>NC_082352.1:13639832-13955874 GCF_027477595.1 Haemorhous mexicanus | reverse complement strand
ACAAAACTGCATTGAACTTTAAAACTGCCTTGAATTAAAATATTGTTACAATTAAAAGCAATGTCTATCGAAATATGTTGACAATAGTTTTGCTTATTAAAAGATATATTTTAATATCTATTCACAGATATTAAATATCTGCTAAATATCTATTTCACAGTTGAATTTTTTTGTCACTTTAAATGGGAAATTTCAACAGTCTCTGGTAAAAAAAGGATGTCTTGCTTGTGAGGAAAGGAACTGCTGTCATGGTGTTTTGCCTCTTTAGAAGGCATAAGATACTCAGTAAAACAGATAAACATTCACTTGAAGGAAATAGTTACACACCTTTAAAAGAGAAACTAGCAATACTGTTGAAACTTAATAGCAGCTTTCAAAATCATTCCATTTAGTTGTTCTGCTGGACACTTTATACTCCTGTGAAAGATATGTTGGCTGGCAGGCTATGCTGAATTTTTGTCATTGTGGTTTTGACACAGAAACAATTTTGGCTCTTTTCTAGAAGCAGCTGCCTACTTGAGAATAAAATCTGATGCCAAACCCAAGCCCAGTCTTAACTGTTAATAGAAGAACTGGCATCAAAACAGTGGGAGCACAAGCTGTCTCCTTTTCCAGTGTGGTATTTTTCAAGGGATGGTACACATTTGTTGAAATGAAACTGTTGTTAATACAAAAAGTTTTGCTACCAAACTAAAATGCAGTGATCTAAAACTAGCAGCATTTTTTCTGACCAAGAATACATACTCTCCTAAGGCCTGTAGTGTGAGCTGTTAAAAATGTCCCATGTTGATCACTGGTATGAAATATCAAACTGCTGAAAGCTGATGGTATTTTGCTCCTGCCCAAGCTTGTTCATTAGCTAAGATTTCTGGGTTTTCTGCAGTTTTCTGCAGTTACCTTGATACTACAAAACAATGTAGAATAAATGGCACTGAGCAGGAGTAAAGATAGAAGAATCAAACTGTTCTTTAGTATCTATGGGAAGACTTGAATGTGGAGAACAACTGGAGTTGCAGGAAGGAGATACGAAACCTGGGTATCTCTAGAAAACAGCAAGGAGGATAATAAAACCAAGTCACTTCAGGACTGATCATATAAACTGATTAGTAAAACTCTGTTGCAGTTACTCAGAAAAGAATTAATAGTCATTAAAAATGACAAGCTGTACACATTTTATGAAGCTATTTGAATTTATTAAAGGAATGGTGTGTAGAGTAGGCAGATGCTTATTTTTGTGATGTATTGAAATGTAATTTTATTCTTGATTGCAACTGGTTGCAATCTTTTGGTAGTTATCTTTTGCTGATTTGCAAAAAGATGACTGTCCCTTGCCCTTTGTCCTAACTAAACCATACTTTTATCTGAGATGAGATAGTTTCTGCAGTGTAAGAATGTCTGCACTAGAATTTGTTTGAAGTTTATTTGTGGAAAATTAATCTGAGGTCTTGGAATAAAATGTTTAAGAGATTAGTTCTTCCAGTAGAGAGCAAGGCAAACAAAGCTATAAATACCACTCAAATGTTCTTACCAGGGCCTGTTAAAAACAGTTTCAGAGAACATCAGAGGAAGATAACAGGTACATATTCATAAAATATTAATTTACCAAATTTAGAAAAAATGCATTAATGGACTGCTAACATATACAGAAGAATTTTATACCACATAAATATTCCAAAATGCACAAAACCTAAAGCACTAATGAAAACATGCTAAATCTCAAGGGTTCTTATTTTATTGTTTTGAGTCTGAGTCCTACATAACCTTGTAAAATTCTCATGCTTGCCCAGGCTTAGTCACTTGAGCGTCACATGTGAAGATTATGTGAAGTGCATAAATAAATACTTGTGGGCCTGGTATGTTAGGGAAGGACTCAAACATCATCAAGACAGGCACAGAAAATTTAGATTTCTTTATTGCTATTTATTGACTCTAGAGCTCTACAGCTATTAACTATGCTCTCCTCCAGTAATACATATTGTCTCCAGGATTGCTGGTGTCTTTCATGCCTCAGGAAATCTTGCCTTGGGACTATATTCCCTTTCATTCTTTTCCTGCACACAGCTGTGCCCAGCCCTCTCCCCCTTTGCAAAATACTTTACTGGTGCTAAAAAGGCCCTGGCACAGTTTGATTTTGTTCCTTTTCTAGAGAAGCAATTCCTTCATTGCCTGTCTGGAACTACATTCCCTAAACTGAGCTCATGGTTGACTTGACAGATGGTATGTCAGCTGAGTTAAACAAAACTCCTGGATTCTGAAGGTAAGTCCACCATAAATTAAACTACCTGACAAGGTTTGAAAAGAACATATTTAATGATTTAACTGGGTAACATTAAATTCAGCACAGCTGCAAGAACATATTAATTGCCGGCATTTTGCTTAACCCCAGCAAAAATGGTAGATCAGAAGCTTAGCCATAGTATTTCCAGCTCTTGTCCTGATACGATTTGTGAGCAGTATTTTATTTCCTGCCTTTATTTCTCTTTGCCAAGAATACATGCAAAGTAATATTACAGAAATCTGTAGCCTC
Source organism: Haemorhous mexicanus (assembly GCF_027477595.1). Lineage (NCBI taxonomy): Eukaryota > Metazoa > Chordata > Aves > Passeriformes > Fringillidae > Haemorhous > Haemorhous mexicanus. The sequence continues at coordinate 13,953,347 of NC_082352.1, read as the reverse complement.
AAACTGCTGTTTTCCCTGGGCTTTAAGAATGACCTTTCTTCTTTCAGAGAAGGCATGCATGAGTTAAAGAACTTCTGGACTCCTTCAACCAGGATGAATTAAATGGCAGTAATTTAGAATAGGAACTTAACCCTTAAAATGTGGTAACACTCCAAAGTATCTCAACACCTATTTCCAACTGCTGTACTTGAACTTTCCACAAAGCAAAAGCAACATTCATACAAGCAGAAAGTGTGCCTGAATTTTACCCTTTCAGAAGTAACCTGGCTGTACTTTAGAGAGTTCTGTACAGTTTGTTCTTTCTTTAGATACCAAGAAAAAAATGCCATATTAGTTAACAGAACGACTACTAACAATACATTTGTTGTCCTTTTGCCAAAAAGGGACTCAAAGGGTTTTTTCCAGTTCATTAGAACATTACCTGGTGGAGGGACAAAATGAGAAAAGTAACTAAGAAATACACCTGGAAAATATTTTTAAAAACCCCAATTGTATGAGAATTTTGACCTTGTAACAGCTGCAAAATATGTTCCCAAGAAAGTTGTTTTTATGCCACTTCCATGTGCTGTGATAGGCTCATGTCACAGAAGCCCAGGGATGTGGAAGGAGAGCATGAGGAGGGGAGTGCCTGCCTGCTCCCCTGTGTGTGCCAGGTGCCAAAGGAGCTATTCCTTGGTTTGCCATTCCCTGCAGGCAGAGCTGGAGCTGTTAGAGAACAGTGCTCACCTCTGAGCATGGACTGAGCAGAACCCAGAAGAGAGGAAAGCTTGATAAGCAGTGAGGAAACCTCATGTTAGGGACAAGCTGATAAAATTGTGTGTGTTTGGTCTAGCAAACAGGAGATGAAGGGCACACAACAGAGTCTGGAGCACAGGCAGTGAACATGCAGTGAGGAAATAGCACCTGGTCTGTTCTTGTGCCTTGTCATTCTGGACTGGCTTTCAAGCAGGGGCTTAAAAAAGATTTAAAGGCCATCATGAAGACAGGCTCCTTCCCCATACCCAGAGAAATTAGCAATATTCATGGAACTTTCTTTTACCTATCAAGCCTTCTTTAGGTGACAAAATTCATGCAAACAACACTGATTTACTAAACCTTTTCCCTCAGCCTGTCTAGTTTATTTATGCAAACTATAAATATTTGAAGTGATTTAAGGGAAAAAGTAACGTGTTTTTGCTTGGAACTAAATAACATGGATAGTTATAACTGCCCTTTAACTCAATCACTATTCATTCCACTAACACCCACCTGTGAAGGCATGGGTCTGTTATCAGGTCAGCTGTTGGGACAATGGGATAGAGGTAACTTGAATTCAAGAGCCCTGGATATTATTTCCACCCTTTACAGTGTTGCTATGAATTCTTAAAAGAAAATACGGCTCTCCTACATTTTTTACTTAACAGCAGATCATGGCTGGTCATATTCTCTCAAATATAATGAAAATGTTTCCATTTTTATTAAAATGCAGTCTTTATCCAGCAAGATTTCTGTCCAGTCCATTAAATGTTTGCTGAGAGAGCTACTTCACATTCATGTATTTTCTTCCCTGTTTTCTCATGCAACCACAGGAACATAAAACAAGAACCTCTTATGACATATTCAAATGCAAATGAAATAACAGAAAAAAAAAAAAGGGTTGTTACTTGTGCTGAATGGGTGTGACCTCACAGAGAAATTCAGTTGTTTTTCTGACAGACTGCATGTCTTGGACAGGTTTTATTAAACACTGTATGAGACTAAAAGATTTACAGCCAAAGAAATATTTCAACTCAGGGAGGCTTTCTGCAAAACAAGGCATTGCTCTGCTCTCCTCCCTTCTGCTCTGACTCCTGCAGAGCTGGTTCAAATGCAGTCTGGCAACTCTGGCTAAAACCTTTTCTCTCCACTCCAATCGATCATGTACTGGTATTCAAACCTGCAGATTTATTTGTTTACAGAAAACTCTCCCTTATATAGAGAATTTATGAAATGAACAAGAGAGGAGAGATTTGGATGCTGTTTTATATTATGTCTTTCAAACTCAAGTTATATTTAATTTTCTGTAAGATATATGATAGCATTTTAACTCCTCAGCTGTTACATTTTGATGTGTTAAGTAAGAATGTTTTCCTGTTTTCTATTTACTAGCATATCAATATAGCAATTTAATGAATTCTTCAAATCAGAGAAGCATTTAGATTGAAAAGACCTTTAAGATCATTGAGTCTAACTGTAAACCTAACACTGCCAAGTTCACTGCATTCTTAGTCTGAGACTATTTATTTTGGTTTAAATCTTATGGTAACTGTCATCTTCTTCACCCAAATTAGACCCCATCAGTGAAAGCTGCCATTTCTTGTTCAGTATTCTTTTTGTCCATCTTCAGTAGCAAGAGAAGGAGCACCTGGCCTGTGGCCAGGACTCTCCTGCTTGTAAAAGTGCCAAGGAACTGTCCCAGTCACTGTGCACAGACACAGCTGCAGAGGGAAAGGTGCACTCACAGCATTTGAGACTTCAATATATGCTTGGGCATGTAGACAGGATTATTCTTGTTTGTTTTTAATCACAGGTGTTTTTCTTGGACAAAGCCTTTTTAAGGAACAAAATAAAAGGCAATTATCAGGGTTTCACAGCTGTAATTTTACTGTATGCTATACATTGGATTTAACTCTAACAGCATGCAATGTAGCTGGCTCCCAATTGCTTCAGTACAAACCCCTAATCTGAATCTTTGGGTTTTGTTTTAATGACACAACCTCATAGTTATCTACAATGTATGTCATTCTAGCACAGAATAATACAAAATAACAATTTCCCCAATGATACAACATTTCAGCAATAAAATGTGTCCTTTGTAGTAAGGACAAACACAGAGTTGTTTGTGAAGTGTGACACCGAGTACCCTACGTGGCCAAGTGACCGATGTGTGGGGTGAGGACACTTGCAGGACTCCAGCCATAAGGTTTGTTGCACAAGATGACGCTGATGACCCATCTTAACAAATAACTTGGCCATCTCCTATATGTGGAAGAGGTCTTCCACATTTTCCTGTACTAGTGACACTGGGGTAAAAATAACTCCCTGACCTCCAGAGTGTAATGTGACACACGAGGTTTAGTTTCCTTTATCCTCCCGCCTAAGCTCCAACAGTAAAGCCCAAGTGTTTGCTCTCACTTTATTTAGTCTTCCAGACTCATGTAAAAGTAAAGACTACAGTTTCACCAATGTCACCAATAAGTGATCATGTGTCATTAAATCTATGTTACTGGTATTCAGAATGTTCATAGCCTGTGGGATTTCAGCTAAGAAACACAAGTACTAAAAAACCTAGTAGTAAACTTTAACAAAAGTAAATACTTTCTTCTGGAACTAAAGTATACCTGTAAGTGTCTGAAGCACAGCTTTCAGTGTTTTCAAAAGTTCGATTTATGGCACTTCACAGTATGTGACTAGGAATCTGAAAAGGCTTTTCATAGTTCTGGGGATCTTGCATAACTTGAGAAACTCTTGGTAGTTCTTAATTAGTCCACTACGTTTTGCTCTGTGGGACACTGTACATACCAAGTAATCAAGAGCCAAGTGGGGAACAAAGGAGCAAAGTGCAAAACACTCACAAATAACCTGCTGAGAAATCATTTCTGAAAAGTTAGCAAAGTCAACCATAATTTTAATTTTAGGGCTGGATGCCTTCTAATAATAGCAAAGAGTGGATTTGAAATTGGAACAACTATGCTGGCAGACAAAAGACTGATAAACCCATTAATAGGGCTATCCTATTTACTGCAAAGGCAAAGGTACTGGCAATAAAGCCCTACTCTTAAAGATTCTTTTAGCATTAAGATATTTTACATCTCAATTCTTAAGGTATACTTTTAAATAGTGAGACATTCTGAAAATCTTGCTCATGGAACATGGAGCCCTGGGCAAGAACTTAAGTGAAAACTTCAAAGGTGTTCTGATCTTATGTTTGTGAAACAAAATGGTTTTCTTTCTTTTACAAGGCACGCTAATTAGAACTTATTTGTCACTCTTACCACATATACACTAGTCTGTTCCCCTTAGAGGCAAAATGTATGAGATCAACATGTATTGACATTTGATTAGCACACACTGTGCAGAATCTATACAGAAAGGTCTTTGAGATTATTTTTTTGAAAACTTTGGATCAAATACAACTACAGAATCCCCCAGAAGTCTGAAAATTTAGGGAATAAAGGCTGTCCTTACTTCTGTTCATCCAACAACTGTTCCTACACTGTAAAGTATTGTGTTATTATAAGGTCTCTAAATAAAATAGCAGAGGACTTTTATTAAAGGTCCAAATTTATTTGTATTGTACAAACGTTTCAGGGTAATTCAGTAATTAAGAGAAAAGTAACAGGAGTACACTAAAAGCAAAGATAGAAGAGTGGGATCAGCACTGATGGGGTCGTACTGTAATATTCTGCATTCAAAATGGCTCTGCTAAGGAACACCTGGTTGTATTTAAATGGCAAAGTTTGGACTCAGCATGATAACACAAACAAAATGATGACATTGGCTTCAGCCTCTTCCAGCTGCTTGCAAACAGAGTGTCAATGCAACTACTGCTGAGCAGGATCAGAGTCTCAGAATACTCCTGCTTTTAATCAGAGAGAGAGCGACAGGTGCCACAAGTATATCAATAAGGAACTGACAATAATACAGGGGAATCTATAACAGAGAGGAACTTTACTGTTTTGAAGAAAGTCTGAGCAGTTGTATTAGAAGGCCAGAGTTTACTTAAGATAAAAGAACAACCCAACCCAACAGATGTCTTTAAACTGTCTCATCCAGAAGAAATTTATTTAAATGCTGTTGAACTCGGTTACAACATTAAGGACTTCATATTCTTCAGTCATAGTATCCACATGCTAATTCGGGACCTGAAACAAGAAAAAATCCTTATCCTTAAGATGCTATTTTTTACAGCTACAAATCCTCCTTAGTTTGTTTTTATACATAATCACTTTTAATAGCATTCAAATTAGACATGGACAAAGAGCATTATCTTTAAAAATCCCTGCAGTGTTATAAGACTTGTGAAACAATGATTCTAACTGCCATGTTGTTTTCCAGGAAAACAAAGACTGGATTCATTCACTCTCATTAATAAATAGCCAGATGCTCATGAAGTAATTCAACATAGATAAGACAATTTGTATAATCAAAGGGTAGGGTCTCAAAGCTGAATGATTTCGTTGTCTAAAACATTAAGTCAAACCATCTGTTTTAAAACAAGTATATGTACAAGGGACTATTTTTTCCAAATAAACTCCCAAAATTGACTGGGAAAAACTTTATGTACTGCTCACTCCCCTTTTAATAGAGAAGATTACATGAACAAGAGAAATGTAAAATTAAACTACAAAGTTTGTGACATTAATTAAAATAGTGATAAAAAAGTCCTAGAGACCTTTAAAGTTTACCTGAAGATGGAGATATTTTTTCCTGGTGTTTTTTTGCCTTCCTAGCAAAGTTAACATTTGAAAACCTGTCCATGTTTTAGAAGACATCTATTCCCATTTCTGCATTGCAGCATGGACAGCATTGAACAAAACCAGCTTGCAATAATGTGCAACAAAGATATGTGTAAGCAAATAATAAACTTTGGTGAGAGTAGATAAGGCAGTGAAAATGAAAAGTCACCTGAAAGGCAACAGAACCAGATAGGACAAATAAAATTAAAGATGGGATGTCAAAGCTCATTTTACAATCTGTTTTTAAAAACTTAAGTATATAGAAGCAAAGTTTTCCATAAAGGAAGAACTAATGTTAATCTTCAGAGCATTAGATAACTGCAGTTGGACAAGACAGAGACATCCCACCGTTTCTGTTCCTTAATGGGATATTTTCTACCACCTCCTCCTCTGCTCCTAGCTTACTCCATGTTTGTACTTCTGTGATTTTGATAGTAAAAAACCAACCTTCATTAAAGTATTGTTTTCTGCCAGCTTAGCGAGCAGAACTGCCTTACAGAGGGGGCTGGGCAAGTGCCAGCACCAGTCAAACGCTGAAGGCCACTGGAGTAGGAGGAGACATGCAGCTAGGAGCAGGGGAAGGTAAATATAGAAACCTAAATTTAGACCTTCTTTTTTAATTGCATAGCACTTTGGTGCTTATAGTCACTCTCATCTGTAAGTCACACTTACCCTGCTTAAAGCACCTACTGCAGAATTTGTGTGATAGAAAGATGAAGGTAAAAACAAAGGGCAAAGGATCAGTGAATTTGTTTTTGTAAACAAAGTCACTCAGCTTTAGCCAAAGAAAAGAAACAGGTGCACTTACATTTATTTTTGAACTGATTCTGTTTCCTGAAATACATGGTTGATACTGTGTTTGTTGTTTGAAATTATTAAGGTTGAAAAACTAACAAAAAATAATGTCTGCTTTTAAGTGCTTATAAAAATTGTCATTTGCTGGCATCTGGATAAACTCCCAGATGTACTGTCCTGAATAATTTCATGACCCCTGTGAATAACTCCTGTGTCAACAGAATGTACATTTTAAAACGAACATCAAAGTGGTCCCAGGACTCACTCTGTATGGTAAAATTTCTAAAGGAACCATCAAACACATGGCTGGAAGCAATATTTCCATCATAAGCTCCAAGCTGCAAGGAGTACTGCTTACATTTACACAGCACCCCTTCAGTGCTGACCCTTAAGGAGCTCAGTGCATGCTCATTCTTCCATTAATTAAGTGCATGAGCAACACATTCTTGGGGGACTTATGCTGTGAGGATATGCTTAAACTCACCAGAATGAACTTGTGAACAAGCACAAAGCTGATGTACGAGGTTCCAAACTCACTTGGATTTAATAGGAATTTTTACCTTGGTTTTCTTTCATGTTCCAAAACCATTTAATGAGTATCATGTGGATTTGGTTTCCCATAATCTGATGCTATTTCAATCTGGTTTGTTTGGGGGTATTTAATCTTTAATCTTTACTCTTCAAGCTTTGTGAGTTGAATTACATTTTCTAAGATGTATCTAGTGGCAATATTAGTCAGAAACAAAAAAAGCAGATAGTGCAAAACTCACAGACTTAAGCAAAACTAAGTCTGACTTTGTTCTCATTAGTTGAAGGAGATAAAATCTTAACTTGATTAAATTGGTATCAGATAAAACCCTAGTGGAAACAAAATCTTTTTTAGCTGTTTTTTGTCTGCTAGCACTTAGAGAATACACACTCCTGTACAAACATAACTTACCAGTGGCCACTTATGGAGCATCAGGGAAGAGCCACACAATTTATGTAATCTGTAACAAGAGAAGAAATAAAGGAGTCCAGATTTACATTTTGCTTCCATAGTAAAATGGAAAAGTAATTTATAAAATATGAACCTTACCAAAATGAACAAAAATATCTATCTGGATGATTATTCTGAGGTTTGCTTCTGCTCACATGCAAACATTTCAGAAGCATTGTCTAGCCTTATGATGCTGTCCTAACTTGGATTTCTCACACCAACCTCTACAGTGTTTTAAGTTCTCATAATCCAGGTGGTGAACTTCTATTTTGAAACCTCATATGGGCACTTTTTCTAACAAATACTTTTCAAAGTTCTAAGGAAAAAATGTCATTCTCTATACTTCCGGCATATGCCTAATAATTTATTTCCTATGCCTTGTCAATTCTCATGTATTTCTTGTTTCTAAAGGCAATTTTATAATTAGCTCGCATTTTATGAGTCCGTTTTTTTGAGGAGTGAATGCTGTCTACAGTAGATTCAATCATGGGAGAGCTTAAAATGCAGTCTACCAAGAACTGAAATCAGCTGCATCTTTTACATTCACACTCAATCCACCTTTTATTTGACATGTGAGACTGTTGCAAACACCCATGTAGCTGAAAATCCTGCACTACAGAACAGAGGGCACCAGCACATTTGTAGAATCACTTAGCACTATTACCATCTAATGTCTGCTTTCTGGTTCATATTATCTTTGTAACAGCAATCAGTTTCATATTGTAAGGATTTGATTATATTCTGGGGATGTCATCCATGTTTTTATCTTCTGTCAGTCCTGTATAAGTGGTTTAAAAACAAAGAAGTCGCCTATCAGGGCTGTTAAGCTCCCAGAAGGCAGCAGACTGGTTTTGTTTGCTGCTTTGCAACACTGTCAGTAGCTTCAGCAGGTAATAGATTTAGAATACTTTGTATTTGACAAGCCAAACAAAGAGTTGAGACAAACATAATTAAAGAGCTGAGATTATCAGGGTCCTGCAAATGAGAATTTGTTTTGCTTTACAGTTTAGAAATAAATTCTAATGTTATTATCTTCTTTGTGTGCACTTAAAAAGCCAACTTTTAACAAAAAAATCCAAACAACTTTCTTAATTCGTTTTTATCCTAACACAGTGTAATGAATATCTGGGAGATCTAGATGAGTGCAGCAGTTGCTTGGTAGCTTGATTGTCTCTGTGACAACGAAGGAAAACAACTCCTTGATAAAACACACAAACTTTGAGAGAAGAAGCAGAACGGAAATCAGAAACGTAAGCCTTGTGGCAATAAAATTGGACTCCACTATTGCATTTACTAGCACGTTTATGGGTATTACAGTGCATAGTTTGCCTTTCCCTCTTCTTTTACAGCCTTACAATTTTTATTTGCCCCTAAGATTTTTACCCTCTTGAAAAACTTCACGTCTTACTTATCTGTGTCAGATGGTAGATAACAAGGGAGGGGAAGGGAGGAGTAATTAAATTATTTAGAGTGAGACTACCCTGACTCCTGAACCCTGTTCTTCCAGGCACGGAACCATCCCTTTGCCTTGCAGGGAGCAGCAAAAAGGCGATAAAAGAACATGAAGAGGGGGCTGTGGCCTGGGGTTCACTGGCTTAGGGTAAAACTATTAATCTGCTAGTGGAAGACAAGAAAGCTTTCATTACACCCCAGATAAATCTGCTGAATGACCAAGTCCTTACTATTATAATCAGGGACCACGGGTCACTTTTAATCACAGTTCTGGGAAGTCCATTACTATTTTAACAAGGCCAAATTTTGGGTGTAGCTATGCCCCTCTTGGAGGCTGGAACACACCAATGCTACTGTTCTATTTTCATTTCCATATCCTCTATGACTGCCGCATAGGACCTATGCAGTAGAAACCCAAAATATCAACATATTTTAGGGTTTCCACCCTCTCAGGCTCCTCAGTCTCAAGCGTGAGGGCCTTTCAGGAGGTGTAACTCATGCGGGTGTAAGTCATGTGGATGGAACTTTGTGCAGCGGCCGCCGGGGCCCCACGAGAGCTCCGTGTCCCCGAGGCCCTCAGGGAGCGCGGGGTGAGGCAGGGCCCCCAGCCCGGCTGGCAAAGGCGCCGTGCCGTACCGTCAGCGCTAGGGCTCTTCTTCATCCTGCTCCCGCAGGGAAGGGGGAGGCTGGTCCCCCGCTCCGGCAGCGGCGGGGGAGGCGATCGCGGCTCTCCTCACCCACCGGTAGCGGAGGGGCCGACGCGAACTCCGCGGGGCCGGGGGGAGCTCCGGCCCGGCAAACACTTCCCTGCGCACCAGCGGGTGCCGGAGGGTCCCGCGCAACCCCCGCGGAGCTGGTGGGCGCCTTACGGCTTCTCCCTCGGGGCGACCATGCGGGAGGTAGCGGATTTCTGCCGGGGAAGGGCGAGGAGGGGACGGAGGAGGCGACGGAGGCGGTGACGGAGGCGGCGGTGCCGGGGCGGCGCGGCGGGAAGGCGGCGACGGCGATGCCGGCGTGGGGGGGCGGGGTTGAGGGGCCGCCATCGCTTGTCGGGCGGCAACGGGCGGGGAGCATCCCGAGACAGCTCCGCGGGAGCGGAGGTAACGCGGTTCCGGCCGGCACGGCCCGGGTGGGGTTTCGGCTTTCCTTCCCCGCTTTCCTTCAGCTCCCTTCCCCTTGAGGGAAGGCGAGCAGGGAGCGGCCTCAGTGCAGGGGCTGCGGCGGCAGCGCCTGCCCTGTGGAGCATCTGGGGCGGCGGCTTTGGCGACCCTGGCTGCCGCAAGCGTGCGGTGGTAGCCAGATGAATGCCGTGTGTGTTTCTGTGTTGTCTCTAAAGGGCGCCCCGACTCTGACAGCCCTCGTGTGAGGCGGGTGCCTGCAGCTACTTCCTTCCCGGGGCTGTGTGAACCTCGCTTATTTGATAAGGATAAAGTGGGTCACCACCGCTTGTGGGGAGCGGAGCGGCCTCCGAGAGTGGCGATGACAGCTCTGGAAATGCCCCCGCTCCTGCGGCAGCCCTCCGGCGCTCAGGCCGGCGGCCGCAGCCCCTGGGGTCACGCTTATGGCGACTCGAGGGTGGCTTTGTGAAGCCACGTGTTCCTTTAGTGCCTTTTGGTGGTGGATGCAGAGAATTGTCACTGCTCAGTTCAGCTGGCAGGGCGCTGAAGTGGGCTTAGCGAGACCCTCAGGACAGCACTCCTTTTCTTGCTGACGTTTAGTAGTGATTTTGGTTGTTTTATGTGTTTTTAAATGGAGGGTATTAACTGCAATCTGATCAGGTGCGGTTGTAAGTGCCACCTAAAGAGTACACATGGGTGTAGCGTGTGCCTTTTGGCGTTATTTTTCCTCCTTTGAAGAGGTTTCCGCATTTCCCAGCATGAAAAATAAGGTGAATTACTTTAACAAACTCTACGATTGTTCCTTCTGTCTTTACCTGGGGCTTATTGTATAAATTTCACCAGATGTTCCTGTCACTGCAGCAGCTTTGTGCACTCCCAGCCTAAATGATCAAAGTCCCTGTTGTGAGCTTACTTCTGGCTTTTTCCTTGGAAATGTGTAAATAATTAAAAAAATGAAATATATGAAAATATTCCTTAACTACCATACTGATAACTATCAAGTGTAAAGACTGTCCTAATAACTTCTCTTTCATACTTTTTTACATGATAAACATAACTTGTTCTTTTTTATTAAATGGATGTTACAGCCAATTCTATTTGATCAAAAGTTTGTTGGTAGGATTTCTTTTTTATTGTGCTAAAGATTGTATGTTTGCATATGCAAGCACAAAATACTTGGTTGAGCAGATCTTAACAGTGGGACTTGTTTTTGTTGCACGGGCTTCCTGTCTGTTAAGCGTATATATGGTAGGGCAGGGATTCTTCTCTCACCAGAAAAAGAAAAACATGTCCTAGACAAACTCTAAGCTTTCCCTGTAAATGTTCAGACTATGAAGTGCCTAAATATATACATTGCAACGAATAAGCGTTTCTGGACTTGCAGCCTTTGCTCTGTTGGTGCTTAACTCCCTGAAGACATTGATGCTGTTTGCCTGTATAGAGCAATCTTGAATATTGCTCATAGGGCCAGTCGTGTTCAGAAACAGGAGCCTTACATCTGGTATACTTGAACAGCCAATGTAAAGCTCTGTTACAATGGGAGTTGTTTTATGCAATCAACAGCTGAGGAAGACAGAAGCAAGAGCACCAGAAATCTTTGCTAATGAGCAGGTATTGTATAAAAGCACAGCAAACACAGTAAGCTTTTAGCAGTTTGGTACTTCACCTTGGTCATTAAATCACTTGCAGGTTCATCCGAGGTCAAACAACTGACGGGTCTTTGCTCGGTGGGAGAAAGGGGATCTTGGCAGATGGTTCCTCTTTTCCCCCCCTTAAAGGAGGGCCACCCTGTAATGCAGTGTTAGTACATTGCTAATTGCATGTTAACCTTCATCAGCTCCTCTGGGACCTGGCTGCAGTGTGATAGGTCTCACCAGAAGATACATTTTTGGTGAAACAGTGAAGCGATCCTAGTTTCAGGTCACTATGTCCTGGTTTCATATCATAGCTTTCTATACCAACAGCAGAGTCATTTCCATAAAAAAAAAAAAAACAAAACAAAATCTACATATATCAGCAAAAAGATTCCTCACAGCTGCAGTGATCAGCAAAAAAAAAAAAAAAAAAAAAAGAGTTGAAGACATTGTGTTGCACAAGGGTGAGTGATGAGGAAATCCACATGTTGATTAGCTTGTGTGGAGGCAGAGCCCTGCATTAGCCATAGCACTCCTGTGGTCAGGCTTTGGCAGAGTTAGAGATTGTTCTGAAAGTATTTTTAGCTGCTGTATATTGGGATTATTGTACGTTAGAAAATGTTTACTATTTGTCTCTGTTTCTCCTCCTCCAAGCCTCTCTTCTGTTTCCACTGAAATAATGATCTTGTGACAGAAAAATGGATTTTGATATGTGTGTTTTTTCTCTGACATAGTTTCAGTTTTCTCTAGTCTCTGCTTTCCCTTTCTTGGTTAGTTTTTTGCAATTGGTCAAAGCTGCAGATTCTGATTCTTCTTAGGCTTAAGTGAAGTACTTGGTGGTACTACGTGGTGACTCACGTGAGTCGGGCAAACAAGCAATTCCTGTCCTGAAGGCTTTAAAAAGCTTCAAAATAAAACAAACAAGACTAGGGCAGAGAATGAAGTATCAAATCTTCATTGAGCTGTTGTACACACCTTCAGGCAAATCCTAGTTGTTGGCAGATTCCCAAAGTTGGGAATAACAAAAGCAGGCTCAGAGGGGAAGAAGGAGAATTGGGGGACAAAAGAGTCTAGGTTGAGAGATACTGAAATTGTTCTTTCCTGGGTGGAGATAGTAGGGCAAGAAACAGTCAAGGTCATAGGTAACAAAACTGTATAGAACTGCAGTCACGTGCTGCTAATTGAGGTGGATGCATTTGAACGGTGACTGAGTCTGCAGTTGCAGGTAATTAAATGCACCTCTGAACTCCAGACCATGAGGTAAATCAATCATGGTTACTCTTTGTGCAAAACTGGCTCTGCATTAACACACCAGGTTTGATGGGATTAGAATTATTCAATTGACTTAAATCATCAAAATGCCTGGGTATTCCAAGTAATGTGTATGCTTCTGATGAATTTGTACTTTGGAAGGTGTTCAGGAGGAAACTGAAATGATGATTAGGATATGTGAGCAAGAAATCCTAAAGCTGTGTAGTTACCACCAAAACAGTGTTTTACATTCATGATCAGTTCTTAACATATTTATGCAGTTTTGTCCTTTTGCTCAAGGGCTGAAAATGAACATGGCATGTTTTCAAATGGTAGCTGGATGTCATAATAATAGCTGTAGTATTCTAGTTTTTTCTGCTGACATCTGTTCAGGGTGAATTGCCTTCTAAAAAACATTTGCAACTGGTGTCCTGTCCCGAGTTCTTTTCACGGAAATGAAAAGACTCAATTTGGAGTTGAATAATAATTTTATGGGTCACAAATGTTTTTTTAAATCCACTTCTTACAGCCAAATCGGTCATGAAAACATCTGCTTTGATTATTCGTTCTGCTGTTTTGCAGAGCTTTCTGATGATTGCACCATATCTATAATTGCTTAATGATTATATGCATTTACAGATAGTAACTTCCTCTTGTAAAGCAAACAATCTTGTGAATTTATAGAGCATGTGTATTTTTGAAAACTGCTCTACTACATCACTAACAGAAAGTCAGGCTTTAAGTGGTTGCAAATGAATTTGGCACAAGGTAGATGGAAGAATAAATAACAAGAGAAACAGGTAACAACTGGTGTGATCAATTGACTTTGCTTTTCCTTTGCAGTTTTGCTGGCACTCATCTGTAGAAACTGTGGGGATGCCTCTCTTCAAATTAATTTTGTTGGAGGTGCCTCACTATAACACTCAAGCTTTTAAGTTCTGATATGGCAGGGATTAGTTTCTGGAAGTTTGAAAAACTTTTGTTTGATTAAAAGTGTGAAATTTGATGTCTTCTGATGTATCTGTGAGATTTGATGTTGACTCATATAAATGATGAAATGTGTATTTAGTAATTCAGCATCTTTAAAGTGTTTATTTGTAGTATTGAGGGAAAAATAAACCAGAAGGCATCCAACTAAACAGATTGAGGGTCTCACTTTGCATTATTTAAAAGAACACAGTCGCTAAAGATTCATGAGTTGGAGATTAATGATGTAATATTTTTCAATAAAAAATTGTACTCCATTTCAGTAGAAGTTACTTCTTTAATTGACTGAAAAGAATCTTTGTAATTTTCACATTTTCATTCTAGTTCAGGGATGTCTGGTCAGATTCTCTGTGCTTTAGTATACAGGTGTTGGTTTTATGATAGAGGAGGAGTACTCTCTCCAAAAAGGTTTGCCTACAAGAGCTTGTAGATGCATGTGTGGTTTGGGTGACTGAATGTTGACTTTCAAAATTCCCATATTCAGGTCTTTTGTTGTCACAGTTGACAAGTTTATTGTTGCATTTAGAAAACCTTTTGTAAAATTAGTGTTGCCCCCAAAAAAGCACAAAATCCACCCCACGCTAGATTAGCTGCTTTATTCTAATTGACCCAGATTTTCAAATTTTTTTTTCTATTCTATAGTAAGTAGCTGAAGTATACACTAAAGGTTTAATCAGGGGCAGGGCAAATGAATAGTTATGAAAATAATTCTGGTAGATACGTAGAGCCCTTTTTTTTATGCAACTGATAAGCTAGTGATCTTAAACTTGTGTAAAATGGATCTAATGGGTCTTATTCAGAATTATCAATGTCTTCTTGAGCTGAGAGATTTTATTAGCAGTAACTTGCTTTTGGAAGGCATTTGGGAGCATTTTCTGGAGACTTCAGAAGGGGGCTCTGTGCCAGTCAGTCACTTCTGAGGCAGAAGAAAAACGTTGATTTCTGTGTCCTCAGATAATGTTAAATACAACTGCTAATGGAGGAATTTGGATTGAAACTACTGTGGGTTTTTATGTACAGTCTGTACTTTTAGATAATTGAGTGATGAGGCAGTGGGAGCTGGATAAAGAGTTCTACAGAGGGAGTGAAGGGCTGTGGTGTCAGTCAGAGTCCAGGGGTTGGATCAAGGGCATTTTGGAGTGAATACCTCTGCCTGTGGCCCTCAGCAATTGATAATGTGTTGCTAGATCACTCATAAATTACCTGTGTAGGCACAGTACTTGGCTTGGTAGTTTTAGTATTGCAATACATCTGTGTTCATGCTTAGAACTTCCATCTTGGTCTTGTGGTGCTTCCTTATCTATAATGTCTCACTGTCCTTCTTTCTGGTCTTTCTTCTGGTTTTCTCAAGACAGGAGACCTTTAATTCTGTCATTCCTACAGTTTTGTTTTTTGTTTTCCTGATGGTAGCAGCTCCTCTTTCATTCTAAGTTATATAGGAATTTGTCTCTTGGTTTGTCTGGATTTGTTCTGTTCTTTAACTGTGCATGAATTTGACTTTGTGTAAAATGAACCAAACATGAAGCAACAAAAGGAAATACCTTAATTTATATTTGTAAATCATAGGGTAAAAAGGTGGAAATAAGATTTTGCAAGAAAGTCCTGGGATTAAAAGAATAAAATTAATTTCAGCTGTCTATATTTTGTTTTAGATTGTGATTTGGAGTCGTGGAGAATTCACAGTCTTTCCACTATGGCAGAAAGGACAGATTATACAAAATCACAAATTTCACTGGCTGAATACAGCCCTGTCAAATCAAAAAGGACAGATCATAGAGGAAAACAGGATGGAGACGAAAATACATTGCAACTGAAGAAAGAAATATCTTTATTAAATGGGATAAGCCTTATAGTAGGCAACATGATTGGTTCAGGTATCTTTGTGTCGCCCAAAGGAGTTCTCATCTACAGCAAATCTTATGGATTGTCTTTAATAATTTGGGCAGTTGGAGGGATATTTTCAGTCTTTGGAGCTCTCTGCTATGCTGAACTTGGAACCACTATTACAAAGTCGGGAGCCAGCTATGCATATATCTTGGAATCTTTTGGGAGCTTCATTGCTTTTATTCGTTTGTGGACCTCACTCCTGATTGTTGAACCAACTAGTCAAGCAATCATTGCCATCACCTTTGCTAACTACATCGTGCAGCCTTTCTTCCCTTCTTGTGACCCTCCGTATGTGGCTTGTCGTCTCATAGCAGCTGCTTGTGAATGTAAGTATTTCTTGAAATTTACTGTGGTAAGTTTTTATCCAGGGTATGTTTTTTTTAAAACATCTTACCCACACTCAGAGTTGGTGCATACTGGATCTGCAGTGGTTTGAGTTACAGTGGGGAAAAGAACAATCCCAGCATGAGAAACTTGTAGGTGTTCAGTCAGTGAATGACCATTTTCTCAGTTGAAAGCAGAACAAGGTGTTGAACTCTTCCAGGCTTACTTACCTGGCAAAAATGGGGGTAAAAATTGTTTTGACTTGAGAGACGTATTTAAACCTTGGGATGCTCTTGATGTGGTCTTAAGAGCTATTGCAGAATGGCTCTTATGCTATAAAGTCTGATGTATTCTGGTTTGCAATAATTTCTCAACAGTTACATGGTTCAGTTACTACTCTGGTTTCAAAAAATCATTCATTCAAGATTTTTCTTTATATTTGGGATTGACTGTAAGATCAGTACAGCAGTATGTGTGGTAAAGCTGTTTTGAAAAGTGGAAATTTTGTATGTACATAAAATTGAAATATTTGTATTCATATAGCCAGCTCTGTTAGTCAATATAGAGGAACAGCTGCCCACATCCTTCTGCTGTATCAAAAGAATGAAACTGTATGTTTGAACTGTGTGTCTTATTTAATTTTAGGTGTTTCCTATTAAAAGTGTTTATATACATATTTTACATTTCCAGTAAACAGTGAAAACTGTATTTCAGCAAGTGTGGAGGACAATGCTTTGTGATGTACTGATCCACAGCTGTGTGCTCTGGAGCCTGTCACCTGTATTGACATGATTTTCTATCAAAAATCTAACACAGAACTTGGACTCTAACTGCCAACAATATGCTGCAAGGATATGTGCTGCTTCTAGCTGGTTCCTGTTTGAGGCATCTTTTGGAAGAGCTCTAATATTTCTTGTTAAGTTGTCTATAAAGGATAAGGAAAGGGAAATGTCAGAGCATGTACTTTGGATATTTGACCTCTGTAACTGGTTTATGATGATTGCAGCTTCCCCTTCCATTTTTGTTATTTTTTACTGCTGTGGAAGCATTAATATGCTGGTTGAGGACCAGGTAGGGGGAAAAATAATCACAAACATTTTCCAGGAAATCTGTCAGTTTAATCAGTTCTGTTCCCTCCTTCTTCCAAATGAGTGAAGGGCCTGTGGTGTCATGTTCACATTCCTTGAACAGGTATTGTCCCAAGGTGTCTTGGCACAAATTAAGGAGTGTGGGAGAATCTGCTCTTCCATTTAAGGTATCCCCTCACTCTGAGGGCAGTTAGCCCTTATAAAAAAGAGTTGTTTAAAAAGCAATAAATTAAGATAAAGTGATTGAATTGAAATTATTATATAGTAGTTATAGAAAAATACTGTGATGTCCTCTACATATGCTGTTAATAAAGAGGATTTAGCACCTCTTTTTTTAGTGGAGACACATGACAGCAGGATCACTCTCAGGCAGGTGGAACAATTTACTTTAACAGCCTGTTTTATGGTTTAAATGCTTGTTCTGCCCTGCTCTGAGTGTCAGTGCTAAGACTCACCCCTGCTGTACAGCTTCATTTAGCTGTTAAAGCTTAGACTTCTCCCTGTCTTGGCACCGCTGATGTTGTTTGTCACATCCCTAGCTCTGGATATGATTAATCCCTTAATAATGAAGCTGCTGGGAGTGGAAGTCTGCACATTGGCTAGGTACAGATTGTATGTAAGACTGGGTGTGTTTGTTTTGGGGTTTACTTTTAGTTTTGTTTGTTGGGTTTTTTAAATTTTAGTAATAGCAATACCAGAGCTAGTGTGAAAACAGCCTTTGTGTTATACAGCATTACTTTGACAATCATTTTGGCAGTGGGGTGCTGCAGAACTAAACTTGACAGTTCTCAGAAACTTTAAGTGGCTAAACAATAACTAAATTGAAGAAAACAGTATTTTTACCAAAAGAGAGATGTGGCTTATTCAGAATATAACCTCTTTTTTTCCCTTATAAGGTATCAGAGTATCATTTCATCATCAGAGACCAAGCCCTAACTCACTAATAATAATTAATCCCAATGAAAGTTGCTTTAAAAAATATGGCAGAAATAAATCCAGCAAGCAAATACTCCAGTCACTAATACTGAAGAGCAAAGACTGAGCAGAGTTGTTATTTTTTTTTTTTCCCTGAAGGCTCTTTGGGAGCTGCAGCAGTCCTGACTCTGACTTTTGAAATTTGATAAGACTGGGTTTTTTCCCTCCCTCATCTTGCCACACTCAGTTGAAGCTCACCCAGCTTGTCCAGACTGTAACATACTAGTGCTGTGCTTATCTGATCATTACCTTTCTTTTGTTAGCTTCTAAAAGTTATTGTTTTCAATTTGGTAGCTGTGCTAAGGTCGTTTTTATCTCAATAGTGTCATGGTAATCTTGGATTAGGGGAAAGGAAATAATATATCACATCTTTATATATAATTTTTATTTACTGCTATCTTACTCCTGAAACAATCAAGTTTAGTTTTTATTTATATGCATATTTAAAATACACAGTACAAGAAGATTCTATGGACATAAAAAGTATAGTAGTATATAAACACTTTTTCACTAGCTAGAGAGAAAACTGAGATTTGGGAGAAATACTGTTTTCAATACAGAAGTTTCAATTATATAGTGATAATTTAGCTAAGAAAAATATGTACCAAATTACGATTTTGTTAAATAAAGAATACTGAAGATACTGAACCCTGTTCAGTATCCAGTCCTTGAGTTCAGGCAAAGGTTGTCTGGTTCTCAACTTCAGAGAAAGGTAATGAATGCATAAGCAAAATGTTGAGAGTCATGAGAACTGTCTTGGGGAAGTTGGTCATGTGAGTAAGTTTAGTCAGCAACTACAAAATATTCGTGAGATCTGAAAGTCTCATTTCAAGTTTCATTGTATTCTTGTGAAATACATCTGACTAATTTATTTTTGGATAGAGGACTAAAGGCATTCAGAATCCTCATTACTTCCTACCAGTTTGTAAAAATCCAGACTTCTGTTGTATTAGCTGTAAGGCACATGCTCTTTAGAGCTACAGAATGGTTTAGGTTGGAAGAGACCTTGAAGATCATCTCGTGCCAACTCCCTGCCATGGGCAGGGACACCTTCCACTATCACTGGTTGCTCCAAGCCCCATCTAACCTGGCCTTGAACACTTTCAGGAATGGAGCACCCCCAGCCTCTCTGGGCAACCTGTGCCAGTGCTTCATGACCCTCCTCACATGGATGAATTTCTTGATGACACCTAGTCTAATCCAATCCAATCTAATCTAATCTAATCTTCCTTCTTTCTGGTTAAAGCCATTACCCCTTGTCCTCTCAGTGCATGCCCTTGTAAAATTGATATGTTCTCTCTCCATAATACACTTCAGTAGAACTGGAAAAGAGTATTGAATCACCTGTAAGCATACTTAGCATTGCAGCTACTCCATGGATGCTGAACTCACCCTCAACCTAACAATGAAGCATAAAGAAACCTTTTCAAACACTCTTTTCATACACTTGCCCAAAGGAATTTCTAGATAATCTTTCATTTATTAGAACAATATTGTTACATTGAAATGAATTATTTCATGTAGCAATTTCTTTAGTTTCAGGGTAGTTGCAGAGCACAGCTGATGAGAGGTAACATTATGAAAATGGACATGTAATCAGAGAACAGGAAGGTATTTCCTTCTGTCAGTTGAAACATTGTTTAAAACATGTTTCCTGCTGTTTTGTTGGAACCAGTGTGTTTTCAGGACCCAATGTATTTGGTTTAGTTTAACCTAAGTATTAGTATAACAAGTCAGTGCATATTTAGATGACAATTAAAAGCTTTGAAAAGTGAGTTAAACTGAGCATTGTTCAAATAGTCTTTTAATTTTTCTTTTTTCTTCCTTCCCTAGGTCTTTTAACATTTATAAATTGTGCCTATGTGAAGTGGGGCACACGTGTGCAGGATGTATTTACTTACGCTAAAGTCCTTGCTCTTATCGCCATCATCATCGCCGGACTTGTTCAAATCTGCCAGGGTAAGCTTGTAAAATTGAAGCAAAGGTTTGTGCTTATCAATTAAGCTGAGTGACTGATCTAAGGACTGTGAACTACCTCTGTATGTTTTAGGAAATGCCTCAGTAAAAAAAGTATAATACAGCCACCTTGAAGATACCCATAATACCAGTGTTAGGCATTATCATGATACTGTGTCGTGAGATATCCATCTTATCTCAGTTGACTTTGAACTTGGTGAAAGGAAGTAACTGACTACTCAGCAATGTTGTGTTATTTACAGCCTGCAGTACAGAATTAAAAAGGAAGTGAAAACAGCAATACACAGAGACAGCAAAATACAGCGGGAGTGGTGAAAGTTATAAATTTCTCTAAGGAACATCTACTTTACTGTGAAATCAATTGAATAGTCTTTTTACAAAATGAATCTGTGGCCTGAAAGTGTCTGAACTTAGGGCACAAATGTGCTAAGAATATGTAGGTAGATTTGTGAAGCTACAGCTCTGTTTTTGCTCAAAGCCTGAGTTCTGTTATAGCTGTTGAGAATTAGAAAGTCTGTGTGTGTTGGGCATTGTGCCTTCAAGTTGTGCCTAAGAGAAATTCTGAACTTAGTTTTGTTCTTAGCTCTTCCTTTGGGATGAATTTTTTGTTGTGTTAGCTTAAGAAAATTATCCTGCTTTCAAAGCTGCCATAAAGGGCTGCCTTTCCCTGGCAATCAGACAATTTATGTCCTTTGCTTTAACTGGTTATTGTTGAAAGCTCATGAGCAAGATAATTATAGTGAACCAATCAAGAATAGGCATATGTGAGCACCAGCATTAGTCCTTAGCACATCTGCCCATCCCTTGTTTCACAGAAACCAAGCTTGTTCACATCTGATTTCCTTGACATTGTCTCCATTTTCTGTTCTTAACTCAGCAGTTGCTCCACCTGTGTCTGTGCCAAGGGAGTAGCAATGTCTGATTGGGATAAAAAGGAGAAAAGAAAAATAAGTAGAGATATTTTAGAGGCTTCAAATATTACAGTTTTAATGGAGTCTAAACACTTCAGGATGCATAGTATAGGGCATGCTTTGGAGTTGCACAATAACTTGCCTTTCTGTTTTTGGTGGTTTTGTGTGTGTTTATATATATATATATAGAGAGAGAGAGAGAGAGTCTGAATATTAAACTGTGATTGATGAACTTGTCTTGACTTGCTTACAGTCAAATGATGGCACAAGTTTTCACAAATACTGGTCCAAAAACCACACATACTCTTTTAGCTTAGGAAAATTTTATCTTAACAGGAATACTTTATAATCTGTTAATTTTTCTCAGTTTTCTATTATTTCTAGCAAAACCTTAAACATCCCTGTAGGTGTTTGTGTTTGTCATAGTTATCTAAGTCACTTGCAATCTTTATTTTCTGCTTAGGCAAAATGTTTGAAAACTTAAAAGGATATAGAAGAATTTAGTGGGTTATTTTCTAAATATATATATGTTATAAACCCCACACTTAACTCTGAGTACTGTCATTGCCATTTGTTTATAGCTTAGTCTGAATTTAATGTTCCTGAATTTCTTGTGCTACTGTGGACAAACCAGGTGTTTAATTGTAGAATGGTATCATACAAACAGAATAATTCATAGTAATTTTAAATGCCATGCTTATTTTCATGGCTGAAACTTGGAGTAGAATTGTAAGAAAGTTCTTAATAAGCAGATTTGAAGGAATTAGGGTTTCGGAGGTGTTTTTGTAATTGTGTGGCACATGGAATAATACTCACTACTGTATTTTAGTATCCTGTCCTTCACTGCATCTTTTCCACACAGGACACACATGGCACTTTAAGAACTCTTTTGAGGGATCCTCTACTGATATTGGAGAAATCTCCCTTGCATTATATTCTGCCTTGTTTTCTTACTCTGGTTGGGATACACTCAATTATGTAACAGAAGAAATCAAAAACCCAGAAAGGTAAGTGGTTTGAGCTTTCTAAATGGGGATGGTTCCCAGGTTGCTGGGTTTGTGGCTGTTATTCACTAATAAATTATGAGCTCATACAGAAATGCATAGAACTGCTCTACTGGTGAGGCTGTGGATGTCCACCAGCAAAGATTTACTAAACTCCATTAAAAGTGAAAAAGAAATTAAAACACAAGAACAGTTAAGTGCAGATGATTGCAGGATGCTGTATTCAGTGCTAGATAAGCTTTCAGTTCAAGATGTTGTTACAATTTATTATAATAGGTGTCATTGTTGCAATGGAACCTAAATGTTGTCTGTGTTTACCTATGCAATCATTCTGATTTCATATTTAAGAATATTAATATTTTCCATGAATTTATACTCTAAAAGTGTGACTGGCTAATCTTGCCCAGTTGTGAGTCTGTAAGCAGACCCCTTTATGTTAGACTAGAATCCCCTTTGATAATTTTTGCATCCAGATTGCTATAGCTGAATGATAGAGAAGAAAGAAGAATGAGATGGTTTTTTTAGTTCTCCCAACTGATTTTGACTTTTGCAGTTTATTCCCTTCTATGTTGGATGTTGAGTTTTATGCTGGGAATTTATCTAACCAGGAAAGCTATCTATTAAAATGGTGGATAAGTACTTTAAAGACAACCTAGCTATTTTTAGTTAGATTGAATTCCAGATTGACAGTTTGTTTCTTTAAATCCTCTTGCAAACACACATTTTGTATTTTCATAAGTCATTTGGTCTTCAAATTATGTTTTTTTTCTGCTTTAAAGCTTTTTTTGCAATGGCTTTTTCTAGAGTTAGTATAGTGTTCTCTGTTACCAGTTTGATAGCTATTCTATTAGATGCATTGTTTTGAAAAACAATTTTTCTCACAGGATATTAGCTGATAAAAATTTCTTCATAATCATTTGCTCTAGATGGGCATCAGTGCCTAATACAAGCTTCATTCTTGGTAGAATGGTAGCTGGTAAAGTGAACTTCAAATTCCAGCTTGCTGCATTGACAGTTCTTGGGAATAATGAGGTATTCTGGACTTCTACAAAATTACTACAAGACTTACATATTTTTCATGTTCACTTGATTGGAAGTGCCTTCATGCTTGCCCACCCAAAAGTTGCAATCCACAAATTATGTTTGACATTGTCCCTTGGTGTTAATCTTGGATGATGCAAAGCTCTTAAAATGCTATTTCAGATTTTTCTTACATTGTGTAATATTTCTGAATGAAATTCAGAGTTTTCTGCTTCTTTTTCTTCTCTGTGCTGGGATTCTTGGGTCTCTTACTATGAGCGTGCAACCTGAAAGAAGAGTCAGAACTCCCAGTTACTAATTTACTGATTTATATGGAGGATTGTGGGCTTTGTTTGTTTTTCTGCTTCCATGGCAGCAGACAGAAACAGCTGGACTTCTGGGCCTCAGGAAGTTTTTGAGGAAACTTTCAAAGTTTCAGTCAGACTGATAATTTTTATGCTTTGGGGTTTTGGTTTTTTTGGAGGTTTTTTTGTTGTTGTTATTAAAAACAATGTTTGTGGCAGATGCACTTCAATGTCATCCTGCTGTGTTTGATTTCAAACTGGGCAAATGTGAGAGTAACTCTCAATTCTGCTTCCCCTTTTGAAATGTTTGAATATTCCTGTAATGTTTGAGGGAAGAACAAGACTGAGAAAAGCCAAAGCCCAACATTAAAAATGTGTTTCTGTGGAGCTGCACACTCATGGCTGTGAGTTTATCTCACAGTTAACTCTTACCTGCTCACATCTAAAGGTTAGCAGTTTCCTGTTACTCTTGACTTGTTTTTGTACAGCTTTCTAGACATGTGTTTGCTAGTAGGATACACCACATGTTGGGGCTCATAGCTGTTCAGCAATTTTAGATCTGCATCTCTGTTGTGCAGCCCAGTTAGTTTGTTCTCTGCAGTGATGAGTGCAGATGAGAAGAACAGGGGTTTGGTTTAATAAATCTTCCTGCATAAGTTCCAGAAGTAAGTGCTGAAAGAACAGCCCCATTCCACAGGGAGAAGGAGTGCAGAACCTCAGAGCTCTGCCTCTTTGGGTTCTAGGTGTGGTAATTAACCTGGACATTAGGAAATCATTTAAAGCATGTAAGTTTGAAGGCTGTTACTACAGATGTGGAAACCTTGAAGTTAGAGTGATTGTAGAGCAGTTGCAGAGAATCCCTTTTTACACATAACTTAGGTTCTAAGTTACTACAAAAATCTGATTTTTTCCAGTCTTCTATATTAGAATTTCTAGTTATAGAAGAAACCAAACTCTGATTCCAGAGATACCTTTTTTGAAATCTTTATGCTGTCTCATTACTTTTCTCTGTATTGTAAATGATACAAATAAATAATCTGTTACCAATGTAATTTTTCTTTTTCTACAGTTGTGGGTTTTGGAGTTTTGGTATTTTTTTTGTCTTACAGGAACTTGCCCCTGGCTATTGCAGTGTCTATGCCAATTGTGACTATTATCTATATTATGACCAATATAGCTTACTATACAGTGCTGGATGCTCACGCTGTTCTCTCTAGTGATGCTGTGGCAGTGGTAAGTTGACCAAGTGTTACAAGTGAGTGTTTGAGATGCTTAAAAAAATCATTGTAAGGATATGAGTAAAAACCAGATTCTCTGGGTGATGGAAGAGAATTTTATCCTCAGTGGAATCTGTAAGAAGATTTAGAGCATTGTATTCAGTGGATGAATGAAGAAAGGAGGTGAGAATTAAGCTATTCAAAAAAATCTGATGAAAATGAAACACTTTTATATGCTCAGATATTCTACATGTAATACAGGATACAGATTGCTTGTTGCCCTTGATGTAGTTGGTGCAAGTTGGTGTAGGTTGAAAATTACATCCTTGAATTTTTAAAGAAACATGGTCGTAATATTGCTACATTTTAGAGTTTCTGTTGTAATCAATCAGCAGATACATTTCAGCCTCCTTGTTGCTATTTTGGGAAGAAGTGAAGAGGCTTTCTCCTTTTCAGTGAAGAGGCTTTGAAGGGATGGAGTGAAGCTATTTCCGGTTTCTGAATGGACTGCAAGTTCTGAGTAAAAGAAGTATTAAATGGATCTTTCCAGATCACATTGTGTGCTGTTTTTCTTGGTGGCTGTGAGGCAAAAGAAACCCCAGATGTTTCAAGGGGTTATATGGGAAAAGAAATTATAAAATGCCCTCCTTTTACAACACAATTGGCTTCATGTGGTATAGCCCCAGTGTTGGGGCTAAGAAATGGATTTTTTGAAGCTTTTTTGTTGAAGAAATTTAAGGGATACAGCAACAGCCAGCTTAAAAGTTCTGCAAATGCTCTTCAGATGGTTGCTGATCGTGTCAAATCACTCCCTTTTTCAGTGATTCTGTCAGAGTTTCACAGTTGACTTCTCTTTTACCTCCTTATGGAAACCATTACAACCTTTGCTATTAACTTTTATGGAGATGAAAATTACTCTGTAGCACAAACACAAATAAGGAAGAGCAGACATTTTACCTCATCTTTCACTATTACTGAACCTTTTTTACGTTTTTTGAGACTACTATTGTCTGTGAAAGTGGCAGCTGGCTCCACAAGCACTTTCTGGGCTTTTTTGTCTCCTGACAGGAAGCATATTGCTGCCAGTGCACAGCTTGATACCTGCTTCCTGTGTTTGGTCATGTCTGTGGGGCTTGATTGAGTTCCCACAATAGGTGGTGTTTGGCAGCTTACTTCTTTTACTTGGAAGAGCTAAAACTGGTTGAAGCAAACAGTTGTCTTGCATAGCCAGCTGTCATCTTTCTTGGAGCTGTACAACTTTGTCAGCAAACTGGGGATAAAGAGGATGACTTCAACTGCATCTTTGAGTATCGCCCTGTGAGTCCAGTGTAGATCCATCAGTTCACCCTGGTGCTCCCATATTCTAGAGCAGGCTTGCTTTGCTTTGCCATGCTCCCTCAATGAACTGGAACGTGGGAGGCTGTGTGTTTTAGCTGTTTTATTCTTCTTTGGTGTATTTAATAAATGTTGAGTATCTTTTTTCTAATGGAATTCAGATGGAAATTTTTAAGTTCTTCTTAGACCTTTTGGGTATTACTTCTCTTCCTTCATTGGCTTCACTGGCTTCTTTTCTGAAAAGGAAAATCTGCTTGTCCTTAGCCATTAGTGTCATGTTCCTCTTCTTTGCTTGCACAGGCACTTCCCAGTAAGGTTTCTTTGGATGAAGAGCACATTCCATACCTTCAAACTGAAGAACTCTTCATTAGGGGCAGGCAGTTGCTTTTAGAGGGAGAGTTGTTCAGAAAGTTATTTTCCTTCTTTCTTGGAGCTAGCTGTACTTCACTGCCAATGCAACACTCCTGATGGCAGCTGCATGGCAGTTCTCTGGCTTTGGAGTCCAAGCTGAAAAGCTGAGCTGAACTTGAGAATGATATATTATATTTTCAGTATGAGATAGGTAAGAGACTTGGGAAACACTGAACCATTGTTCTACAGCTAGCTATGAAAGATGCTAAGAAGAGGATAAACACCTAAGAAGGGTTAGATCAAATAGCTTCAGCACCTCCATGAAAATATAAATGGAATGTTTTACTGTTGGAGCTGACATTGGAAATTTTAATGTGGGCTGTACAGAAGAGAACTTACATGCAAGCAGGAATGCATGTGTATTAATACAGCAGAGTAGTGCTGTTTCTCTTGCCATAAGATTGTATTCAGTGACCTGAAAATGAAGTGACAATGCTGGACTTCTTACTGCTCTGGTACCTTTTTCTCCCAGTAAAGGTGTTGCCAATAATACAATGAGAGAATTATGCCTGTTTGAGTAGAATTGATCAACAGCATGGTAATTGAAACAAGAATTACAGGACACACATTTAAATTGTTTTCTTTTGCACCTTTACAATTTTCTGGGTTTGGTTGAAGGGCGCTCTTTCTTCTAATATATGTGACATTAAATCTCATTTGGGGACAGATGTCATATAGTATCCTAACAATGTAATCTATGGCAGTGGGACAAAACTTCTGCTCAGGTGCTTTTTTTTTTCATGTGCAGCTTCCTCATTGCCATAAATCAAGAGTTTGTTTCTGTTAGGCAATAGCACCCTAGAGTCCTCAGAAGCTCAAAATTAAGAAAACATATTGTAGTTCTGACTGCCAGATCTTCCTCTAATGTGCAAATGTATTTATACTTCACCTCAAGAAAAATTTCAAAGAAGAATTAATTGTGTTTCCAAACTACCAGTCAGATTGCTCATATATATATATTCATATATATCCCCTTACTGTTCTATATGATTTTCATGTCAGAATGTTAATAGACCTTGGTCTGGAAAAGCTCCTGGGGAATAGGATTGAAATGAGTTACATGAAAAGGCTCTGTAGATGCTTTTTAAACTTTCCTAATAGAAACACCTGATAATCCTTGGGTATTTTTTTGGTTTAAGTTTCTTATTCATGTTAGGCTACATTCTCTTTGCATTTCTCCATTTTTCTCTCCAATCAATACTGTGTGCTGCTTTGCCAGCCTCACATGTGCTTGTGTGGCTCCATGTGCTCTCAGTGTAGTCTGACATTTCTTGTGTGCCTCTAAGTACACTTCTAATGTGCAGCTAAGTGTGATGAAATGGTTCTCATCTTGTGATTTGTAATATGACTGTGAGTCTTGCTACTCATCTGTGTGCCTGAATTACTGAGTGTGAGGCAATATCCTGTGTATTTTGCTGTGGCAGCTCTTGATGCTGGAATTTCTGCTGCTTTTACTTCAACCTGTTTGTACAGAACTGTTGTTTGGACCTTTAAAAGGACAAAAAAGTGTTCTTGCAAACCATTCACAACTTACCAGCTGATGATCATGAGATCAAACTAACCCCAAGACAAAAATAAAATGTAGTTTATTCAGTCATTCATGCCTTGAAACAAAGCTGTAATTCAGTTTTTGACCATTCTTCTGGGAGTAATGTAACATTTTAGTTATGATTAAATAAGGGCAGTTCAGCTTAGAAGTGCCTGGCTGGAAAGCCTCTTCCTTCATTATTATTCCCTGATGTTTGAAAAAAAAAGAGTCAAAACTAAAGGGGACAATTCCAGCTGCATGTCCTACAGTGTGCATGTATCCATGTATACCTTACATATTCAATGGATGGGAGGGCATAAAAGAACTGTATCTGTAATTGCAAGGGTTACATCAGCACTTCTCTGAATTCTCTGTTTCCAAGCTGTTAGAAGCAGTTATAATTCAAGTCTGGACTACAGGATTTGTCAGACTATAGCAGAGATGACAATTTAATCTCTTAATCCTTCTTGCTCTTTAGACTTTCTCAGAAGAATCCTGAGATGATATCCATCCTCATAGTGGTGGCTTTCTCCTGTTATGGTGGACTAAATGTTTCTGCTTATAGCTGCCTCCAGGTAGGCTCCTCTGTCATCCTCCACATACCTTTGTGAATGCTCTATTCTTTCCTCCATTGCCAGCTCATTTGTTTTTATAAATGCACTTTACAACTCCCAGAAGTAGTGGCAGTTAAAGTAGAATTGGTGAGGAGCTCAGCTCAAAGCCCAGATCTGGCTCATTTCTGGAGGATCCATGATTTTACAGTTGTGGTTTTAGCAGAAAGCAACCACTAACTCTTCTACTTTTCCCTCCCCCTTTCCCTTCTTGGTGCAGTGCACTCAGTGTGCATGCTTGATAACTTGATTTCGTGTTGTACTTTCCTCTACCCTGCCTTCTTATGCAAAGTAATCCTCTGATATGCTTGCAGTGAATGTTTCTTGTGGCTGCTTTTACTTAGACTTCAGTAACTCTTTTAGCAAGAAATGCTGTGGAGTTCTTTGGGTTTCTCTTTGTTTACAAGAGACTATAGCTGAGCTTTGAAGAAGACATTTCTTGGCATCTGTTAAAGGGAGGATATTGAAGGATTTATAAATTTGTACTCAAGTGCCTGAGTAGTAGTAATGAAGTTGGCTGATTTTTGTTATAAATAAAGGTGAAACCCTGTCAGAAAACACCTGCCTAAAGGCAGGTGGGTCTTTATGTTCATGTTAATATCAATAGATAGATTAGCAAACTTCAGGTACTTTTCAACTTTGTTTTCCTGAAAGATCATTTTGCAGGCAGATAGATCTACTTGGCAAACCAAGCTGAACTTTTTTTTAGATGATTCTCAATTAAAATAGTCTTTTGTATTGCCTCACCTCAAGTTTAGCTCTTGAAGTTTCTCTACCCTTTGCTCTGTGAGGAATCCCAACTACAGCATTAGAAAGTAGATTGGAAATGACAGTGTTTGGTAGAGGTTGTCACTACTTTACTCTCTTTGTTGAAGAGTCTGACTTGTACAGCTCTAGGGAAATCACTTATTTAGGCTTTGAGCTGGGTCAACAGTTGATGCAGAACATAGCCTGCATCCAGAATACATTGAATCTGTAGCATTTTGGTCTGTATATAATTTGTGGGTTTTACTGTTCATATGAATTAAATGTTGTTTTCCAAGATGTGTGGAACAGTATTAGCCTCTCCTAGAACAATTGGATACACATTACAGGACAGAAATAGCCTTTGAGTTGAGTGCACCTGTCACTCACACTGGCCTATTTCCAGATGTTTCAAAGGGAAATAGAAAATGTTTGCAAAGAACATCTTTGGGGGGAAAAAATTTCTCCAAATGATATATTAGCTAATTTGCATCCTTCAGCATAAGATTGCATTAATAGGTTTTTTCTCTCTTCTTTAGCTTCAGCTGTTAATATTACTTCTCTAAATGCTTATCCTTTAAGCAATTTTACTAAACATCTTAATTCTCTAACATCTTGATCTGTAGCTTAACTTTATATATCAAAACAAAAAATCCTCCAGGAGTTTTGTGTCTGGTTATTTCACTTATTGTTTGGCTTCAGAAATCAGCAGTTCAGGTTTAAATATTCCTTTAAAATATTACAATTGCTTACTAGAGTTATCTTCTTGTCCTTAATCTTGTTCTGGAGGAGTTGTCTTAATTCATTGACTGGATCATAACAAATGGCATTCTGCTTCAGGGGACTGGGTTTCTCAGCTGCATTTAGATGCAATAAGGATCTGAGAGAAGCACTTTGGGTTCTAGGAGTTATTTAGTCCTGAGCAGCAGAAATCTTTTATATACAATAATGTAAATTATTACTTGCATTTTCAGTGGGCTGGAAATGTAATCCATGGTATACAGAATGCATTTCTAATGGCATGGCCATTTGCTAAACTGATGTTCTGATTACAGCACGAAGTAGATATGCACATGGACTAGTTCTTTTATACTTTTCCTATGTTATTTTTTATAATATCTGTAGGAATCTGTATGCATTTTTCCACCCATGTTGAAGCTCCGTTTTGAGGGAAGCTGTGCAAAGGTGGATAAACTAAAATAGCTCAGGAAGAGAACCAGGGTGACACAATTGATGCATTATTCTGAGCCTTTAGGCAAGGTTCCCTTGAAGTAATTATGTGGTTTTGCATTGTCCTTTAGCAGCAGGGAATCCTGTCTACCTTTGAGGCTCAACTAAATGACACAAAGGGATGGAATATATTCTGCTTTTTAGTGTTAAGGATGGAACACAGCAGAGTTAGATTCTGACCCACAACCTGTATAATGTGATGGGCAAAGCATTTTTTCAATGCAGACAAAGAACAGGAAACTATAGCTGACCAAGCCTTCATTTATGTCAGTGAATTTCTCAGCATCTTGTGACCTAAAGATTGACATTATTTAGAGGGTTTTGTCTCATGAAAATCAAGCACTCATGTAACAAAAAAAACCCCAAATCAACTATATTAAGTCTTTTAGGCTTTTTTGACCTATAAAAACATTTAAGAAAACAGATTGTAGTGCACTGCTATTGATGATCTGGTTCCTGGAGTAACTAAATCAAAATTTGACCACTATTAAATAGAGATAACTTCATATGGTACAGATAAAGGCCAGTTCTGAGTGTTTATCACCTTTGATTGAGCTCCTTAGCTCATAAATGTTATGATGAAGACGAGTGCGTTGAGGGAGAGGTCAAGGGCAAGGTATTTAAAAATACTAAAAACTGAAGAAAAGTTTTATAATAGACAGACCTGCAGAAAGCTGAATTACTATCTATGCTTTTTATGTCTGAGGATCTTGAAATTTATAAACCAAGAGAGAGATAAGAAAGTGATTTAGAGAAAGGTTCATAAAAGGTTTAGATTACTGCTGCTTGCTAAGAAGTAAAATGTTCAAATCTTTGTTTGAATACTACTTATACATGAGTACCTTTCTGTTTCCTAAAATAGTGACTTCATGCTGTCTAATGTAGACATGATTTTTTTGCTACTATGACTGTTAGTTTGCTTCTGTAAAAGAAATGATGGAAGTGATTTAGTTATATGTCGGTAGGCTTGGGATGGGTAGGAAAGCTTCAACCCATATCCTCTGAACACAGCGTGAGGGCATTTCTGCCTAACTTCATGCTAGTGTCCAGATATGTACAATGCTCAGACCAGGATGGGAGGTAGAATTCCTGTCAGTCTGCATTAATTAAATTTCTTCATGTTTCAAATGTGTTGTCTGATACTTTAGGTCTCTCTGCCTTTTTTCTCCATCCAGGAGGTTGAACAGAATAGACCAGGACAGTATATAGCAAATTATTACCCATTTTTGTTTTAGACCAAGATTGCTGTCAAGCAGTGGCTCTTACCACTTGCTGTGAAACTTTGATGCTCCTGACTTCTTGGTTTCAGAGCTCTACCATAGACAGTCGCCACAGTTTCTTGAAGTATTGTCTAGCAACATCAAGTATTGAGCAATTGATAAGATCACTTGCTCTGTTATTTGCCAAGTTGTGAGAGTGGAGTCCAGAGGCCCTGCCAGTGGAGCTAAAGAAAAAGATGCTGCTTAGGAAACTGAAAAAAAAGGGAAATTAAAGTAGATTCCTAGAGTAGAATCTATCAATAGCTGTGATGTTGACAGTGGTTATTCACTACACTTCTCTTTTGGTTAGGTTATATTTTTAGTAATCCAGAGAATGTTCACTTTTGTTCTGTACGTCATTTAGATAATAAAATATAGTAGGATTGGGAAGAAAATTCTCTAAACATTTTCTTTTCCCTTGTGATCAGAAAATATGAGTTCAGATGCTTGGCTAAAGAAGTTTGTGCTTATTTAGAATCCATAAATAAATAAGACAGCTCTGTGATTTTTCTTGTGCTGCATTATGGACTGTCCTTACTATGTTGCTATTTTTCCATACAAGTGTATTACAAAAGCTCTGATGTCATGGGTTTACATATTCTTTTTTGCAGATATTTTCATGCTTCCTTTTCTTTTCCTTTTCATCAGACATTTGCTGACAGGATATTTGGTATGTTCAGCTGGACAATTCCCATTGCTGTTGCCTTTTCTTGCTTTGGAGGACTTAATGCTTCAATTCTAGCATCATCAAGGTAGAGCATATCTCTTTCAGTTTGGCAAATGTTAATAAGTCTTTTTACATGTTATGTTATGCTGATCTATTATCAGAGAGGCAAAAATACTTTTTAAACACAACCTATAATGAATAGCCACAATAAAACCACAGATCTAAATAAACCTCTGTGTGTCTGTGCATACATTAACACTGCCTTGTTTCCCCAAAGCATTCCTGAGTGTATGCAGAGCATGATTCTAAGAGCAAATGAATTTTGTCTGTCTGTATGGTGAGTCCTCAGGCCTTCTGATTGTTTGCATTACCTTCCATTTTAATTGATAAAATAATTCTAGCAAGTTTTTGTTTTCAAATGTATTTATCTAAAACTTACTGACCTTTT
Source organism: Haemorhous mexicanus (assembly GCF_027477595.1). Lineage (NCBI taxonomy): Eukaryota > Metazoa > Chordata > Aves > Passeriformes > Fringillidae > Haemorhous > Haemorhous mexicanus. The sequence goes on along the minus strand of NC_082352.1, from coordinate 13,920,713 downwards.
AAAATCACTATTTTAAAACTTTGTACTTGGAAAAACCCCAAAAAACTTGCTACTGCTATGAAGCTGCAATCAGAAAGCTTAGGATACTGTGTAGAACCTTTTCTTTGAGCACTGATTGTGGATGTAACTAGCAAAAGTTTTAAATAGATTTATTCAGGCATTTTAATATTCTTCCTATCCATTGAATGAATTTGCAATGCCTCTATGGAGAAGAAATATGATCATTTGGTGGAGCAGTCAATATAGAACAGTTGGTAATAAAATAGTGTGTTTGTTTTTTGAGCATGTGGTTGAGTGACATCATTTTAGGGACCTGGCAATCTCTTCTGGTTGGCATTGAAAACTATTCTTCCCTAAGCTGGAATGATTTCGGTGCTAGCTTTTAGAATTTTGTGAAACAATAGAAATTTGTTTCACTTACTGGAGATACTGCCTATTTTACCTGTAGGATGATTTTTTAAAAAAATGGTTGTTAACAGCTTGTTTCTAAAAGCTTAGCTACCTTTCAATGGTTGTTGTACAAAATACCTTTATAAGAAGGTTCCACTTTAAAGGACAGAAATATGGTGTTGTAAATATTTATTTTGACCGGTGTTATTCTTTGATTTTCTGTAATATATTCTCTCTTGCCTGTGGTCTCAACATGTGTTTTACTGCTTTTTTTCAGGCTATTTTTTGTAGGATCTCGGGAAGGTCACCTTCCTGATCTGTTGTCTATGATCCACTTAAAGAGGTTCACACCTGTGCCAGCTCTGCTCTTCAATGCAAGTTCTTGCTTTTCTTTTCAACTAATTAGATGGGACACACAGCACAGCTTCCCTCAAAATGGAGCTTCAACACAGGGCTAGAAAAATGTACACAGATATATATGTATAAAAAATAAGATGAGAAAAGTATAAAAGAACTAGTCCATGTACGTATTCTATTTCATGCTGAAATCAGAACATCAGTTTAGCAGAAGGCCATGCCATAAGAAATGTGTTCTGTTTACAATGGATTGCACTTTCAGCCAACTGAAACTGCAACTAAGAACTGACATATTTTGTATAAAAGATTTCTGCTGCTCAAGACTGAGTAATTCCTAGAGCCCAAAGTGCTTCTCTCAGATCCTTATTGCATCTAAATGCAGCTGAGAAACCCAGTTCCCTGAAGCAGAATGTCATTTATTGTGATCCAGTCACTGAATTAAGGAAACTTTTTCAGAACAAGAATATGAATTATTGAAAGGAAAACTTAAAAAAATTTACAAGAGATAAAATATACTATCATCAAGGTGATTGCTGAGAGAGTAATTTTTTGAGGCATAAAATTATGCCAGACACTAAGGAGTATAAGGTGTTACTTAAAGGCAAAACCAGGATAAACAGTAAGTTTCAAATCTTTGGGTTTAGATTCTTACTCTTGTTCTTTTCTGACAGTGTTTTATGACCCTTATTTACCTGGCTGTGGAAGATGTCTTCAAGCTGATTAATTACTTCAGCTTCAGTTACTGGTTTTTTGTTGGTCTGTCTATTGCTGGGCAGTTATATCTACGTTGGAAAGAACCAGATCGGCCAAGACCTCTTAAGGTAACACTTTCACAATTGTTTCAAATCCCTACCTTCCATATAATAAAAGTACTGTCTAAAATCTGGACCATACATGTTAAATGTAAAGGTTACAGATTGATCAGGACATAAATTGTGGTTTCCCTTTGATGTTGTACCATGAAAGTTAGCTTGTCTGCTAGGTAAGAACAGGAGATTGTTGTGTCAGTATACTTCATTATTATATGCTAGTTCAATAAGTACCCTTTCTGTCTGCCCACTGGAGAGTGTCTCAAGAGCCTAACCTAGTAGTTAGCCTTTTATCTAGCAGCAGAAATCTCTCATTGGAAATGCTCAAGTTAAGTAACTCTGTGGATCACCTTTAGCTCCGATGGTATCTGATCCTTTAACTTCATACTTTGATACTCTACTCAAAAGAGTCAGTAATTCTTGTTTCCCAAGTTTTACTGGTTTTGTCTGAAAGCACTTCATGCCACTATGCACTTTCTTTCAGCACAGCAGAGTTACCATACTTGATTACTTTTGCAATATTTAGCAAATAATTCTGCAATTTGCTTATAGTCCTAAATAGCCAGATATATGCGAGCAAGAACAGCGAATTCTACAGAGAGGTTTCAGAGAGAAAAGTCTGTATCATAATGTTTGTAACTATAGCAGTGAATATTTCATTAACATTGTGCTCTCTTTTCTCTGTCTACAGCTGAGTCTGGCTTTCCCAATAATATTCTGTATATGCACAATATTTCTGGTGGTAGTGCCACTCTATAGTGACTTTATAAATTCAGTGATTGGAATTGCCATTGCTTTATCTGGAATTCCATTCTTTTTCTTGGGAGTTTATTTACCTGCATCAAGGAGACCTCAATTTATTAACAAGATTATGGGTAAGTTTCTTTGTTAGCTGGAGATGTTGTTAGGAAAAAGGAAAGGTAAGCAGGTGACTCTTGGTCTGTTCATGGAAATGGTTGTGGTGGGCTGACCCAGCTGAGTAGCCAGGGCTGGCTCATCAGCACCCCCAGCAGCATGAGGGACAGAACAGGAATTACAAAGGTGGGAAGACCTGCTGGTCAAGTCAAATAAAGTTTAGTGAGTGAAGAGGGGAAAAAACCCTGCTGCTGCAAGAGCAATCAATCACACATCTCACAGGCAGCCCAGTGTGCAGCCAGTCTCCAAGCAATAGCTGTATGGGGAAACACTCCCACAGGCAAACACTTCTTGCTCAACCCTTTTCTATTGCTGGACATGACACCAGATAGCATGAAATAGCCCTTTGCATAGTTTGGGTGAGCTGTTCTGGCCATCTTCCTGCCAGACATCTGCCCTGTCCCATCCTGCCAGCTGCAGGAAGAGCTGAGTAAGAGGAAAGAAAAGAAGCCTTGATACTGTGCAAACACTGTTCAGCAATAGCCAAAACATCGGGAAAAAGTCTTTATTTGAGCCAAGATTGATCATTGTAAAAAGTGTGAACATTCTTGGTAGCACAAACTGTCCAGCTTTACTGAATCAGTTATTTGAAAATAGATAGATTTTATGTCAGTAAAGAATGGAATTTTGCCTTCTGTTGAATGACAGCAGTTAAATTACACAAATTTCAATTTTTCTCCATCAGTGCTCTTTTGTTATTGTCACTATGTGAGACAGCCATAATGAGGGATGTGGTAAGGAAGGTTTATAGCATAACCTGACCCTGAAAGCAGGATGTGGTCCTGCAGTAGTAGAATGTATGTAAATAAATACTTATTAATCTTGTAGCTTTCCCTGTGTGCTATTATATTTACTTTCTTTATTCCACCAATTTTACACTCTTAATTATAGAGAAAAAAGATTTTAATTCAGTTATTTGGCAGGGTGCCTAAGAAGCAGAATACCCTAGGATATCAACAGAACAGTTTAAAATTCTGTTAAAAATGAGTGGGACACAGTTATTGTACTAGCTTTTTTTGTTTGTTTCCCTTAAGAGAGGTGAGACAGCATTCCTGACAGCTTTCATTAGTCAGATGTGTTTTGTAATTAGAGTTGAGATAGGTGGTTGTTGTTCTAATCTATCTCCAATTTCTCTGCAGGTGCAATCACACGAAACATACAGCTGCTCTGTTACTGTGTTTTAACAGAGATGGACCCAAATGAAGAAAAGAAACCAGAAATCAAATCCAAGTAAAGTTTAAAGCCATTACAAGAAGCAGGAGGGAGGATAAAGCAATTGCACAAATGAAAGGGAAGAGCTGGAACTGGAAGACACAAAAAAACTGTTTTTGGTGGTCTTTCAGAAATGCTGTAAATATTCTTACTTGCAGATGGGTTCCAACGTGGGTCATGCCCTTGTGTCATCCTCCTAAACTGTGGCATGTTTTCAGGGCAGGTTTTCATTGGATAATGATTACCTACTCATTACCTACTCACACAAGCTGTGTGTCAATACTGTTTCTTCTTCAGAATTGGTACAAAAATGGTAAGAGCTAATGGATCAAATTAGATTTCTGCAGAACCAGGTGGTGAAGTAATGCATTATTACATCAGACTGAAACCCACTTTGACTCCAAAGACTAAGTCATTTCCAGCTTAATTCTGATGGATGCTTGCATAAAATGATTTGCTGTACTGTCTCAGTTATTTTCCCAGAAGAAAACTGGGAAACAACAAACTACTTCATTTGTTTTTCTGCTCCTCATGATAAATTAAGTTCTGCTCCATTATTTATAGACTGAACCAACCTTTCTCCCTTAAAGATTTTATTCTGTATGCTACATGGAAATGTATCTGACTGTGGCAAGGATTTAATCAACTAAGCATCTTGCCACTGAAGATTTGATTAGTGGTTGATTTTTTTCTTGTTAACTCATTAGTACTTTGTGTTGTATTGTGTTCTCATATGTTTTAGTTGCATTAAGTTGTACTTTGGTTTATCCCAGTTCCCCCTGTTGTAAAGGTTCTGCCCCTGCTGCCTCCTCCCTCCTTTTTAATGTCAATCTCCCTACCTCCTCCCCCTGTTCCCCAAAAGTGGCTGAACCCTTCCCTTAACGCCGCCCCTCTGTCCTGTCAATCACTCAATGGCCCAGCCCCTCCCTCTAGAAACTTCTACCAGGAGCGTCGAATGACTGGTTCAGGCACCAGGGCCCCTCCCCCGGGTAGCCCTTATTGGCCCCCCCACCTGCCCGTTTCCCTGATCCCCCGCCCTCCTGTATCCCCATTGGCTGGCGGACAAACCCCTCCCTGGTTTACTCCCCCCTGTACACCAGCGTGTGCACCCCAATTCTGGGTCTTCAGTTGGCTGCGTCCCTTGGGTATAGGGTCTCCTTTCAGCTCCACAATAAACCTGGCCTTTGCTCCGACTGGAGTCCGCTCTCCTTCTTCTACCAATGGCGTGCTGCTGTCTCATCCGAAAGGTGAAAGCCTGAGCCGCTCTCCCGAGCTCCCGAGGAACGGGAGAGTGTCCCAGTGTCCCCAGCTGCTCGCTGTGCCAGAGCAAGCTGGGGTGACTCCGAGCACACACTCGCAGAGGCACTGCGACAGCTTTGCAGATTTCTGCTAGGTTTTATGAAGCTTCCAAAATGCAAATGTTCACTTTGAAGCCTGTAAACGTTTGTTAACTGTTTCAGTGAAGACACAGTAGCTGAGTTACCTCAGCAGAGACGAAATTTCTTTCAAAGATTTCAGTGCTGTTCACTAGAAAGTGATCATCTAAAACCTCCCAGAAACCACTTTTTCATTCTCTAGCAGAATTTCTGTGGCAGATACTAGATCTTGACAGCTAAGTATCAGGGAGAAAAACTAGAAATAAAAACACAAGTAAAAGGTACTACTGTAGCATAGACATGCTGATTCATTGTCTATGTAATTCCAAAGCTGTAAGCCTAAAATCAGGACTATTTTGATACTGAATTCTGGTGCAGCAAAAGGCAATACAAAGCCTGTTTGTCTGGCAAAGTGAGATGTACTTCAAAAACATACCAGAGATTTTTACCTTAGTTCAGAATGCCTGTCTCAGTTGACCTGAGTTTGGCCACATGTATGGTTTTGTGCATTTAAGCTGAACTAAATCTTGGAATTACAAGATTATGGCTGAAGCAATACACACCTCAAAGGGTGCACCACAGTTCCATCAGTGACCTGAATAAGAGTGGGGATATTTGGATTTTTGCACTACCTTAACTTTTCCCTGAAGCAAACAAAAATACCTTGCCTCCACTCCTTTTTGTTATTACCAGTGAAGACTGACTGGCCTAAGTACTGCTGCAGCCTCCAGTTCATGAGTGACATTGACTAGCTAAGAGCTAATCTTATCAGCTGTTTTTTACAGACTCAAGTAGGAGAGTGCTGCAATACACTTCATGTGTCCAAACAGATATAATGGAATTGTTTAAAGATGTACAAATGCAAATTGAAATGGTGACCTGAGTTCAGCTGTGTTCAGCCAACTTCTGTGACCTTTAAATGAATAAAGAAAACTTGGTAAAAAAAAAATTTATTTACAATTTAAATGCACATTGTTCTAGTCCAACAGTTAAACCACTGGGGAGAGTAATGGATAGGTCAAGGCATTCCATATGCTCAAACACTTGTGAAGAAAGTGACATTTGACATTTGACATTTAAGAAAAAATGAAGTAGGAAGCAGTAGGATAGGGTGCCTTCCAGGACTTCCACTTGCCATCAGGGCAGACGGATCGATCTTCTTGTGAAACCTGACGTGTTAGTCATGACCAGAAGGGCTGCTGCCAACAGTACCTCCATATCTGTACATCTGCTACAGGTACAAACTTGGGCATGCAGCTTTGGGAAAACAAAACTAAATAAAAGGTCCATTCTGTCTCTGTCTCTCTGGGAGCCTTTCAGGAACCCCCGGGCAGCCCCAAGTTGGCAGATAGCAGGGGGGCAGCCCCGACACGGCCGACGCTGGCTCTTTGGCTGGGGGTTTTTGAGGACCATATTTGATCACGGAACATAAAATCTTTCTCATTTTGATAATCTGGCTTTTCGATTGATCATTTATAACACACCTATCTGTTTAATATCCACCAGCTGAAGTTGGCTGCTCAGATAGTATGTACTCCTACAGCAACAAATGTTCCCCTTCAGTATGCATTTCATCTCCAAAACCAGGCTGTTAGTCAGAACCCAAATCTTCAATCTCGTCATACCCAAATTCGTGCAAAACTTCCTGTCGATATTTGTCCCATGTTCTTCTCCTGTAACATTGGTCCTCATCACTGAAGCTCTCTTCAGAGTCTGCAGAGAAAGCATCAACACTTGTAGATTATCCCTTCTTTTTACTTAAAAAATTAAGTTAATCAGACTAGTTTAAGCTTCTTGAGAAACTAACGAAGTCTGCACAACTTCTGTACGAGCTGAGGTTTGAACTGTGCTTGAAGGACTCTGCGGTAGGGACTTCAGAAGGTAGTGTTTCAGAAGCATGTGGACCCAAGTCATAGATTACTTCTGTAAGCAAGCAAACCTTTGCAATGCCAGCAGCCTCAATTTGACTTCTGAATTTTGTCTGTTCACAAACACTAATTTCTCTTCTAGTTCAAGAAAGATAATCCTCCTCTATGCACATTTCACCACTGTAAGAGCAGAATGCTACCCCAGCAGTGCTCAGTTAAGTTGCTTTACTAGGGATGGCACATAAAAAAGAGAGGATGTATACATGCACAGCAGGAAAGCAAACAGTATTTATGATAGGTGTACCTTTTTCTCCATCTTCCTCAGGCAAGAATTCATCTTCTTCAGGATAATCATTACGCCAGTTATTTTCATCATTTTCATCATCTTCATCTTCATACACTTCCTCTGGACCAGGATCATCATTTACCTGCATGTCAACACAAAACACAATGCTGAGTGTCTGTGTTTATAGTGAATGTAAAGTGGGTTTTCATCCACCTGTGCAATACTGTAGAGATCAGAAAGAGCCAGGAAATAGTAACTGATGGCAGGCAGAAGGAATTCTGCAGTGACACAGGGCACACTGCAGAAGAATTTTGAGTTGTCACTACATTCACCACAACACTTCAAGTCTGCTTTAGGTGAAAAATCAGTGAAGTCACACATGTATGTGTTCCACTCCAGCATTTCAGTGTTAATGTCTAGCTTAGTCCTACTCACTTCAGCAGTAGTGTAATAGATCAAGGAAGACAGAAAATCATTTCAGGCTCCCAGTATACAAGTCTGTTGATCACAGGAACTATACAGCACAAGACTAAACCTTACATTAAACTTCCTAACTCCACAATCACTGAAGAATAATTTATTATGAAAAAATATCTCTTATGAAGATTAAAGTCAAATTCTCAAATACTGTAAAAGTTGTGTGTTCCCCCTTGCTCTTCTTTTCATTCAGTCATATTTACAATGACATTTTAATGGCTGTCTCCTCATTGCAAGCAAGACATAAATTACTCAAGTTTCCTGTGCCAAAATTTAATTGTCAGTTTGAAACCAGACAGATTCTTGTCATGACATGAGCACCATCCCTTCCATTTTGTCATATGATGTCCTGGGATCAACAGTAACCTGCAGGAACGTGGGACTGGCAGTTACAAAAGGCCTAACACAGAAGTCACTGAGCATACATGTAGTGTCTACCTTAAAGGACCTTTCTTGGCATGGCAGCTTTTAAGAGCAGAATTTTAAACATCTTTTATTTGTGGTCTTCCTAATTGAGAAAGATTGTTTTTCTGCACCCTTACCCATTCATATTCTTCTCTATAAGGCTGTACAGAAAGGATATTTTCAATCCAGTCAGGGGCTGATGTTTCCTTATAGTAGATGTCATAAACGTATTCATCTTCTTTGTGACCGTGCTCTTTTTTGCAATCTTCAGAAACATTTAAACGCTCACGGATCATCTCTACTGCATTGCAGAGAATTGCATCTGGATTGGTCTTCTGCAGAGAAAAAATTAAAAATATTTCCACTAAAGTCATGCAAAGTCTCATTTACAGGCAAAAGTTTTCAGATGAAAAGAGAACTTTTACATCAGACCAGGGCAAAGAAAAACAGGGTGATCCAAGCCCTTCCTTAAGCAGCAGCTCCGCACGCTGTCTGTTTCAACATTAGTGCACTCAGAATCCTTATGAAACATTCCAACTAGTTAAAGCTCCTATTAAATATTGGAATACTTACAGTGCAAGAAAACACCCACAGCAATCTGCCCACACGTGCCACTCAACAGCCATACCAAAGTACTTCAAGTACCCCAAGTTCATAGCTGACCTGTGGGTTTGCAGTTGTTACACTGGAATCTCCCACTGTCTCCTCTTCTTGTATAATATCAAACAGCTGGAATTTCCCACAGCAGTCTGAATTCTTCTCCACAGCACCACTCTCCTCTGGTGAAGCATCCTGCAGTGCTTCAGGCTCTGACCTGTCCCCGTGGGGCACAGCCTGGCCGTGTGTGGCAGGTGCAGCTGTGTGGGTGCAGTGGGGCCGGTGGCTGGAAATCACCCGGTACCGGTTCTCCTTCCTTTCTGCCTGCTTGGCACAGCGGAGCTCCTGAAGGATTCGCTGGCTGCTTCCCAAAGTGGGGCGCAGGCTCTGAGCTGCCTTGTCCCGCTTGATGGCATCTTTGACGTAATTCTGAACTGGCTCATTCTGGGAGAAAGGAACAAAAAGGAGGAGGAATATAATGATAACATCAACATTGCAAGTCATACTCCTTCCCAGAAGGCATGAAGAACCACAGTACCAATAATCCTAACAACATTCAAGTAACTTCTACTATTAATTTATGTCGCACGTCCTGGCTAGATGGTGACAGTGGGGGGACGACAGTCCCCCTTTTCCAGGGCTCCGGCCTGGGGTGGCACTGGATCACTTTATTTGATGTTAAACTTCCCAAGTCTTGGGGTCCCGGGCAACGACTTGGGGGCAAACAACAGCTTATAAGGGGGGGGCAGGTCTCAAGGGAGGATGCAATGTTCGACTAATCAAAAGTACTGGGGGTGGAACACAAGGGCAAGGGATACAAGGGAGGAAAACTGCTTGGGACAGGAGGGGTTAACAACTGGATGTGGGAGGAAGGGGTTTGAAACTTGGCAGAAAAGTAGCTAAGTAGCAAAGACATAAACTGACATCTGTTATTCAATTGAATAACAAAGGCAGGTCTGTGTCAGTCTAAAATCAGGAGGAGAAAAAACCCAAAAGGACAAATCAAACAATAACCTGCAAAATAAAAACACATTGCAACAAATTTAAGCAACGTGACAATCATAATATTCTCTTGTTATGAGGAGAGGAGAGTACAAGGTACAGAAGTCCTAAGACTGTTTCAATTTGATTTTTAAAACTTCGTACAGAACAGCTCTCCAAACAAAAAGGAAGACTGCATCGGACCTAAATTTAGGGCATAGTATCATTTACAGTGTCCTAAGAACACCATTTCCCAAGATGGACAAGTCTTACTCAATATAAAAGGCTGGATGGCAGTTGTTATCCTTATAGGACTGAGCTTCAGCATCTCACACAGCACAAATTCAAGCTTCACTTATTGACTGTTCCGTAGTTTCCAAGTGAGGAACAGTGTAGAAAAGTGCAGAAAAGCGAGTGCTGCGCACAGCTTGTCACGGGGGTCACTGCGTGCTGCGGCCCGGAGCTCTGCTCCTGCCCGGCCCGCGGCTGTCACAGCGCGGGAGGAGCCGCCGTGCCCTCGGTTACGGGCACCGGACGGCGCTGCCCGCGGCCGGGCTGCTCTCCAGACCACCGCACCCACAGCGGAGCCCTGAAAGACCGCGAGGAGCAGCCAGAGAGAGCCGCTGCTTTCCAAACCCCTCCAGGAGCATCCGCCGGCCCACTCCACCCCGCCCGGCTCGGCCCGGCCAGGCCCGGCCCGGTACCTTGGAGGACACGGTCGCCACCAGCTTGAAGAGGTTGTTCTCCACGGGCTCGGCCCGGCGCCGCTTGCAGGCCAGGAGCAGCGCCTCGGCCGGCTCGGGGCCGCCGCGCTTCCGCCGCACACGCAGCACGGCCGCGCCCGCCATGGTGACTGCGGGAAGGGGCGGAGCGCCCGCACAGCGGCGGCCCCGCGGTCGGGCTGAGCGGCAGCGGGGAGTGACCGCCGTGTCCGGGACAGGGACACGCGCTGCCGGGGCGGGCACACGCGGTGTCCGGGGCGGGCACACACGCGGGGCTCAAGGTAGGCACACGCGGCATCTGGGGAGGGTACACGCGGCTTGCGGAGCTGCCGGCTTGGGGCTCTGGGGAGGGACGAGCCCGGGATGGCGGAGAACGCTCCGGACGTGCCCATCGCACCTCTTTCCTGAGGCGGGGAAGGGCCGGGCCTCTGCCGCTTCCCCCCTGAGGGGACTCCGAGAGAGGGGCCGCCGCCGGCCTGCTGTGCTCACTTACGGGATGCTCTCCATGAGGATTTACTGCTGCCTTGGTTTCTTTCCTGCGTTGTGTTCTCAGGGGTTACGCCTGGATGATTTTCAGGGTCCCCTTTCAGTGTAGGGCTAAGTGACAGATTTTAGCTTAAAACGTCCTTAGGAAAAATCAGAAAGCGGTCACTAGGACTTCTGGCCAAGGCAGGTGTAATGGGGGAAATGTACAAGAGCTAAAGTGATACTTGTTGTGTTTGCGAAAAGTTTTATGGTTGCTTTGGTTTTTTTCACAGCCGGTATTTGGTGTATTATATTGAAGCGAAAGCAGAGCTGCACACAATACATAAATAATACAATACGGCTTGAGATTGATCATGAAGACCTTTTGTGGAAGAGCCAATCCAACCACTGGCTCGATGGAGTGGCTGGAAGAGGGTGAGGACTATGACTACCACCAGGAGATTGCAAGGTATGCTTGGAAAAGTAGCTTGTTTCTTTAAAGGACACCGAAAAATGAGCAAATCCAACATTTTTTTAAGGGCAGTTTGTGGGTCTGTCTTTGTAGAACTTCCAGGGGCATGAGGTGAACAGACTGTAAATGTCAGTAAATGTGCCCAGTGTTGTACAGGGTAGAGCTGTCTATGTAGAATGTTGTTAGCCATTCCCAAAGTAGTTTCCTTTTAAGTTTTTTTAAAATGTTTTCTGTGAGGCTGATCCTAATACTGACACTGACTGAGTTGGGACAAAATGCATTGGCTAAATTTCTTTTAAGTGCCAGTGCAACATATAACTGCCAGTTGTCTGTTCTTGTTCTTGCTTTTTAAGAGCTTAGTGTAATAGCCAGAGAAGGTGAGAAGATATATTTTGGGGTATTTTTGGGTAGTGCTACCCATGAAGAAATGGGAACCAAAGAAGTTGAAGTCCTGGTAAAAAATAGGTCATTAGTAGTCTGTCTTTCATTGCTCTGTATGATTCTATGTGTGTCTCAGGTGCTACTTTACAGCTGTTTGTTCCTAGGTCTGTCTGTGCCGTGGATCCATTGCTGTGGAGAGGATTTGTGCCAGTGGTTCATGAGTTGATTTATATGCTGGTGGCCAGATGACTGAAATTACATTATCCCTTAGATTAGAGAAACACTTTAGGTCCTCAAAGAGTGTGTCAGTTGTTTGTACATTTGTGGGGCACAGGGACCAGTTGCTTTGCAGAATGGAATATTTTAACTGGGATATCTTTTATTATCTTTTGTTGCAGGTCACGCTATGCAGATATGCTTCACGATAAGGACAGAGTAAGTTCAGAACCAAAACCCTTTTGAATGGTGGGAAAAGAGCCATTGCGTTTCTCTTGAATGGCTTCACTGTGTGATTATATGGGTTTCTCTGAAAGATTAAATGATCACATTTTTGTACTTTCTAAGGTACCAGACCTACTCTTAGATCAACAGATGCCTTCTTACATCTGACTAGTGTTCTGTTGTTTACTGCAGAACATTTTTATATTCAGCAGCCAATTTTGCTGTTCTGTGTTTGACATTTTTGACAGAGAACTCATTAGATGAAATTTCAGAGGCTGTAAAAGTGGAGCTGGGCTTCTTAGTTTTTATAGGAGCAAAAGTAAAGTCTATTCTTCTGTGGTGTTTTCTACCATATGTACAGGCATGATGAAGTCTGGAGTGGTTAGTTCAAATGTTCATTTTCCTCTAGCCATTAAGTCAGCCTTCCATCAATAACGTTTTGAAAGATTTTTGGGCTGCCTCCATGATGAGTCTTGGATTAATATTGAATTAAAACATGTCAGTGGGATCAGGCATTTAATAAACTGTGTAGAGGCAGCAGGTTGTGTCTGAGTGATTAAAACAGCTACTGGAGTTACATGTATCAAAGTTGTTGACTAGAATTGTTCAGAAAGGGATCCAGCAGACCTTGCAAATGTGTAATGTTCAAAGGTTTTGTATTCCTTGGAAAGGCTTGATAAATCATTTGGAAAGGAATGTGTTGCACTAGGTTGTTATAAAGAAAATATAACCATATATATCAGTCTGTATCTTGTGGCTGACAGCATTTATTTTCTTCCTGTTGTTGATGCTGGTGTGCTCATAGCTCCATTTAATGGCCTGTAACTAAAAACCAGCATTTAATTCTGGTTTAATTCTCAGGTATGAACCTTTCTGAGTAGATGAAGAGAGGAATTTAAACCAAGATACTTCAGCTCTTGTACTGCCATAGGTCCTGCAGGGGAAAATGAGTCAGAAAACCTGTAGTATCTCCCATGGGTCTGATTATTATTTACTTGGGAAAATATATCCCAATCATGGAAATCATGCACATGTTATGAATAGCTGATTGACCAATGGTAATATGAACATTGTGATAAATATTGATGTATTTAAATGGGCTGATTCTGCTAGGTACCCTTGTAGTTACTAAAAATGGCTGAAATTGCTGAAAATGTGACTGCTTGGCATGAGGAGTGTCTGTAGGACTTTTTCTGATTATAAACACACAAAGAGTGTAAGATTTCTGCACAAAAATTAAAACATAAATGGATAAAAGGTTGCTGATTTTTTTTTTCTTTTCCACAGAATGTGAAATACTACCAAGGTATTCGTGCTGCAGTGAGCAGAGTAAAAGAGAGAGGTGAGAAGGCAATTGTGCTGGACATAGGGACTGGCACTGGACTCCTGTCCATGATGGCAGCTTCAGCAGGGGCAGATTTCTGCTATGCCATTGAGGTGAGTGTTTGTTAGGGTTGCACATATTCAACATGTTCTTTGTGATGCTCTTATTTTCAGGCTGTGTACTATCTCTGTTATTTTTGTTCTGAATGAAATAGAAATTCTCTTCACGATGACACTGTTAATACAAGCAGGTTTCTGGCATCCTTCAGTGAGTATTTCAGTACTGGGTGTTTTGGTTTCATTGACATAGTGTCTTGAGTACATGTAAGTCTTTAGGGGCTTCTGTTCATGCATGTATAGATATCTTTATTTTTACAAAGAAATGAATTTTTTTTATGTAAATGCTATAGTGTTAGTGTGTATTCTTGTGTTTCAAAAGTTAAATTGGAGGCAGCTGATCACTAAAAGTGAAGCTCTAAATATTTCAAATGAGGCTCATTGCCTTGTTTCATGGTAGTGAACTTCTAACATAGGAAAAGATAAGAAGATGTTAATTTTTTTTCAGAACTAAATATATTGCATTTTGTGTTGATGCTCTTCCATTTTTGAAAGCTGACTTGAGGGGTACCATTTTGTTACACTTGCTGTTCACAGGTGTTCAAGCCCATGGCTAATGCTGCTGTGAAGATAGTGGAGAAAAATGGTTTTTCTGACAAGATCAAAGTAATCAACAAGCATTCCACTGAAGTCACAGTTGGCCCAGGTGAGAAAAGTAGGCTAGGCTTAAAAAAATTAGCAAGTACCTGAAAAACACGAAGGAATAGGTCTTACTCTTATTTCTTATATATTTTTTTGATTAAAACAAATGCATCAAGAACATTGAGGGAGCTGGGATGGGTTCAGCTTGGAGAAGAGGCTCAGGGGAAACCTCATCTCTACAACTGCCTGAAAGGAGCTGTTGAGAAAGATGAGGGTTGGCCTCTTCTCCCAGGTGACAGGATGACAGGAAATGGCCTCAAGTAGTGCCAGGGAAGGTTTAGACTGGAGATTAGGAAACATTTTTCACAAGAAGGGTTGTAAAGCATTGAAAAGGCTGCCTAGGGAGAGGGTAGAGTCAGCATCCCTGGAAGTGTTCAAACACGTGTAGATGAGGCACATGGGGACATGGGTTAGTGGTGAACATGGTGATGGAGCTGGGTTAGTGGTTGGACTTGATCTTAAAGGTCTCCTTCAATCTTAGGTTTCAGTGATACTTTACATTCTAGAAAGTAACACTGGAGATCTACTTCAGGAGAAAGTGTTCTGGTAGTATCTCAGTAGCCATTTGTATTTCAAGTGGGAAATAATTTCCAGTCTTCAGCAGACTCTTCAACAGGAATAAGTTTTTTAATTACTTATGTATTCAGGTAAGAGATTTAACATTACAATGTTAATTTGTGTCTTTTAGATGGAGATATGCAGTGTCGGGCAAACATCCTGGTAACAGAATTATTTGATACAGAGCTGATTGGAGAAGGGGCTTTACCAACCTATGAGCATGCACACAAATACCTTGTACAGGTAAGAAAATAGGGAGTGTGTCACGTCTATCACTAGAGAAATTCTTCTGCCTTTTTTTGAAGTAGAATAGAGATTATACAGAATTTAGGCTTCTGTATCCCTTGGAAAATGCACCATCAGCTCTGCTAGTTTCTTATTCAGTCAATAATTTATTAGATTCATTCCTAGAATAAAGCTATTTGAGTTCATATTGTAAGTCACAGGCTCTGAAATTACAGCTAGTTGCTTTGTGTTGAAACCAATAACTTGCTGGTTAACAAACGTCTTTCAGAAAGGCATCCAGTTCTGATTTGAAGCTCTCCTTAACAACAACTTTGTCCCAAGATATTTTAAAAAATTATCCTAAATTTAATGAGCTTCACCTCCCAGGCACTGGTTTGTTTTTGGTTGTTTTTTTTTTTTTCTGTTGTGCTCTTACTACTCCATATGCATTTTGCATGTGAAAATATTTTAAACGCTTTATTTAAATAATATCCTTTTTTTTGGACTTATAATCTATGGGTATAATTTTGGGACTTTCTCTTTTGCATTTTCTAATATTTTCCCTTCGTTAAAATGTGGATGGCAGAACTTTATTTCGGTTTTCAGATTTCCATTCATCAGTTTAAAAGACACATATAAAGACAATAGCACTCCATAACTTTGTACTGCTCTCTATATAGAACTCTTAAATTGCAATTAGTCTTTTTCCTGTAAAAGCATTGCTTTTGGACTTCATGGTTGGCTCTTAGTTCATAGCGGGATTTTTAGGACAATTTGTATGTTTTCCACTCTTTAAACATGGATGCAAAGTTGTCCTTGCATCAATATTTGAGCCATTATTTTTCTTATTTTCTCATTACAATCAGCAACTCTCTTTTATTGTTGATAGCTTAGTAGTTTTCTGCCCTGAGAAGCTCAAGGTAGATCTGTTATTTCAGAACAAGAATGGAAGTGCAGGTTTAACTGAGGCTAGTTAAAAGTTGCATGGTTAATTAAGTAATCTGGCCTTGCTGAACCACACTGAACAGGACAGATATGTGTATTCTATTTCACAGAGAGACAAATTGCTCTGATGTTACAAAAGTCTCTAAAATAACTTGTATTTTAGATTTCAAAGCTCCCAGTCCAACTTTTCTTTAAATGGGTTTGCATTTCAGTTGATTTAATTCTCAGTTATGTTAATAAGTGAAGCTTGTTGAACGTGTTTACCCTTTGTTTGGAACACCCAGGAAGGGTGTGAGGCAGTGCCTCACAGGGCAACAGTCTATGTCCAGTTAGTGGAATCCAGAAGAATGTGGTCCTGGAAGAAACTCTTTCCTGTTCATGTTGAAGCAGAGGATGGTGAAAAAATACTTGTTCCACCTTCAGAAATGGAGAACTGTCCAGGTCTTCCTTCTGTTTGTGATATCCAACTGAACCAGATGCCTTCAAGTGACTTCAGTATCCTCAGTGATGTGGTGAAAATGTTCAGGTAAGGGAGACATTGTTTTGTTCAAAACAAAGTTATCCTGTTATGCCTTTCATATAAGCTGTGTATTGAGCTTAAAAAACTAGTGAGAATTTCTGAAGAATTCTTTTTACAATTTCCTTTCTAATATTTCTTTTTACAATTTTCATGCTTCCCTGCAGTGTGGATTTCAGTAAGCCAGTACAGAGTGCTTCTACCTGCTATAGAGTGCAGCTGGAGCCTGTGAAATCTGGCAAGGCACAAATTGTACTTTCCTGGTGGGATATTGACATGGACCCCTCTGGGATGATAAATTGCTCAATGGCTCCCTACTGGGTAAAACCCACTTCTGTTTTGCAGGTAAGATACTGAGCCTTCAGATACCATTGTCAGATGACTGAGCAACTCTTTGGAGTACTGGGGGGTTTAAGCAGCTCTGCCTTAAATTGCTTAGGAACTTGGCTAATATTTAATGTACTGGAAGATGCTAAATAAGCATCTTCCATATGCCCATTTTGGGTTTTCTTTAATGTTAAACGTAAAAGAGTCATCTTTTATGTAAAGCTTAAAGATTGAAGCTGTCCTTCCAGATATTATTTCTTTTATGTTCAAGAAATAAAGATTTCTGTATCTTTTTTCTTCAATAGGCTCTATGCCTGGTTAAAATATTAGTCTGTGCTTTGCTTCCTTGTAGTTCTTCTATTAAATTTCCAATTAAGTGTTATATTTGTGGAAGTATATTTATACTCTCATTAAACAAAAAAGAGGCTGGTGTAGGAAAGTGTTGGATTGATACAGATAATTACAGAAATACTGTCACTATTAAGTCAGATTCCTGTGGTTTTTTGTGAATAAATTTATCAGTAGGATGAACTTAGTCAAAAGGAAGTTACAAAATGATTGTCTACACTTAGCATGTTTGAGAATAAAATTTGAAATTATCAAATTGGAGGTGTTCAATCAGCTTAGAGTGACTCATCAGCATAGGATATTTGCAGTGCAAAAACCAGCTTTTTGGAACACAAAGTAGTTGTGCTGTGATCAGAGTGACACTGAGTGACAATTCTGGGTGCATGAGGCTGTCAGCAGTTCAGTACAGGTTTCTAACACCAGCTAACTGTGGAGGGTAAACAGCATTAATAAATGCAAAGGAATTTTGGGTTGTTTTTCATTTGATTGCAAGAGAAGCTTGCTCCGTGAGCAAGCCAATGGTCTTGGGTTTATTCTGTTGCAAGAAATCAGCATTATTCATTATGTGATATTGGTCTTTATTCAGCCTTGCTAAATTGAACAAAATTCCTTAAATTAATCATGCATTTTCAAAGTTGTGCAAATTCTTCCTAATTGATTTCCTGCTATTTGTTTGCTTTCCATTTCCTCTTTATGAGTGAGTTTCTGAGGTTTTGTGTATTTACCCTTTTCAGTGGAGGGATCACTGGATGCAGTGTGTTTATTTTCTTCCGCGTGAGGAGCCAGTTCTGCAGGGTGAGAAGTTGTACTTGACTGCCTGTCGTGATGAGTACTCTGTGTGGTACAACGTGCAGAAAGCCAGGTAACAATCTGTGGGAAAAAGGCTGCTCTCTTACTCCAGGCTGCAGTATTTGCTGCACTTAAAGCACCTCCTTTTATAGAAATGCAAGTTTAGAACCTAAAGAATAGAAAAATATTAAAGGCTGCTTCAATGCAAATGGCAATTGCAAAGGTGGAAAATACACATTATGCTTAAAAACTGTTGGATTGCAAGCTCCTGCCTTGTACCTGGTTACATTCTCTGACAAAGAAGCATAAAACAATCTTGGTTGATTCCTGGAAATCCTAATATACAGCACAACTGAAGTGGCATACAGGTAAAGAAGTGAAATAATTGCCATTCCATTTTTATTTTCTGTTTTCCTAGTCAGCACTGCCTTTTTGAGATTACTGCCTTCAGATTAAAATGAATTTAATCATGTTGGTTGTCATGGCAATTGCAGCAAACATTTTTAAAACCAGTGCTAGCTTTAAAATGTCTGAATCTGCTGTGCCTTTTTTACTTGGGAATCCAAAATCCAACAAGCAACTGTTTGCTGAAAGGGCAAAGCCTAAAGTGCCTAACCATCACAGTTAGTGGTAAAGTGGGGGATGGGGGATGGTTCTTGGTTTTGTCTTTTAAAGAAGGTGAAAATTTTTTTTGACCCCTCTTCATTTGAAAATGCAGAGTTACAGAAATGTCTCTGGAGAACCAGTAACTTCACAAAAGTGACAGCAGAGATCAAATTCATTACTGTGCATATCAGCCAAAATGTATCAGTGTGCCTGTTTGCAAAAATGTCTTACTGATGCTGTGGTTGATACTACATTGAAATCTTTTCCAGGGAAGGGGAGGCTAGAGCAGATGAAGAGGAGCACAAAGCAGATGTCTGTGTGGAGAGTCCTGTCTGTAGGTGTCGTGCCCATCTGCTGTGGAACAGGCCCCGCTTTGGGGAGCTGAATGATCAGAACCGAACTCAGCAGTACATCCAGTCCTTGAGGAAAGTGAGTCTTGCTGCCTGCAGGTTCTGCTGCCTTCTCTGAGGGATGCACACACTGGCTTATTTATGTAATTGTTTATGGAATTTGTTTGTCCCCTGCAAGGGACTTTGCTCACAAAGTGTATTTTTTCTTCCATCAGCAGATGGAAGTTATAGTTTTGTCTTGAAAACTTTAGTATTAAATTTTTAAATGGTAAGCAGCCATTTTTGCATAGGATTTGTAGTAGCTCTGTGTGTTTGTTAGACATAGTATTGGTGGTTGAATAAAGGCATCCATTACATTTTTGAACAAACTTTTTCAGACCTAAGCCAAGAGCATGACGTGAGAATTTTTTTGCAGTTATTCGATATGAAAGTGTATAAAGTGTGGAAAACTTTCCCATCTGGAATAAGGATAACAATGACTATTTGTTTTCTGTAGGTTCTGAAAACAGATAGTGTTTGCCTTTGTATCAGTGATGGCAGTCTGCTGCCCGTGCTCGCTCATTATCTTGGAGCAAAGCAGGTACAGTACTTTGTCCTGTTTTTCAGATCTTTGCATTTTATCTTGGTATTTTTCTCTCATGTAGTTCATTTCCAGCCTTTTATTTAACTTTTTGCAATGCCTCTTCAGGGACAAGTGAGGAATAGGCTCACATTGTGCTGAAGGGGTGGTTAAATTCATGTCTGGTCAAGCTGAAGTCTAGGAAGATAGTAATTACCAGATTGGACATTTACCAATGTTTAGTTTTGAGGGAAAGTGCTGTTCCTTATTCCCCACTGCTTCCTGCTTGCCATCTTGTTTCTTGTTTCTCTGAAGAAGCTATGCCTAAATGTCAGGGAGGGTATTTTTCTTTTATGTTAGCAATTCTATAATTCCATTTATTACCTAGTCTTTAGGGGAAGATGTGTAAGAGCCAAGTAGGAAGCAGTAAGAGTACAGGGTCTGTGTGTAACTGAGAGCTGCCTGGCTGTCTCACACACATAAATGCCCTACTTAGTGGGGGGCTCTTTAAACTAAATCTGTTAGAGTTGAACTGAATGTCTGGGAATGTGTAAGTAATATAATCCTGAGGAATGTAGCATATTGCCTAACAATTCATCGATTTTGGATAAAAACTAATTTTTTTTTCTTGTATGCAAAGGGCTTCTGAGCACTTTCCAGCTGATACAGTCAGGTCATACTAAGCAGTGTTTGCAGTTCGGCACAGTGGTGATATGCCTTCATTTGTTCATGAGTGAATATGTGCTTAGGACAAATGTTAATAGCTGTGTCCAACTTAAAAATGGAAAATAAGTGTTTGCATTCTGTTGGGGTTTTTTTGTTTTTTTTTTTTTTTTGTTTGTTTTTTTTTTTCTTGTATAGCTGTGAAAGCAGAAGTATTTAGCCTGTAGTTTTGGTGGGTGTTTTGTTCTTAAAAAAATTCGTTATAGTGGGAATATATGCATGGTTCTTATGAACTGTTCTCACCAGGGCATCAGAATGTTGCTTCATTCTTCAGTTACATATGCTTTTAATTAAAAACTATAAAGCTAGTTTGACTAACTGTGTATTTTCATTAGGTGTTTACACTAGAAAACTCTGGTGTGTCCTATTCTGTCATGGAAAAAGTGAGTATTCCATTTTCTGTTAAAGCTGGATCTCTCTTTGCAGATGCCTCTTGACTTGTCTGCTTGAGCTGCTGCTGCCATTGCCTTGGTGATGAAAGCCAGGCTGTTTGTTTGTGAGCTTAGGGAGAGCATCCCAAAGCTTGCACCATTCTCACCTGGCAAGCAGCATCCAGCACTTCTCTCTTCCAGCTGGGACAGGTTGGGAATGTTTGCCCTGCCTTGGGGAAGGGCAGGGAGGCTCTGCCAGTGCAGTGGAGGCTGTTCAGGAGAGGCAGCTGGTGCCTCAGGAGTGACTGGAAGCATCTTCTGGGGTCATCACTGAGCTGTGGCTCCTTTAGTTGGCCCTGTGTATCTGAAAGAGATCTGGCTCAGCCTGTTTCTCTGAAGTGCAGAACCAGGAATGGTGGGCAGGGAAGGGCTGGAGCCTGGTCTCAAAGAAAAGCCAAATATGCAGTGTATGCATAGGTGAAGTGATTCTTACCTTTCTTGATTATCCTTCTCATATGCTTCAAAATACAAATGAATGAAGGCAAGGCAACTGTTGTGTTATCAGGCAGTTTTGTTAAAATTCCTTTTGGCTGCTGGGGTTTTTTTCGATTTATTTTCAATAAAATTGTTATTTTGGTCTCAGCTGTGGCTTTTTATAAAGACAGTGTGTTACTTTTTGATTTTAGTTTTTTAAAGCAAATCATCTTGAAGATAAAATTAAAATAATAGAAGCTCGTCCTGAGTTGCTGAAGCCTTCTCATTTGGAAGATAAAAAGGTATGTTACAGTTGTCCATTATATTGAATTTCAGGGGTTGGGAGGGAGCAGAAGGTAAAAATGAATTGTAACCACAATGAATTCTGTTATATCCCAGTTAATCTAAAATTAAAATGGTTCACACCATGTGCCACTAAAAATAAAGGAGACTAAAGAGTGTGGGAGGGTTGTTGCTTTGTTTTTGAAGGGTCTGGCTCTCCCTGCTGCACAATTGCCCCAGTAGTTAAGGCAGATTAACTGGTTCTACAAGGCTGTAACTCTTTCACAGGCCACTCAAAAAGATTGCAGTCTGTTTGGAAGTAATAACACACTTCAAAACTTCAGAATTCTATGACTCATTACAAAGCCTTCCAGACTCAAACTGAAATATTTTCTCACAAACTTTGTTGTAGGAAAATTCAATTGAAAATGTGGTAGGTAAACCCACAGAAAAATGTCCAGTGTGCTGTACATGCAGTGTACAATAAGTAAATCCCTGTGCAGCAGTCTAGATGATTTCACTTAATATATTGCACTGGCAGATCTAAACAGGCTGTGTTGTGAGTTGTTGTTCTTTATTATAATGCTTTTTATCTCTTCCCTCCTTTGCCAAGATTTCTGTCCTCGTGGGAGAGCCGTTTTTCACAACAAGTTTGTTGCCATGGCATAACCTGTATTTTTGGTATGCCAGGACAGCTGTGAGCACTCACCTTGCCAGCAATGTCACTGTCCTACCTCAGTCTGCTTCTTTGCACATGATGATTGTGGAGTTCCAGGTGAGATTGTTCAGATATTGACACAAATCCATTTAAAACTGAGTCCTCTGCAGTTTACTGCATCTTAATACTGTCCAGTATGTTCTGTGCTTACCATCTGAGAAGAGAGTATTTGCTATCTTGAAGGGTGAATTTTGCTATTTCAGCCATCTCTTGTCAGCAAATTAACTCAAGTAATTTTGGGTTTGTTCTTTTTCCCCTCTGGGGCTAATCAGCTGTGGTGGACCTTTTTTTAGTTTTCTGCAGAAGTGTACAGAGTTTTACTATATGCTGAGTAAATAATGTAAATCTCAACCCTGTAAAAGGGAGCAGATATTTAGAGTAATCAGCAGTAATCAGATTGAAATAAGCAGTGAATTTTCATTCCTTGCTCTCTTATCTAGAGCATTTACTTCCCTAGAACTCACAGCATTTTCTAATAAGCATTATTCTCCTAGTGTTCTGGATGAGTAAACCAAAGCATGCAGAGTGACTGAAGATTATTCAGCAAGCAGCAGAATGTGGAGTAACATT
The DNA here is from genome assembly GCF_027477595.1 of Haemorhous mexicanus. NCBI lineage: Eukaryota > Metazoa > Chordata > Aves > Passeriformes > Fringillidae > Haemorhous > Haemorhous mexicanus. Next base: position 13,898,115 of record NC_082352.1, on the reverse strand, counting down.
CATGTCACCTAAGCCTCAGTTTTATACTTTCATGTACAGGGTTTGTTCAGAGATCATTCCACATAAAATTTTTGGTTGAACATTTAACTTTTATTTTGTTCCAGTAGGCTACCCCAAAGCTATTGCTTTAATTTTACATTATCTTCTTTCAGTGGTGAATCTAGACTCAAAGACTGGAATCTGTGGGATTTAAAAAATAACCTCTGCATTTACCAGTTCTTGTTTAGACAGAGGGAACAGACACAGTGTTGCAAGGTCTCCTGCAGTACCAGTTCTGTAGGCTGTTCTGTCCTCTCAGAATGGATATGTCATCGTGGTTAAGCAATTAGCAGAACCTGGATCCAGGAGAAAAAACTTGATGGAATTACTTTAGTTATGAAGTTAATTTGTTTCATCCATAATTGCATTTAGGAAGCAGGGTGCTGCCTGCCTGTTTTGGTCCAGAGACTCTTGATAAGTCACTCTAGTTCATGCTCTAGTCAGGCAGAAATTATAGCAGTATTTGTTTAAGTGTGGAGTGGTCCTGCTGCCAGCTTGTAAAGCAGGAACATTTGAGATTAAGGGTGACAATGGACAGGTAATAAAATGTATGTATCCACAGCTAATGAATGTTTGTTCTAGTGAGAGACCATTAATGAGGTCTAAGAAAAGACAAATGTTGAACTGAGTCAGTCTGTCCAGTGGGTTGCTAAAGTCAATGAGAGGCATGGGATGAAGTGGCTAAAATGATCTCACTCCAGTTTGTGGGGCTAAAGGGAAGTGTGGTTCTCTGGTAGGCTGGGAGGTGTTTGATACTGCTGGGAGCACCTACCTGTGCTGGATAGTGAAAGTGGAGGGGCTGTGAGGGTTAGATCTTGGCAAATCCATAGCTGCTCTAAAGTAAACTACACACAGAAATGGTAAGAAATGTTCTTTAGAGGAGTTGAAAATAGTGATTAAAGAATTATCAACTTAATGAAACCTTTTCCTAGAATTACTTTCTTATTCTTGCAGTAGTTGTAATGGTTTAGGTTTAACAAGATACACATAGTTTGTGGTTTGCTATTGAATGTCTGAGCTACAGCTAAAATTATTGCAGGACTTCCCATTTCCTTTGATAAAGCCAAAGAAAATCCTGTTGTTTCTTCCAGGACTTGTGGAGAATCCGGAGTCCCTGTGGCACCTGTGAAGGTTTTGATGTCCGGACTATGGATGATATGATTAAAGTAAGAAAATCAGTTTCACCACAAGTCTTAGCAAAATAAAAATTCAGTTTGGCTTAATAAAGCATTTAGTAACTGTTGAAAAACTTGTGTATTGGGCAGAACACCATTGTTTGAGATTCATTTGTATCAGTTTCTAGAGCTTTGCTCTAGATTAATTTGGAGGAGTACAGGCAGTTGTAGAATGGAATTCATGGTGGGGGAAAAGAAAATTTCAATGCATTGTGTTTTGAAAGTGCCCAATTCTGTTTCAGGGCTGAGGGCCTCAGTCACAGTATTTGGTTTCATGCATGTAGGACATTTTCTCCCTAGTGCCTAAGAAGTGCAGTCCTGCCCTCTTGCAGCTTTATTGCTGGAATACTCTGGGTTTACATTTCAAAGTTGTTGTTTTCAGTTAATTTTATTCCTTCCTTTTTTCAGGATTCTCTGAACTTTAGGGAATCCAGGGAAGCAGAACCTCACCCACTGTGGGAATATCCCTGCAAGTCACTCTCAGAGCCCCAGGAAGTTTTGACATTTGACTTCACAAAGACTGTGCCACAGCACTGTCTCAGCACAGAGGGCTCTGTGAAGCTCTTAAGGTAAGTTGTCTCACTGCAATAAATACTCTTGTCATCATCCATTTCTTTACCTCACAGTCAAGCTCTTTAGAGGAGTTGAGTTTAGAGCTCCTTAAGTGTATTACACTTAATTGGTGCAAATGTACTTGGCAGTTTTTAATAAGTGACCTGAGATTGTGGCAGTTGCCCTGACACAAGCTTCCTGTGGGTATTCACAGTAGGCTATAACAATAATACAATAATATTTAATTTTATTAGATTAGATAATATACCTCTGTTTAAAAAATAACATTTTAATAGCTCTGACCATGATTTAAAATTTAAATAGATTAATTTATAGTTTAGAGAAAATAAAGTATTATCTGGATGTTTTTTAGTGTTTCTGTTTGTTGCCTACTGCTGAGTTCTTGAAGAAAAAGCTTCTACTTAGCTTGTCAAATTATTGCGTTTAATAATTAATAACTTATTATGTTTAATAGCTTTAAAATTATATGCTAGTAGCATATAATTGTTGTATATATGTTAATAGCTTTTAATATATATGTTATTCTTCCTTCTAGCTATAATCCTGGCAGTCTTTATATTTTGCCACATCTTCTGAGATACTTTCAACTATAACTGTGGATTGTACTTAATTCTGTTCAAACTTGCAATGCTGTTAAGAATTTTAAAATGAGAAGGTTTTATTTTTAACTATCTAGAGCTTACATAGCTCAAACACTGCAGTGTTTCTCATTAAACAAAATTCAAGCTTTCATAGACTGCAGAGCCATCTGGGTGGGGTCTCTGTGCCTTTGCAGCAGTTGTGTTTACAGGCAGCACAGTGGCGTGACCTCTTGTGGAGCAGGCACTTGAAGTGACACCGTGTGTGTGGTAAATATTTCCTCTAAATTCAGAGTCAGTAGAAGCTGGGGTTTCTAAAGGAAGTTCTCAGTGTATGCTGTGTAATTCATGCCATGTTGTTCAGTGCTGGTTAAGTGGCTGTGCTGCTGAGCAGATGTAGTTATGACATGTTCTCTTCTTGCCTTGTTTTGGATTTCATATCTGCAAATACTTTAAAGTTTCTGCCCCCAATTACCAACTCAGTCAGCTGTTCAGCTTTCTTTGAAGGAAGGAAGTTCATGCTTTTGCAGCTCTCACTTAAGCACTAGTGCAGTGTTTAAGCTGCCAGGATTGTGTGAAGTGACAGGTTTTATCCTGCATCTCTCCCCAGGAAAGGCAAGAGCCATGGAGCAGTTCTGTGGATGGAATATCATCTCACTGCTGATATCTCTGTTAGTACAGGACTGGTGCAACTGTCCAATGAAAAGGTATATCTTCATTGTAATTCATTATTCAAAGTCTGTAGGATTGCAGGGGGTCTCTGCTGGCCATGCCTGGGTTGTGTAGTACCCCTTCTCACACTGTTTGAACACTGTTTGTGTTATCAGAATTACTAAAAATATCTGTTCATGTTTTTGTGGGGAGCAGGGGATGTACCTTAAAATGGGAGAGTCTGATTTGCATCCAAGTGCTCCCTAGTTGGGAATCAAATTCAGAATTTAAATGGGATGCTAGGTCAAAGCAGAGTTTTTTCATACAAATAACCTCAGTTTAACAAGAACAAAAATTTGGAGGGAAAGGAGTAAGTATTTTTAGTATTCTATCTCAGTATTCTTTGGCCAAATCCATTTTGAAGTCAGTGACTTCAGTGTGTGGTGTAGCAGATGGGATTTCAAGTTATGTGTTCCATAGTGGAGTGGATAGCAGTGTAAATGATAACTGTTGATCATTGAATGCTCAGCTGGGAACAAGAACTCTTACTGCATGGTTACTGTATAACAATAATAATAATGCAGATTTTGACTGCTTTCGCTTTTAACTCTCTCCTGTAGGGAAACTGTGAATGGAATCCCCACTGCAAGCAAGCTGTTTATTTCTTCAGCTCTGTTATTGAATCAGAAATTCTGTCAGACCCTACTGCTGTCACATATGCTATAAAATTTGACACAAAGACAGGAGAGATTGCCATGGATTTTAAGCTATTATGAAATCCCTTCCTCCTGCTCACATTCCTAAATTATAATAAACATACAGTATTTCCTTTTTTTGTACAGCAGAGGGTTTCTTTCATTGTGTTCACAGAGAAAACTTTTCTTTAACATACATCTAACCTTTTTGGGTTTGTTTTCAAGAGAGGAACCATTTCTTAGGGGCAGGTGTTTTTGTCAGAGTTTATATACATACATACACACATGCTTTTCATCATCTCTTTCAGGGTTTTACATAGTGTTTAGGAGATACAGAACAGTTATCTGACCATAGCAGCTGATGCAGGTTATTGCATGGCATATCATTGGATAAGGACACCAGGCCTTACCCTGACATTAGAGAAAAGTTAGTTAAACACATCTATTTCTAGGCTGTGCTCTTGTCATTGTAAAATGGGAAATAATTTCCAGACTGCACAAAAAGAAATCCCAAGTCAAGCTACATATGTATATTAGTACATTTAATAGGGAGAAGGAAACAGCTTAGCTGCTGTCAGACTTGTCTAAGTTGTGGCTGGGTCTAAACTGAAATGGCCAGGGAATTAACTGTGGTGCACTGATGTTCTGCTGCAGCTGATGAGCTGAGATGCTGCATTTCTGAAGAGTCCTGTGCAAAAAATTGACCAAAATCTGGAAAGCTGTATATTAGAAAGTATATGTTCATATCATTGGAAGTGACAAACTGATGATAGTCTGACCAGAAACTAAAGAAGAAGAGTCATGGGCAAAAAGCAAAACTTTATGAGGTAGGTAATATTCAGTATATGATTAAAAATGACTCATTCCATCAGAGTTGTAAATAAAACCTGCCAGTTTGGCTAAGGTGTAAGGTGCTCTGCAGTAGCACATGTCCACTACTGAGGTTTTCTTAGTTGCTCTCCAGATCGCATTGGCTGCAGTGGCATTGTGTGAAGTAAGTTCTGCTTTAGATGAAGAATCAATTGGTACCTGTTTTGTATGTGTGACCTATTAAAGTTTTGATAGAAAATCAATGTCCTGCCAGTCCCAAATTATGTCAGCCATCCACAGGGATGACAGTTACCAAAGCTACTCCTATTTCTCTGAGCAGCAGCTTTAGCAAAGTGAAAGGAATATCATAACAAAGCCACAAGGTAGCAGGAGCCTCCCCTACTCTGCTTTCCTGGTCACCATGGTACATCATTCTTGTGAGTAAACATTCTTCCTTTTTTTTTTCCCTGATGCTGTGATGATATTTATAGACCCACAAGCCATCTGCAATATTCTCAAATTTTTAGATCCATTTTCCTAATGAACAGAAACCTTGCAGCTCTTGCTGAGGCGTGAGAATTTCACTTTTCAAAACTGCACTTTTAAGATGCTTAACTTCAGTCTGTCATCTCTTTCAGACTTTTCTGGAATACAAAGGTTGCTGTTCATGAAACAGTTATTTTAGTTTTGATACACTGTGCCTAGCCCACAGAAAGTATGGTAGCAAATCTGTTCTGTATTGTACACAGCACAGTTGTAAAGGGAACAGTAATATGGCCAAGCCTTTAAAATAGTAGAGGCTTGGCCCTTTGTGTTTTTTTAAAAAGGCACAGGCACAGTTGTACAAGGCTGAAAAAGGCTGGCATTGTACAGCTGCTCTTCTCCTGGCTGTGTCCTGTAACTCCTGTGTCTGCCCTGACACAGAAAGCTGGAGCTGCTGTTCTTGTTCTGCAGTAGGAATAGCTTCTGAAAGGGCATTCAGCTGCACAAGTCATTCTGCATCCAGCAAAAGTGTACAGTGTTCTATCAGGAACACAAAACTAATAGCAGTACATTAGAGTTTATATGTTTGAAAAAAATAAGATAGGAAAAACCCACAATCAAATTCACAGTATTTTATTGTATAGTACTCACTTTCTCAAAGGTAACTGTGTATGGATGTGCCTGAGTTGTACTTCCTAAGAAAACATAAAACATAAATTTGTTCAGATGCCAAAGGGAAGAAATCCACACTGATGGGAATTTGTATTTTGCTATCAGTGTTACATAAATGTTGAAATTACGTGGTCCCTGCAGTGGATATTAGGGATGGTGACTGAGGGGCATCCTTGCTAAACCCTTTTTGTGTAATGAGACCTGGGATTGTAGAGGTTCTCAGGGGTGGGTGCAGTGAAAGGGAAGGAGGCTGGATGCAGTAGCAGCCACCTGCAGAACTGTGTTCCCAGGGCTGAGCTGTATGCTGTGTGCATATAGGGAAGAACATCTTAAATTTCAGTGCACCTGGAGCAGAAACTGCTTTGCTGCTGTCCAAAAAAAACCCCAGAAACTGGAAGGATGGAATGCTGAGCATATTTTAGCACCTGTGGGTTCTTTAGAAGAGCAAAATCTGAAGAATTTGCTCAAGAAACCTTGTGCATGTTCTAATTCACTGTGAGTGTTAGCAGCATCACTAATGCCTGCACTGCAAGTGCTTTAAGGATTTAAAATTAAAATTGGTAAAATTGCTGGGAGCTGCTGAGGCAAGCCCTTACCACAAGTGTGTGTATTAGGACTAATTATTGTATGTAACAGTCTTTCTTGACATAGGCAAATTCTTCAGGTTGAGCTTAAAAACCTGGTGTGATCTGTCAGTTGTGTGGAAAACAGCTGCTTACAGAGGGACACTGGCCATTTCTTCCAAATATGTGCAGGAACAAAATAAGAGACTGTTTCTATCTCTGTCCTCTTCCACAGGGCATTTTACTGCAGGCATACACTTGGGGGAGGAAGGGCACTTTCTCAAACAAACACATTACCCAGAGCAGCAGTCAGCCTGCCATTTGTTCCCGGACCTGACAGGAGCATGGCAGTGATGTTCAGAGTTGGAAGAGCTGCTGGCTATGGGCATCCTAATAAGCAGAGCAAGAATCCTATTTTCTCTTGGAAGGAACTTATTTGGTGCTGCCAGCAGAGGCAATTTTTTTTCTAAATGACAATAGCTTTGATCCTGACTAGGCCTGCAGGCACAGATGCACGTTCTAATAGAAACAGGCTCTGCTGGCAGCCCTGAACTAACAGCATTACAGTTCAGATATTGCAATAGAGCTAGTGTATAGCTGGGCAGCTTTTTTAATGCAAGACCCAGGTTTTAGTCAGGTATTAAAAGTCAATAAACTACCAAGTTTTGCCATTCACATTTCACTTCCCAATTTTGGCTTTACTGCAGAAGTAAGTGTTCTGTAGTTCTGAATTGCAATGAGATTTTACTGAGGCGTGGTGGTGACCACAGCACAGCTCCACAAGAGGGTGCTGAGAACCCTCTGCTAAATTTCTAGCGCATTATAGATCAGGAAAATGCAGAGATTTGCAATGCAGCTGTCTGATGCAAATCACACTTGTGTTATGACATACACTGTACATGCATGGAAGTGGAAAACTAGTCAAAAAAGTGGCAACTTCTAGTAAATGTAACCCAGACCTGCATCTACTGTTAAAGCATGCGGGCCACAAACTCTCATGCTGAATACAGAGTATTCACTCTACTCCTTGGACAGTGAGGTTGTCATGGCCCTAATGAAGGACAAGTCTTGCATTTTAAGGTTGTTTTCTAAATCATAGCAGGTGCAAGATTTGCTCTTTTATTTGCAGAACTGGTACCTTTTGTCTGAAAGCTGGGCAGTTCAGCTGAGATCCTGGAGCTTGCTTTTCTCCTTCATTAGTCCCTTTGAAACTGCTCTGTGTGGGCTTCCTGCATTTAACAAGATAGAGGATGCAGTTCAGGACTAATTCATTTAGTCACTCATCTTTTGTATTCTATTTGTAGTTACAGCTGGTTGTTAGGGGGGGAAGAGACTATTAGAGCTTCCTAGAGTTGAATTTTTCCAGTGATGATTGTGAGCTGAATACAATGGGTGCCTGTGTTGTCATTCTACCTTTTTGACTCTGATGGCATTGCAAAGTGTTAATTTGGCTTGGTACTTAATCATTGTAATACTTCACATTTCCAAGCATTTAATGCAGATTAGTGATTAAGATGCTTCTTCAGAGAGGTATGTGTTGTCATCTCTATTTTTTGGATGAGAAAAAACCTAAGTGTGGTTTGTGTGGGTGTGTGAGTGTTTCATCTGCCCCAGGCTCACTATAAGATTAGAGCCTCAGAGCTAAAAATGACTTGCTCAAGGCCATGCAGAATAGTCTAATCCCCTGACTCCCTAGCTCTGCTTTAATCATTTGTTTTCTTAGCACAGTGTGATTTCAGATGCAGCCTTATGAGGTTTGACCGAGATGCAGCAGATAAAGACTCAGAGGCAGTAAATCCTTGGATAGCTCTGTAATTAAAGCCACCTGGGTTTTAATGCACATGTAAAATACATTTATATTATATTATATTATATAGAAGTTACATATTTATATAAATATTTATATTTATATTTACAGAGCTATAGAGCATTGGTTTTGCTTTCAAAAGCTGTCATGAAGATGACCCACTTTTTCTCCCCTCCCAGCAGGATTCTGTCTAGGATCTGAGAGCCCCAAAGGTGCCTCTTTTGTGGACAAGGACACGAATGAATGAATGAATGAATGAATGAGAGCTGATGATCTTCCTGTGTGCCAAGGGAAGGCCCTGCAGCTGCAGGTCTGGCTGCTGTTCACAGAGGTGTGGGCACAGTCCCAGGGTGTCTTGGCCTTAAGTTACACAAGACTGGCCGTGGACCCTCTGGTCCTTCCTCGGGGTTTTGCTGAAGTGCAGCTGCATGATGAGCTGCAGCAGCCCCTTTGCTATGGATGTGCCTCTCCCTCCTGTCATTTTCCACAGCCTCTGCTCCCTCTTCCCTTTCACACCGCTCCCTTGGGGAAGTGATGTACTCGTGCTTTGGGAGAAGGAGTGGGTGCTGCTTCTGCAGGGTGGTGAATCCTGCTGTTATCTGTCCTCACTTAAGGCAGTTCCTGTCAGGGTACCTAAGAAACCAATTACTCACACTCCTGACAATCAGCAAATAAATCAAGCTGAGGAGATGAATGAGGTGGGAGGGAGAGACAAGCAGCCTTCACTGCAGCACTCCAAAATGCCCTGTCCCTGCTGCTGTGGTGTTTCTAGGAATGCTGGAGGGACTGTACAGAAGATCTGCCTGTCTCATCTCGTGCCTGCCTGACAGGCAGCAGCAAAGTCACTTGTGCCCAGGGGCTGGTGATAGAGGATGAGGCTCCTCCCTCACGTGGGGTGGAAAGGCTGGGAGTGCATCCAAACTGGGAACGAACTGGCTGCTCTGCAGGGGTGGCACCCAGAGGACACTGGGCCAGGGATGTCCCCGAGCTGCCATTGTGCCCTGGTGCCCCTTCCTGCTGGCTCCTGAGGGGCTGAGCTGCAGGGGGGGATGGACACACTCTCCTTACCCCTCCCTGTGCACCCCAGTGCCCTGGGCTGTCTCCTGCTGCCAGCCCGCAGGGAGAGAGCAGCTGGCCGGGAGGCTGCTATGTTCTGTGAGCAACTGTGGGACTTGAGAAACCCAAGTTCATGTGTTGAGCTTGTATCTGTGTGACTTCCAGCCTGAGGGAACCAAGAACACACAGAGGAAATGAACTGGTGTGAAGAGAATATTCAGAGCATTTTATTTTTCTGGCTGTTTTGCCACGTGTGTGTCCTGGCATGCTGGGACATGGTACTGAGGGCCAAGGCAGTGGCTTTAATATTGGCTGCTCATGTTCCTGCAGTTTTAAATCAGCACTGGAGTTTTGTCTCTTACCTCCTGAATTGGTGCTGTTCAAGGGTTTTCCATAATGCTTCTCATTGCCTGTTCCTATTGAGTAGCAATCATCTTTGGACTCCAACTCAAGTAGTTTCATTCTCTCAGTGGAGTTGAGGTGATGAGCCCTTAAGTGACCCTTTTGGAATTGCTTTTTCTTGAGCCTTGGCCTTGCTTGGAATCAGTGCCCACCTCTCCTTCCTGCAGCTCCTGTGTCCCTGTTGGCCAGGCTGGTCCCGAGAGCAGAGCAGAGCTGTCAGGGCCATGGGAACACAAGCCAGGAAGTCTCCCAGGACTGGGCAGTTGAATCTCTCTTGAGCAAAAGCTCTTTCTGCCCAGAAGTACATTTCATCTAAAGTTATGCTTCTGGAATTGATGGACAAACTGAAAGCTTTATCTGAATGCACTGAAGAGGCCTTAGCTGTGGGAAGGTGTGCTACAGCTGTTCAGCAGTGTTCTCATGTGTGTCACTGGAGTGCACCAATGCTCAGTGGCCAGGACTGCATGCCAGAGGAGGGAGGGTTTGCTGGAGGCAGTGTGTTAATACCTGATGGCCCTGTGCTGAAAACTCTGCTGGCATATTGCATTATGATGGCTTAGTAGATGTTTCTGTCTTGTATGAAACTGTTAGGGAAGCTGCATCTCTTCTCCATCATGCATTAAATAAATTTCTTTCTAGATTTCAGGGGCTTAGATTCCTGCCTTGCCATGGCCCTTCATTTTTTGCTAATACTGACTAGTGCTCAACAAGAACTAGCAGTTCCTTCCATGTTGCACAGCAGAATAAATTAACTATGAAGTCAACTTCTGTGTTAAATGTTAGGTTTTTATCTTTTCTTGCATTATCTTGACACATACCCTGCAATATACATGAAAAAGAGTCTTCAAAAAGGGAAGAAGGAAGAGAAATATCTAGGAAAGACTATGTCTTCATATTTCAATGCAAAACAGTCTTTATGTCTGTTGTAGCAGGGTGCTCTGCTCCACAGGTTTAATGGCTCTGTGCTGTCAAAACATTTAATTTTTGTGTTTTCTTTTGTGCTTGTCGCAGACATGAGGCACTTCAGGGCCAGTCTCATCCCTGTGTGCTGCTGCCAGGCTGAGGGGTTTGTTTCATGCTCACTGCTGACAGGAATGTAGCAGCAGGGCAGAGACATCAGCAGCATTTCCTTTTCAAGAGGGGCACCAGCCCCTCAGACCATCTGAGCAGTGCTTCCCAAGGCAGGTTAGTGCCCAGGTGGGCTCCTGGTGGCCCACTGTGGGTGTGTTGATGTACAGAAATGGTTGGCAGTGTGTTCCTTGTTGCAGAGCAGCAGTGGGAGGTTTTGCTGAGGATGTGATGTGGCCCTTTCAGGTGCTGTTTATCCCACTCTCTTTGAGGGCACCCTCGATGGCAGATGTGTCCCCATTTAGAATGGTGCCATTTTTGTTGTGTCCCTGTGCCAGTCAGGCAGGCCCTGAATGAACACTGGGATTTCTCACAGGAGATCATCTGTTCAGATTGATGCAGTGCCTTACATCCAGTGCCAGCTTCCTGCTGCTTTCTTGGATGCTGCTGCCCATATCCTTTGGCTTGCAGGGAGAATATCCCACTTGTGTTCCTGCCTCTGGCTGGGAATGGGATACACTGCTCCATTGTTTACCTCCCTAGAAGCTGAGAGCTGTGACTCTCTGTATGAGACAGTCTGTATTTGCATTCCCTGGGTTGGCTGGGCAACAGCTAATCAAATAATTACATTTAAAATAAGATTTGACAAAAAAAAAGCATGTCTAAAAATAAAGGCAAGGTGTAGTCATGCTTGTCACCAACAGAACCAGTCAGCAGTGTGTGTTCTGGGGAATGTTTCCTGAGCAATTAAGGGCCATTTAATCTTTCTTAATGTACTTAACTTTATTTGTTGCATTTTTAAAATGTTTTTAGATGTTCTCCTTTCTTTGCAGTGTGTCTGCAGATCCAGTATCACTTCCCATTCCTTTTCCTTCCATTCCCCCTGCCCCCTGTGCTTGCAGTACAGTCTTCTCACACTGAGCCTTGACAGGCACCTATTCATACTTCAAGAGTTTCTGCTTGTAAGCTGCAGTTCTGTCCACGTTTAAAACATGAGTAAAAATAGCAATGCTGGGATTTTTTAAATAATAAACTGACAGTCTCAAACAGATAATTATGCTTTCCTTATAAATAAGCATAACCCAGAAGCAGAAGAAATTCTGTACTTTTTCCCTGTCCTCAAACCAAAGCTGGGACTGAGTGGGACCTTCTGGGTTGTTCTGTATCCTCCTTTCCTGCAGCTTGGCTCAAGCATGGACTCCCTGTAAATATACATTCAGCTCTGTTTTAAAAGCATTGGGGTTTCAGAGAGGAATTTTTTTTGTTTATTTTGCATTCCATTGTGGTCATTTGGAAGCTAGTTTTGAACTTTCCTGGTCTTGTGGTCAGAAACTTTCCAATTGTCAGCCCAGGCATCCAGGCCTGGACAAGGACCTGTTATACTGGGTGTGGAGCCCCTGCCCAGCCCTTGACCAGACCCAGTGTTTCTTTCTGCCAGTGTATAATAAATGCTGCATTTACAGCTTCTAATTTGCTCTGACTTTGGAACAGAGCTGCAGCATGGTGAGGTTTCTGCAGTGAGGTGAGAGGACACTCAAGGTCAGCTGTGGGCAAAAGGATCTCAGCGGGTAAGCACTGTGGGTTCAGAAGTGGCACAGAGTTTCAGGAACACTTTTAATGAAGTGTCTGCAGCATGAAGTCCTTCTTATGTGCTTATTGTGGACACAAGACAAGTTTGGTTAAAAGTCTGAGTTTGCTGTGGCTATAAAAAACTTCGTTGGCAAATGTGGAGGAAAGGAATTAAATGTAACCAAGGAATAACAGAAAGTAGAGTTTTAAATACCTGTTTCATAACAGTCTGCTTTGGGGGCTGAGATAATGGACCAGGTTGCATACTGAGAATTAGTTTGTCTTGTGTGATATACCTTTCATTAGAAATATATTTAGCATAGTGCTTAGCACCATGCTAGGCCCAGGATTTTTGTTTGGTTGGTGTCCTGCAGACCTTGCAGCTGCCTTTTGTTCCTTGATACCCTGATGTCCTTGCTAAGCAAAATAAAACATTCTGTGTTGGCTTTGCTGGAGCTGGTGGAAGTGTGGCAATTGACCTCAGGAGAAGTGTTTTAAATACAAAGATCCAGCTGGATTTTGCTGGGTATTCAAAATTATAAATTGGCATTTAGGAGGTATCTAAGAACCTGTGACACAAAGAAGGTAACAATTATACCTAGGTTGGTCTGAAAAGGTAGTGAGGACATTACCCAAAGTGTAGCAGGGCTGGGTGCTCAAACTAAGAATCCTCTGCTCATTTAGGAGTTCACAAACCTCTTTAATAGAGATAAAAGGTACCTTGTTACTTTTGATGTGGAAAGATGTCATCTTCCCCTTGTCATGTTCATCTCTTTCTGTTCATTGTGATGGGATCAGATACACTGGGGAATTTCAGGTTCTGAACTCCCACATGACACTACCAAGGTGTCAGAGGCTTCTGAGCAGACACTGCACCATGTGATGCTGTGGCAGCACTGGAAACTCCTTCAGTTGTTTAAATCCACAGAATCCTAGAAGTGGAATTTGATTGGAATGTGAGACCTTAAAGACCATCACATTCCAGCCCCTCTGTCATGGGCAGCTGTCATTCCTTGGATTAGGTTGCTCGGGGTCTCATCCAACATAGCCTGGAACACTCCCAGGGGTGGGACATCCCTGAATCCAGAACCTTAAAATTGCAGTAGTATTGTTATGGAATAAAGCAGTTCCTAGCACAGCTGCATCCTGCATCCTGAGCTCTGTGTGAATCATCCTGCTCAGCATCTCTGGGTCCCAGGTCACATCGGTGGGGTCTGTCCCCCCTGCCCTGCTGGCTCAATCTTTGCAGGCAGCTGTGGCTCCCTGGTCTGACACTGCAGTGTCTTGGCCACCATCCTCTGTTTGGTCTCTCTGAGGCAGAAGGATTTATCAGTTAGCAGCTGATACAGTGGTCAATGTGTGTGTCTGGGAGGCAAATTCCATTTCAGCTGGGTGGGGAGCAGTCAGGGATATCAATATTCTGTGTTCTAATGGCAGCCCAGTGTTCAGGATCACATTCAGGTCCCTATTGAGCTCAGCACCCTGACACATCTTATTGCTGGGATTTGGAAGGGTCAAATCATTTGCAAATAGGAATGGGACTTTTAAGGCTTTTGGGTGCTTTGGACAAAAACTGCTGTGGCTTGAGGAGCTTCAGTAGAGCTTGGCACAAACCCTGGTGATCAGCTGTAGTGTAACAGTGAAAGCTGTATGGAGCTTTAGGCTTTTGTTGCAGTGTTTACAGAGGATATTCTGACACACCTGCCTACCAAATACTGTGGCACTTGAAGCACTTTGAAGTTATTCTGCTTGGTTTGGCTTCAGAGACATCAAAGGTTTACTTACAAAAGGGGAAAAGAGGGTTTGGCAGTGGTGGGCACTCTGAGTTGGTGAGATGCTCCTGTGGGAGCAGCAGAAGGTGGAGCATCAGCTTGCAGACACTTCCAGAGGGGCAGAGCAAGCAGGTGCTGTTTTCTAGGAATTCCACCATTTACAGACAGGGGAGCCAGCTGAAAGCTGGTGTGTTAATAGGAACGTGGGGAAAATGTCCCTTTATTTTGTGGTTATATTCAATTATCTCGTCCTTTAAAGCACACAGGAAAGCTGTAGCATTCTTCTACTGCAGTTAATCTCCTTTTCTGATTAGTTGTCCATGCAGATGTGATTCTGGGTACCACAGGGGAGGTACCAGTGGCTGAGCACAACCTCAGGAGCTCATGTGATCTGCTAAAGTATGAAATGTTTATCAGACTCAGGAAGGAGTTTTGAGGGTGTTTGGGAAGGAGGAATATGCATCCTGAGTTGAATGTAGATGGAGATTCCATCTTTTTTTGTAACTATTCTCAGATTTTTTCTTTCTCCTCCCATTTTCTTCTAATCTTTCCTTCAATTAATGCATACTTCTTCCTGTCCACATGTAATGGTTGTAAGGAGCAGTGGTTAATCTACCATTATGTAAAATATGAGAACTGTTGTTCTCCTGCCAGTCCTTCTAGCAAGCCACACACACTGATTTCACAAGTGGCTTCTTGGAGGCTTTCCTAAATGTTGGGGAAAGTGTGGAAGAAAATGGGCCTGCAGGTTTAGGAGTGGTAGATGGGAAATCTGGAATAATCTTCTGAAAGGTCAGGAAAATGTAGGTAAGCCACTTTAATTTACTACAACAAAGAGAATTGCTACACCAGAGTATTAAATAGTCAAAGAAAAGGGCTACAAGAAGGATGGTTTTAGCAGCATTCTGAGCAGGAATTTCAGTGGGATAGGGAGGTTTGTGTTTTCAATAATTCTGCTTGGCCAAGGGAGTCTGTAAAACAGCCAAGGAGGCAGATGGCAGTGCTGTTCCAGTGCTGACCCACAGGCAGCTGTGGGCACGAGTTCATCACTGCAACTCCTGGCACAGGGAATAGGAAGGAGCTGCAGTTTTCTGTACTTGTTCTTGTAACTGTCTGCAATATGCAAATATCCAAGCAATTACTGTGTTTTTAACTTGTAGTTCCCAAGCACTTCATAGAAGGGAACCCACTCATGAGCTGCTCACATAATAACCAACTGCAGCAATGGGAAAATAGGTCAGGTATTGCAAGAGAGGCAGTCTAGGAATCTACCACTGGAAAATCAAGTCTGTCAAAGTATAATGCAGTGGTAGCATCAGGATGCAGACAAAAATCACCTGTGCAGCAATGGAGAAAGCTGCAGAAAACCATCTCTAATGTGCTGTTTCACAGGATGGGGGGGTGCCTTCCTGAGGCAATGACAGGAAACTTGTGCACTGTCCTTTTTCTTGCTCATTTGCATGAAATCCACTGATTTCATCCTTTCTGTGTGGAAAAAATAAATTCTTTAGGGAGGGGTTCCCTACTGGCTTTTCTGGGATTGTTTGGGAAGACTAAAGCAGTTAAATGGATTCTTTTCTCTTGACATTGTTCTGTTCAATCAACAGTTGTACACAGGGTATGATGTGTGGTTTTTATCTTTGGCTGGGCAGCACAGAGATAAACAACTGCTCTCCCTGAGCTCAGGGGCCAGGTCACTGTCCTGGTGCCCAGCTATGCTCCTGCAGCCTGCCCTGTTCTGCACCTGGGCCCAGGCTCCAGGGCAGGGCTGTGTCCCTAAAGCAGGGACATGGTATGAGATGCACAGGGAGTGCTCTGCAGGAAGGCTGCACCCCTGCAAAACTGCTCAGGGGCTCTTGGGGCACTGGAGGGGGAGTTAAAAGGACTCATTTCTTTCATTCTGTGTTTTCTGCAAGTTCACTACAACAGGTGTAGCACAGTGAGCTGTACTTGACCCACCCACCAGACTGTGATTTGGAGTCAGATCTGTGTTGGTGACATCAGACTCCACATCACAAAACCAGAGAAAGTGACAGCACAGAATCATTTGAGCCTTGAAATTTTATTATCTTGTTTGCATCAACCAGTTATTCCTTTCAGCACCAATAAAAGACAAAAACCCCTCCATATTGTTTAAAATACCTTGTTTTTATCAGGTCTGTGATTGTGGTTTTCTTGCAGGTAAAGAAACCAATGAAAATATTTAATTTTTTCCTTTTTTTTAATACATTTATAACAAAATGTCAGAAGGTGTGTGCTTACCATATAAAAACATTAGGTTCCAGAAGGATACAATACCGAAAAATCATTGAAATAAAAAAAGGTTATTCTTGTTACAGGACTTCTAAACCTCAGCAATAATACAAGTCTTTAAAAGCATCAAGATTATATTTAAAATAAAATGGCATGGAAAAGTGAGACCTTCAGTAACAATTTGACCCTCATAATGGATAAAATTGGGAGGTTTTCAAAGTGCTTGAATTGTATTTCTCTCCTCATCCTGTAGTGCCAGGAGGAGGCAAAACTGTTTCATTTCTGAGCTGATGATATGTGCTGACACTGCTGTGCTGCTGTGTGAGCCAGGGTAGCTCACACACCAAACTGGGGACAGTCAGATTGGCTTCAGCTGACCACCAAACAAAGGCCATTAAAAAAACCCCTTATTGGAATTGTGTGTTCCTTAAATCTTACTGTCTTACCCAACAAGTAGGCCTGAGGCTCTGGCCAGACTAGCTGAGAGTGTTTCTGGGATAAAACTGTCAGGATACTGGCACAAGGCAGGCAAGCTCCTTCTGCAGCCAGCAGGACACCCCTTCTTGGGCTGCAGGCTTCTCCTGGAGCCAGGCTCTGGTAGTTTCTGTTTGGGGGCTTTAGGCAGCTTCTGCCAAGTGTCCAGGCTGGGATGGAGTAAAACTGGGCACCACTGGAATGAGCCAAATGCCTTTCCCCCAGCATGAGGCTGGGTGTTCCTCCCTGGGCTCAGTGGCTCCAACTCCAGGGTGCATTTTTGAGGTGATCTAAAGTTACCAACTTTGTCAGTACCTGACACCTTCAAAACTCCTGGAAATGCTTGGATTTCAGGTCCTCTTTGGGCCTTTTGTTCACTTGTTCTAGAAGTGCTGTTGTAAAATGCAAACTGAACATGAGAAACAGAAGATGTTATCTAGCTTTTATAAAAAGATTTCACTTCATCTGCAGTATCTCTGGTGAGGGGCAGGTAATAAACCAAGCATAGTCTTATTAGTCACTTCTTGGAGATGCCTGAAATCCCAGTACAAAGTGGGATAAGCAGAGTAGAGTAAGCTTAACTTGATTTCTTATAATAGTCTACTTATAAATTGGGTCATGCTATCCATAAGCAAAGTAGGATTGACATCTGAAACAGCTTTCCAGGGTTTGTTCTCCTGGGTGTGGTCTCTTTACCCCCAGCCCTGCCCCCCCCCCCCCCCTTTATTTTTTAATGCAAATCTTTTATTCTATAGTGTCTGCCTAAGGCCTGTGATGATTGCTGTTGTGCCAGTACAGGCATTGTCTGAGTGGATTCTCTGTGGGGTGTTGGATGGAACTGTGGTGGCTGGAGTGGTGTAGGCAAAATTCATTTTTCTCTGTCCTGGAAGGGGAAGCCTGTTCATTCCAGCTCACTGCTACAGACACTCTCTGACCCCTGCAAGCACTGCCAAGGCAGCAGAAGGCACAGGATCAATGCAAAAACCAAGGAGCATCTGCACAGTGGTGCCACAATGCTGAACCTCCCAGCATCACTCCCTTGCAAAGCCACATCCCCAGGACAGTAAATTAGAACTACTTACACTGGTTAAATGTGTGTGCATTGTATAAGAGAACATTTTACAACTAGCCAGTTCTTGAGCACTGAGGAATTAGGAACATCAAAATCTAAACCAGTTTCCTTCAAATTTGAAAAAACATTTCTCAGCATATCTCGAAAAGTTGATGAAAGTGGCTGATTTTTCAGTCAGCACAGAGCCACAGAACAAATTTTAAAGTAATTTAGACCATGGTAGTTTTACTGTAAATAATGTAACATTGTTTGGCAGTAGTTTTGTGTTTGTATCCCACACAGTGTCAAATTCAGCTCCTGCAACTGATACTTGGTGAAATTGATATCAAATTTTAATTTACATTGTTAGGAAAACTATTAAAAATACTGTACCTTGTAGTTAGTCTTACTACTGAGAAATATCTGCTGGACAGCACACAAATTGCTACTGGTACTGTTTGGGTTTTTTAAAAAAGATTAATAAAATACAAGCAAGGTAGAAAACAGGATTAAAAAGCATTGGTTTGGGTACAAGTTTCTCTGAATTGACTGGAGCAATAAGAAACCCGAAAAACACATTGCACATATGTGCACCCTCTGTATAAAGACAGACATACAAAGTGGGAAACTGGTGGTGCACTGGGGTAGTACACTAAAGTCTCTGATTCTGTAAACTTGAATTCCTAATTTTATAAAAAGGGGAGCTGAGTCTGGTTCCATTTTTGAGTCCCCATGGGTTACACTTCAGACTACCCCTGGTTTGGCACAGTACACTTTTAAGAGGCAGTCTCTGCTGAAGGAACCCCAGGACTGGAAAAAGAGGCATCAAATGAGTCAAGACCAGGTGCAGAGGGACAGTGTGAGCAGTGGCCTTGCTGCCTCCTTGGAATTAGCCAATACTGTTAGTCCTGTACTCTCATGACTACTACGAGTTTCTCTATTTGCAAAATCAGATCTAAGTACAAGTTCTGTTGGTTACTGTAGCTAACTAAGCAAGTACTGGAAGCTGTGCAGACTGAGATTTCTAATTTAGATCTATTCTGATTTAGCTCAAGCTGATTCACAGCAAGTGTAAACTAAACCAAAACAAGAGCGTCCTCAGGAGTTTGTGGGCAGCATAACTAAAACAGGTTACTTAATGGAGTACATCTAATATTGGGTTAGCTCTTCTTAACACGGGGAATTTGTAATGCAGGAGGAAATAAAACTAAACTAGAACAGGAAATAGGCAGAAGAAACTAAGTGAGGGTTAAAACAGAAGGGGTCTCATTGTTCTCCCAACAACACAAACCCTCTGAAATTAAATCCCTAAAAAATACCAAGTCTCATTATGGACCTGATTCTCAGGTTTTCATTATTTTTGTTAGGGTTACAGAGGCTGGGTAGGTCAGGTCATGGGGACAAGATGGCAGAGGGGAGCCCCACATTTGAGGAGCTTTAATGGAAAGAACTATGATTCAGGTGGCAAGACCCCCATTCAAGTCTGTGGGTGCACAAAAAATGAAGAATCGTGTCTCACAGACATCAAAACAGCCTCTGTTCCTGGGAAGCAGTTACCTAAGGCCAAGAGTCACAGTTCTATTCTTTACTCTCCTTCTGGCCACGTTCCACTTCCCCTTTAAGTGTACTGATTCCTTTAGGAAATGGTCAGGTGATTCTGCCTTATCAATCATACACTGTTCTACACCTTTTTCCCCCCAAATGTCACTTATTTTTATTTTTTACTCTATATCTAGCATGCATTTTACAATTCATTTCCCACTTACCCTTTCTAGCTAAGGCAGAATGTTGGCTCTGGTGTTACCAATGGTACTACAGGAATCTATTCACTCTACTGTAACATACATATCCCATACCATAATTCAGAACTGTCCCACACGTGGGAAAAAAAGACATTACAGGGAAACTATTTCTTCTTAAGGGAATAGGTTGCGTTTAGAAAGCTGAAGGCCTGATTCTGGAGTCATCATTCAGACAGAAGAGTTCATAATTTCAGTGGGAACACAGCTGGAATTAGGGTGGGACTGTGTTCTTGAAGTCTCAATTCCAAATCTTTTAATTATCCTTCAATCAGACAGGAAGATACCGGTCTGCAAATTGAAGAGAGTTGTTTGGTTTAAGGTCTACCTGTGCTGACAGAAGGGTTTCCAGTCCCAGGAGGCTTTGGCTGGGCCTGCTTTGTGCCCTCCCTTGCCTGCTGCCAGGTTCCTCTGCCCGGTTCCTCTCGGTGCATGCAGTGCGGGCGCATGCGGCTGCAGCGAGCACGAACTACAACTGTCACAGGCTAAAGAAAGAGAAAAAGCTGCGGCTTCGTAGTTAGACAAAGAAATGATGCAAAAAACCATTGAGCAGCACTAACTCACAGACTAAGTACAAACTAAATTGTGCTATATATTAGTATAAAAACATGTTTTAGTAAGAATGGCACTGGTTCAGAAGGAATTAGGACTTCCATCTCGGTTCCGTTCGGTCCACAGTGAAAGCATTGTAGTGCAGGCCTGCCCTGTTGCCTGAGTCACTTGTGACAGTGGCTTTTGGCCACAGCCCCTTCCATTTCTTCCCTTTTTAGATCCACATTGTTGGTACTTTCTGGGAGTAGCCCAGGTCAGGTCTGGTCATCTTTCCTAACGTGGCACCAGAATAGTTCATTCTTATCCTCTGATATTTTTGAAATATCATTCGTGTTTCCCTCTCTAATCTCTCCGAGCTGGTCAGTTTTAAGGGTCATCCTCTCCCGTAGACACCATGAGACGCATTGCTACTGGAAGGTGGTCAGTCAGGCCTGCCAGCTGGGTGATAAAGCTGAACTCTTCCACTTCCTGCAGAAGGAGAACAAAAGTAAGATAAGGAGGTGAAAAATCAGTCTGTCATTCCACACATCAGAACTCAGCCTCTTTGCACTACCTTAGTAAAAATTGTATTTATTTAATTGTATTATAGAGGTGTGGGAGCACCCTGGTTGGCTGGGCTGATGGAGAGCTGCCCCCCAGGGCATGGCAGTGTGCTGCAGAGGGTGAGGTGAGCCACTCATGCAGCTGAGCTGGTCTGGATGAAATCTGTTGCACTTGTTCTTTCCATTTACAGTAACATCTCTGTTGTTCCAGACAGACTCGTCTGCAGTGCTGCAGTAGGTGATCCATGTGCAGGGTATGGTAAATATAGATGTGGATGAGCTCCTTTTTTTCATCATGGAACTCTGTAAGGCAAGGCCCTACACTAGGAAGCAGACTGCATCCTACAAGTTCTCCCTCTGGATATGCCCTCATGTCATCTTCTTCATACATATTGCAGAATTGTAACTTAGGGTTATATAGGCATAAAAGAACATCCAGACACTTGAAAACATTAAAAAATATTCAGATTGCAAGACAGGAAAAGCATCAGGCAAAACAGCTGGGCAAAAGCTTAAAAAGAGTAAAATCAAGGTTGGTTGGTTGTTTTAGAAGAGCAGTACATCTACCAGTGCTGCTGCTGGAATCCTCAAACTCAACTTTGTTGTGTAGTAGCTTTACAAACATGGTACCTGCATGCAGAAGTGGAAAACAGCAAAGCAGCAGGTCCTCCCAGGAGTATGGGTGTTAATCCAAACAGAACAGGCTGCAGTGCCATTCATGGAAGTGTGTTGTGCAAGTTACAGCCTTTTTGGCAACTCTGAAACTCACCACTTTCCACTCCAGGTAAAGACCTTCTTCTGTATAGAGCATATAGTCAATCCTCCTCCCATTTCCCTTCAGTGATGCCTTCCTCCCCTTCTGACTGGAACCATGGTTCTTGCTGGTGGGATAGACTAAGTATCCTTTCCTTCCTTCTTCACTTTCCAGCACCCTGTTTCATTAAAAACACAAAGCAAGTTTTAGTGTTTAAATGTTTGCTCATCCTGGCCAATTACGCCTTAGCCAGGGCTCTCTCCAAATCCCTGGTAAGGATAATCCCAGTCCCAAAGGACTGTTAAACCTGTAAAGCACATCTTTTTCCAAATGTGATTTCCAGTATGAGGCTGCTCTAACTGCTGACCGTGCTCTTCAAGCCTCATGGCAGGCTTGGTATCACTGCTGCTGCCCTAGAGCTCCCTTGAAGCCAGGAGAACAAACACTGAGAGGGGAGCCAGCTATCAGTGCCATAAGGCAGCTCACAGCCCCTCTGTTGATTTCCAGTGTTGCTGAAACTGTCAGAGGAGGAAGTTGTTTCCTGGATTTCTTTAGTACAAGCCTGAGCACTTTGATACAAACCTCTCCATTCTGATCAGACCAACTCCTGAAATTAACAACATCCAGCCTTACAGACAGGGTATGGGTGAGAACTGATTTGCAGGAACCCACATCTGGGCACATGGTGGGTGGTTTTGAGCAGGTTTCAGCATCAGATTACTTGTCTTGGACCCCAAGCCTTTCCTTCACTAGAAATGACAGCCTAATTTACTTTATTCCTGTCTGTGACACTGCAAACTCCTCCACATGGAGGAGTTACTCAGCAGGTGTGTTAGCACTGCCCTCCCACCTTGCAAGGAGATTACCCAGCCCAAGGCCACATACAGAACCACTCAAAACTGAGAATTGGTTTTCTAGGTACCAATCTTGTGTTCCAGGAAATGAGACGCTGCTCTCCCATTAAAATACTTATTTTGGGTTCTTAAACATTACCTGTAGGTTTTAAGCAGCAGACTGTTAAGGTCCCGAGCAACTCAATCTAACTTTGAACTGAGCCCAGCTTTGAACATGACCTTGGACCACACACCCCACAAGGGTCCCTGACACTCTGTTCTTACAGTAATCCTGTGCTGTTCTGTGCTGTTTTGCTGCTCTGTTGGACTTGGAGGGAAACTTGTTTCACTCTCCTGTGTTCTATTTAAAAGCTCTGCCAAAGGAGCAGCGAGGGGAACAGCCCCAGCCGTGCGAGCAAAGCTGGGACCCGCCCGTGCCGGGGATTGTGCCCAGGTGACATCAACTCCAGCACAGGTGAGTGGCACAGCCCACACAGACAGGGGCTGCTCAGGCTGTGGTTTTGCTGTATTTGCCTTAAAACACAAACTTTCAAAACCACCTCCTCAAAAATCTCTTTCTTTACTCACCTGCCCAAACCTGAGCTCAGGGCTCTGTGCTTTCCCTTGCAAGGGTTGATAATGCCATTAAGCTGCATCATCAACTGTTGCAGGAGAAACACTGAGCCATGGACTTGGGTCCTAGCAGGCACAAAGCCTTTAATTTCACCTTGGAGAAAAATAAGATCTTTTTGATCACCTGGTTTTTAAGACTTGACTTGGATGGGTTTTATGGGGCTGGGTTCAGGAATTTTTTTAATGCACATATGTGGGACTACAGAATGGAGGAAAAACAAGGGAAAAGCACTCATGGTATGTTTTAATATGTGAGATTCAGGTGGTTGCTTTGTCAGGTTTTGGGATTTTGGAAGGACCTGAATGGTGGCAGAGGGGACCCAGCATTATCTACAGCTGATTAGGTCTCAGTAGTGTTATAATCTCTAAGTTTGGGTCAATTGGTACATTTAAAGGTGTACTTTTTGTGCTGCAGCAGATAACAATGACAAAACTGATCATGTAGTCATTTGATCAGAACTTTTCTTAACTCCCCTTTGGACTTAGGGAGGTTTTGAAGGTTCTTAGAACTTACTGTAATCAGTTTATGAAAATAAACTTTCTTTTATGTGTTGCTTGGTTTTAATAATCTCACATTAAATTAGCTTATTGTCTGCACCCCATTTTGATTTTCCAAAGAGCTCTTGCAAATGATTTACTTCCTTAGATTGTTTTTCTTGGTTCAAGGAAACAAGTTCTTTGATGGTACTGACCTCTTTCAAAAATTGTATTTATATTTGGCAAAGCTAATTAAGTAACAAAATAGAAGAAACTGCTGATTAGCTCTGCAGCACTACTGCAAAAAAAAAAAACTTATTTGCTTTAGTTTAAGATGGATTTGTTTCAGCTTCAGTTATGTCTTTTTAAAAGTCTGTGAGTACAGGTATTCACTGAACTGCACAAGTGCTGATTGAAGGGATATATTAATGTCAAATACATGAGGGAAGCAAATTGTAAATGTGCATGCACGTGCTGCTGCTGAGAACTTGCACCTCTCTGTGCACAGGGCTTTGCTGTTTGTCTCTCCAGGACAGCTGCTCAGCCATGCTGGCAGTTAAACCCTGACAATTTGAGGGAACCTTTCTAATCATGACTGAGCGCTCCTACAAAGAAGGGGGAATGAAATAATTGTAACTTTGTTTTTCCCTGACAGGGTTTCAGCCCCAAATACCCCAGAGCTGGAGTGAGAAAGCCCCATCCCTGTGTGTTGGTTGGTTGTGTGGTGCTGGCCCAGCTGCAGCTGAGGAGCACCAAGAGCAGTGACTGCAAGGGAGCCAGAAAGCAAAACTTCCTCATCCCAGACCTCGAGGGACCAGCTCTCATTCTGGCCAGAAGCACCTGAGCTAGGGAAGACTTTTCTCACTGGTATTGAAGCCTTTAGCCCAGAACTGTGAGCCCCTGACCAGCAGAGGGAAAAATTGCATTTAAATGTTTTCTTAGCTGTGCTGCAATGTGTTCTCCTAGGCCTACCTCTGGTCAGGGTTCAGAGATAAAACTGGCTTTATTCCAGGGCTTAACTTAAAATCATATCTGTGAGATGGGATTATTTGTGTGCATTTCTTGAAGCCTTTCTGAGCAGAAGCGTGTGTGGCTTCAAGGACTGTGGCAGGGCCCAAGTTGCTACATCTAGCTAATGAATTGTTTGATAATTATAAATGACTTGCTCATTACTTGTACCAAGTCTGTTGTTCTAGTCTGATGTTTTACATGCACTGTGCTTAACACAAATGACATAGTTAAGAACGAGTTGTTCTGCTGCTTTTATGGCCTATTTATTTTAGTGATGTGAAATACCTAATTTTATTTATAAACCAGAGAAGAGTGCTGATGAAGAAATAATTCTCTGGATAGCTGACATTGCCAATTTAAATGTCTGTAAAGCTTTATCAAGGTTTATTACCGAAAAATTTGAGAATGGATCAATTCTAGGCAGTACCCTGCTTTGCTGTGTATATGAACAATATCTGTTAGCTGGATAGTGCCCCACAGCCACTGTGCTATTTAGCATTTAAATGGCTTTAAAGCCCAGATTCCATTAATTGCTTTACATTTCCTGGAATTTCCTTGCAAACTCCCTGTTTGCCAGTCCTTGCAGAGACAGCAGGACAGGCTCCCTCAGCCTCTCATGGAAACCATGGCTCTCCAATGCATGAGCACTCCACAGAATGCACATATGCAAAGCCCTGTCCCTGCAGAGCTGCAGAAAGAGCCATGGGGGTTTACAGTCTCCTAGAGGGTTATTTCATCAGTGCAAAAGAACTATTACACACTGCAGAAAATTGAAAGCCAACTTAGCAGGCAAGAAGCCTCATGTATATTCTGCTCCCAGCACTCAAGGCTGTTTTTCAGTTGTCACAGCCAGAGGTGCTCTGCATGCCCAGAGGTAGCAGAAGTAATATTCTTAATTTGTTATTGATTATTTGATGGCTCCCTATTTAATCAGTCATGTATTTGTCAGAGGAACATAATTGCTGAACACCAGTAACTCTTCAGGGCATAAAACATAATACCCTAAAAGGAATTTTGTGACACATTGTCTGAAAAGGCCACTTTAAAACACAGGGTTTGTTTGGGCTTTGGTTTGGTTTGGTTTTCTTAGGGGATGAAGGGGGTTAGGTTTTGTTTTGGTGTTTTGGTTTTTTTTAAATGCTCCAAACCTGCTCTTGGAGGCATAAAATATGTTATACCCATATATAGATTTGCATTAGCAAACTTGATTGTAGAGCCAAATTACCTTATTTTTGCTTTCCAGAAATCCCTTTCACATGTATTAAAGTCATGTTTTTAATGTGTGAATAGAAATGTCTGGAAAATTTGTAATGTCTCAAATATGCAAAGCAGGAATCGCTGTAAAAAAATTTATTTTGGATGTAAACTAAAGCCAAACCTGATGCCTAGAATTCAATTTCTTTGTTCAAAACTGAAAGAAAACTTCAGGGTGTGGCCTGACATAATGCATTCAATGAAGTGTCCAGCTATGCCATGAAGTGTACTGTGCTTGGTGAGTAATTACATCAACCTCCTATAATTTACCATTTCCATTATGTGTGTCAACAGAAACATCTGGACTGACTTCTTAATTTAAATAACTTTACCTCTGTAGCATATTTTGGTAATGCATTGTTAGAACATCTTTTATAGTTAGTCATGATGCTGAGGTATTTATTTAGCACAGTAAACTTGCCTTCATGGTAGAGAAGGTGATGAAAGGATTGCCACATTAATTAAGTGCTGCTCTAAAATGTACAAAAGCTTATTAATTTCTCTCCACTGGCATATTATTTAACAAACAGGTATTCAAGAAATTTTTCTTAATACTTCTGTTAATGAAGATTTTTTTGTATTTCTCATAACTGCCCTAGCTCAAACCACAGACAGCTGTTTCTCAGTATCAGACACTCTTTAGAGTGATGCTGCACTAGTATCACTGGAAGATCCTGAGCCATATTCCCAGTTCTGCCTGCTGTGCAGTTGAATTCCTGTCTGTGTTTGTGAGTTGGTGTTTTAGGTGTATTGAGCTCTGCAGTGAATGGGTAACTCAGTGGTTGTTGGGCTGGGGGTTGTCTTTTAAACTTTCTGGGGTTTTCATTTGAGGAAAACTGCATTTCCTTTTTGCTGCCCTTTGCAGTGCTGTGACCTCAGAACTGGCTGCCTGCAGAGAATTTCAGACAAGCTGTCCATGCACTCTTTTTGGGAGTGCTTGGAGTTTCTTGTGCCATGGGTCTGCCCAGGTAGGACCAGCTCTGGAGACAGACAGATACTGCCTGCAGCTCTCTCATCTTTTACCCACTGAAGCCAACTCCATTTGACTTAGAGAACCAGCCTCTTTTCCTGCCCCATTTATCCTCTTCCCCAAACACCCCTGGATAAAAATTTGATTATTTGTTTTGTTTTCAGTCCATAAAATACCTCTCAGTCTGAACATCTGAAATGTTAAACAGCAAGAAATGAACTTGCTTTTTACAGAACTGTCTAAAAGATGTGGAAAGGTTAGGAATTGCATACTTCTGTAGGTTATCTGGGGTGCACACTTCTTCATCATATAATCCTTCAGGATCCAACAGGGTACCTGTGAACAGAAAGGGAGATGTGAGTGTCCCAGCATAGCTCCTGGGATGTGCCTCTTGGGCAGCTTGCAGAGGCTCAGGTGTGTGGGAGAAGGGGACTGCTCTGAGAGAGGTGTGTTCACCACTCTCTAGACACCCCTACTACCTGACACCTTGCAAATGTCTCCACACTTCCACTTTCTCAGCCCCCATGACTCTAATTTGTTTTTCTCCTACCACAGAGTAAAACCTCATTATTAAAAAGTTCTACTTAACTTTAGTACCTTCACAGTTATTAAAGCTCCTCTGGGGAAAGTATTAACTCCAGTTCTAAAACTTCAGTGAGTTCAACTGAGTCTCACCAGGCATTAATATCTCAGAGTTCCAGGAAATCTTTTATAACACAAACCTTACAAATTTGTGGAGTTGGTTTGCTTTGTTACATCCTCACTATTTATGAGCACCAAATGGAACACTGAGCAGAAGCTGCAGGCTTTCACTGCATGCACAAAGTACAGAAACAATAAACTGGCTGCCTTCCCCTCCAGGTCATCTAGAGATTATTTTAAAAGTAGAATATATGGGGAAGGCATTCAGGTAGCTCGATGCATGACTTCTAGAATGTGGAATGCAGCTCAAGGTCTCTGTTCTTAATTATCATTCCACGAGATATTGTTAAGTTATATAAAATTTATGGTATAGAAATCCCCCTTATAAATATTTGTCCTCCACCAAACTCTTACTGCTGGTCAGCTGAAGCAGCTGCTGCTTGGGGCAGGCTCTGGGTGGCAGAAGGGAGGTGTCCCCACACTGAGGGCTGGAGAACTCTTACCGATTGCCCAAGGCTTATCCTCCCCAGGACCAACTCGACATGGGTCTTTGTAGTGTGTAAACAGAGAGTGCTGTTGCTCCAGCTTGTCCTCTGCAGGGAAAGAACAAGCCCAGGAAAAGGCACATCAGCTCCTGATCGTGAACCTGTGCACAGCTCTGTGCTCTGCCACAAGAGCAACACCAAGCCCTCGTTTTTCCTCAGCAGGAGAATCCTAAATACAAAGGTTTGATTTGAGTCACTTCAGCCACAGCTTTACTGCACAGCAGGATCTAGCCTCTGTCAGAAATTCCAGCAAATGCTTGCTATTAACAGTGCTTTCCTGTGCTTTCTTACAAAGCCTTTTCAGTGGAAGATATTTTTGGTAGTTTTTAGCTCTAAACTGAAGTGAAAGTTTTTCAGTGTATCTCCTCTCTCTGCCACTGCCATTGTTTGCCAACAGTAAAACAGTTTTTTACAGAACAAAACTCTTGTTGAGATAGAACACCCAGAGGAGAGCTGGGCTGGCTTCCCAATGGCAAAGGAAATGCCTGTTTGTGGGCATATTCACACATCTCAGTAAGTTTGAAGATAAAACCTTATGCTTTCTTTGCTCCAGAAGAATTCACTGATTGAATGTTTTCCGAGCTATAACAGATCAGAGAAAGTACAGGCAACTGATAGTTTGCTTGGGATGTTATCTACAGCCTTAAAGTCATTCTAAACATAATCAGCACGACTATCAAACTTTAAATTAAATTATTCCTAGTTCCTACTGTGCTGCTTGCATTGAAAGCACATAAAGCTCCAAGGATCACTTGGTAAGAAATGCCACAAAACTGCACACACCAGCATTTCAGACCCTGAGCAAACCAGCAGGTTCCAGTTCTGTGTGTGCTGCTTATCAACACAATCACCATAGCTGGGAAAGAAACTGGAACCTGAAAGTGCCAATGGCTGCAATTCCACTGTTAAATGGCAAAGAAACTGCAAACAGCTCCTGAAAACTTCCTCACAGCACTTACAGCTTTTACAAGGCTAAAACACCTTAGCAACACTTGAAGGCTCTCACTTGGGAGAATATTCACCTGAGTTTGGAGCTGCTGCTGCTGCTGTTGTGTATTTGTCACTGTCTGTGCCAAGAGCATGTGTGAAAATGGGAAATAAAGTCCAAAGCAAAACTCTGAACTGTGAGCTGTGTCTCTTAGAGCCCAGCTCACACACCAAGGATCACATCAAATCTCCTCATGCAAAATGCTGCTCTTGCCAAGGAAGGAGCTGCTGATCTCTTGCTGAACAAAAAGGTGGAGTGAAGCAGTGCTGTGCTCACAGCTGTTGGCTCATTTGCCATTTTGTTATTCAGAGTCTTTAGTTCAGCTGACTGACAGTTCATCAGGCTCATTACATCTTCCCAGCTAGCTCTCAGTCTTGACAACATCCTCAGAACTACAAGGAGATTGAAAAACTAATTTTTCAGGGAATCCTGGGCTTGTAGCAGATGATAGGGAAGGTCAGTCAGTCTTCCAAAGTTCTGCCACATGGGCAACACGGAGAATTGTTCTTTCTGTCTGAGCTGCCAATTGGTTTGTTTAATGTTTATGGAAAAGTAGAAGATGAAATCTTTGCCATTTTTCATTTCTCCAGGTTTTCCCTTGTTGTATCATATGTCTACAAAATCTCCCTCAAAACCAAGATAGATTAAAAAATACTAATTTACAACTGTGGGACTGACCATGACAAGTCACAGCTGATGACACAAAACTTTGCCCATCTGATTGGAAGGCTTTTTTTCTTATTCCAAAAGGTTTAAACACATAATAGACTTTTACACAAGTTGGTTGAAAGCAACATAAGGAACTTTCTGATAAAAGTAAGGAACTTTCTGATAACATTCCCACTAAGTGTGAATTCCCTGTACAAATGTTGCCATAATGTTCTGTGAAGCTGGAGGAGAAAACTGAGTTGCAGAAAATTTGTCATAAGCATAAGGTCACTCATGGACCTAAAGATCTTTGAAAACTGTACTGTCAATATAACTAAAAATAGAAGCTTGGTATTCACTGAAACATTAATTAGCTGTTGTATCAGTCTGTGGAGTGGGGAAGGATACAGAAAATCACAAAGAGAATTACAGGAAGCTAATTATTGCTTTAAAAAAACTTAAGATACTCAATTAACCTATAATGCTAACAAATGTCCCTAAAACAATGAGTAATGTAAAGAGGGAGGAGAGAACCTTAAAACATTGCATTAATCTTCCTTAGTACATATGGAAAGGAAGCAATCTGAAAATATAAAAAAAAGAATAGCCAGCTTAATTCCAGTTTCCAGGCTGGGTGCATTTTAAAGGGGAGGGTGATGTAAATAGGCGTCAGAGATAGCAAAGATAAAATTAATTTTTATACCCCATTTTCCAATCCTCTGTAGCAGCAGTTGCAATGTTTACAGCTATTATTTGCAAAAGCAAATCGTTATTTTTGCTTTGTCATTAAAAAGACAGCTCAGAATTGCATTAATTATGCTCTGTGCTTCTTGTGAAAGATCTTGGGTAGAGTGCCAACACTTCTCAGGTGGAGAGTCCTGACCATATGTTCAACCTCACAGCTCCACTCCCATCTCTCTCTCCTCGTGCTGCAGAGCCCATTCACTCTCCATTTGTGATCTGACTGGGCAGCCTCCCATTCAGTTTGCAGCAGCTTGTTTATTTCCTTGATGGACACCTTTGCCTCCAGGCCACTCCATGCAGCCAACAGTGAAAATGAAGTGAAATGGTCAGATCACAGCAGATGTGTGTGTCTGTGTCCCAGCCCCTGCCTGCCCTGCCCAGCACTGCTGCAGCTCCTCGGCCTTGGGGCAGCCTGGGCACATGGAGAGCTGGTGTTGGCCATTTCCTTCCTGTATTCCCTCAAAACCTCACTGCCTCTGCTGCACTGTTCTTCCCCCTAAGATGTGTTTGTCTGGCTGCAGCATTGTGCAGCCACTGCCCCTCACTGCTCCCCTCAGCAGCGAGAGCACTGCCAGCACTGGGAGCATTCCGAGTTCCCTTTGGAGCCAAGCCTGTGATGGATTTCCTGCCTGTACATATGAGCTAGAAATGAGTGAGAGGAGGGCTGGGGTTGGGGCTGGTGGTCTTTTCTACCAAACTTTGCTAAAATCCCCCATTTCATATGTCTGATACAAGTAATGAGGTTAGAGATAACAGTCTGGGGGTTTTTAGATCAGAGAATGGTTTTTGTTAAAATTGCTTCTGGTACAGGTGTTGCTCTTATCTCAGTTACCTGAGACTTCTTATAAAAACTACAGAATCCACTGGGTGCTGTTGCCAGATTCACCTGTTCATCCACAAATCCTGCTCTGAGCTGCTGGATCCCCTTGGGTAGCAGCCTGAGCTGCCCTGGGCAGTGTCCCTGTGCTGAGCCTGTCCCTGTGCCTGCTCTGTGCTCTCTGGGTGGCAGCACTTCAGTGGTGGCCCCTCAGCCCCAGCCTCTGATCCATGTGCCAGCTCCAGCCCAGCAGGGAGCTCTGCTGGGTGCCTGAGCTGGACAGAGCAGGGAGGCACAGAGGATGCTGATACAACACTCTGCACTCCACACTGGCAATTTAACTGTTACACAGCATAATATTCATGTCTGGAAAAAGCTTCCATCTCTGTGAGCTCACCACCCATTAATTATGGTTTTGTGGATTTCTTTTTCTAGTACCCTCAGCATCCAATTAAAAGAAAAAACCAAATTTCTTAAAATAAAAAAAAAAAACTCAGAAGTACATCAGTTAATTTTTTTTCCAAGACAGATTCAGCAAAGTTGAATTCTCTCTGCAGCATTAGTCTCCTATGTCTGCATATATGTACTACCAAATTATTTTTAACTGCATGAATTTACTACTTTTTCTCCACAAAAATCCCATACATATCTCTCGTTGGTAACTAAAACTGTTGAACAGTAAATGTCTACCTAATTCAAGTAAAGCTAAACCACTGGATCTGTACTCATTATTGCTACCACAAGTCACAAATTATTGCTCTTTGTGCCTTAAAACCCATCATGCTTAATAATTCCACAGACCTCATGGCATGAGCCAAGGGAGCAGCTCACACTCAAAGCTCAAACCTATTTTAGAAGTGTCTGCAGCAATTAAGTTTTTCCTAGCAAAAGGCAGTCATAATTTAGTATATAGTCATATACTGCTAGAACCCACAGGGATCTAGAACATTCCTATTCCTTTTCAGGACTGCTAGACACCAGGAAAAGGCAAACCTTGTCTTACCAGAGGAGCAGTTATCAAAGTTGAGATCTCCACAGAGTACATCAAAAGCCACCAGCTCCTCTGGATTGGCTGTACTGGAGGAGGAGGTAGATTTTCGGAATTCAGACAGCCAATCTTGAAGCATATCCAGTTGCTCACATCGAACAGTTGTGTCTCCTGTAGCAAACAAACAAACAAACAAACAACAAAACAAGGAGTAAGACCTCTTGTTAGAATGTTACTCTGCCACATATGAGGTGCTGAGCTATTGGCAGACATCCTGAGATAAAGGCTGCAAGATAAGAAATGGTGAGCAGTGCTGAGCCTGTTAGGAGCTCCATCAGGACTCACACCTTTTGGTGATTTGAAGTGTCTCTTCTGGAACCAGGCACATCTGAAGAAATGACAGGACAAGTTCCCTGTGCTGCAGACAAGCACCCAGAACAATGAGGTTTCTTGTCATAGGAGAATCTGATGTACTGTGTTTTTAATCAGGAATTCAGAGTTAAAATTCTACTTCAGACAGAACTAGACAGTGTGTTCTGGGGTAAATCACTTCATATTGCTTTGCTTTCTAATTTTTAAAAAGGAAAAGTTTAGCTTTCAAGTGTAAATTGTAAATGTACATCAATGGTCCATTCAGCTTCCTTATACTGTAGTAGTCCACCTGAGGAAGGGTTCTCTTTATGGTCAAGAGGAGGATGCCTAAACTGGAAGTATTTTTTCATATTTTCAAAGGTATATGTTGGAAACAGGTTTAGGTAGGCAGAAATCCAGAAATAAAGAACAGGATTCTTTTCACCAGTTCTGGGGAGTTGCACCAGGATGTGCCCTGTTCTGCATGGAAGGGTTGAGATTGATTGGTTGCCAAATGGAACCAATGACACACAAAACAGCTCTTTAATTACAGCAACTAACCACACTTAACTTCAAGCACATCAGGTGATGTGAAGTCTAACAAGAAATGATTACTGTCTCTCCCTTAAAATGATTACAGCAAATCATTTTGATGTGGACAAAGGAGCAGAAAGATACATTCTAGAAACAATTATTTACCATATTGTCTTTCCTTTTGTTTACACTGTCCCTAGAGTTAACAGCTATAATTTTGCTTGTTTCAGACTTTTAAAGATATGTCAAGTCAGAACAACATTACTTTTCTTCAAAATAAAAGATTTGTTTTCAAATGCCAGAATCAGAAGGAAAAGCAGCAAGCCCAAAATTAATCTGAGCAGAATTTTACTTTGACATAATTTACTACTTTGTAAAACCTGTTTAGTTATGTATGTCCAGAGCTTCTTTCAGAGGCCACTGTGGAGATGATGAATATTTAATTCTGCACCCTCACAGTTTAATAATCACTCATCTCAACTGCAGCTGTCACCAGGACTCTTTAGAGACTCTTAGAAAGTGAGCATTGCAGCATTGGCACTGTCACTGCATTAGCCCACATAGGCTCCAGCCACTAGGGCTTCACCTTCCTACCACTGCTGCCCTGTGAAAGGCTGGAATTTCAACATCATCTCAGGGCAGGGGTTAGCAGGAAGGTGTTAAATCAATAGTTAAATACAAACAGAATCAGAAATGTTCAACCAAGGATTATTTGATACGATGCTAAATAATTATAAGATATATTGAAAAAACCATGACTAGGGAAAGAGGGTTTTAAGTGGGTTCTGACACTGACTCATCTCTTTAGGCTGGTAATTCCAACAGCATAAACTTGATTTTTTTCTTATGTTTGTGTAACTTCTAAGGAACCTTTACCAGCTGGGCTGTAATATAAAAGCAGATGTGTTTCCCAGATCTATTCCCTAACCTACAGTTTCTAATTCCTTGTACCTCAGGTTCCCATTGTGCCCTACTCAGCTTGGGAAAGCCCCTGCAATGACAGCACAAGAAAGCCCCACAGTGAAGATGGAGCTAAACAAAAGCACAGGAAATAGGTCACATGGAACAAATGGAGCCTGGAGCAGGTGACACTCACTACAAAAGGTGTGCGTGACTAACAGATCCTTCCTGCTTGGCTAAAGATAGGGCAGAAATTACAGATTCATGGAATGTCTGAGCTTGTGAAAGGGACTTCTGCAGATCATCCAGTCCAACCCTTCTGCCCAAGCAGGGATCACCTACCCAGGATGTTCAGGACCATGTCCAGTCAGGTCTTGAAAATCTCTGTAGTTGGAGACTCCATAACCTCTGGGTAGCCTGTTCTGGAGCTTCATCATCCTTGCAATAAAACCCATTTTCCTGTGTCTAAATGGCATTTCAGTTTGTGCCCAGTGCCTCTTGTCCCATTACTGGACCCCAGTGAGGAGAGGCTGCCTCCACCTTCCTTGCACCCTCCCATCAGGTATTCACACTTGGACAAGAGCTTTCTCCTCCCAAAGCTGTCCCAGCTTTCTCTTTCCTGGTGAAGTTCATTCAAATTCATGGACTGTCCTCCTTTTGCAGCATCTGAATCTGCCTCTCCTGTCTCCTCTCCTTAGGCTGTACTTTTTCTGACCTGCCATTGTTTCCTCATAAGGAACTTTAAGGCATGGTGCTTGTTGACAAGAATGCAATAAAATCTCATTCCCCACAAAGTCCCATTTACATAAATTGCTTCATTTTCTAAGAAGTGCTTTTACATTCCTGAATGGCCAAGGATGCTTCACTCATTTTCTGTGAATTATCCATCTGGCATGGCTTCACCAAATGAGAAATAAAATAACAAGCCCATTACCACATGGGCATAAAACTCAGGCAGCAACCTGTCCCTGATCAGCATGAAAAATACAGCAAACCCACTTAACTGAAACACAAAAAGGTAAAGTTCTCCAACAGAAAAATCTTGAGAATAACAAGAGACACAGGCAAAATGATGTTGTGTCTGATAAGATGCATTGCTGTTACTAGAAAAGCATTAACTACATTGTGACATACACCTCTCTCTGAGGATGCTGAGCCTTGGTAACAGCCCTGCACAGCTTTTAACCTCAGGGCTTGAAAAGGTAAACCTTGGAGCTCTGGGAACATGACTTCCATCTGTCTTTAGCCAAGTGTGCACTTATGACAGCCCAGCATCCCTGGCTATCCCCACTAGAGGTCATAGAAGTAATTGCTCTTCAGGGCACTCCTGGGAGCAGGGGCACATAGCTCCATTTCCAGGACACAAGATGGGATCTCTCTAATGAATCCCTCTAATGAATGACTTGAATGTAATTGTTTTCTAAGATTAATATTCTCCAGCTCACTGCAGCTCTCAGCAGGTACTGCACGTATCCACATGCAAAAGGTACTACTCAGACCCCAGTCTCAGCATCTCCCAATGATCAATAACTTTGGAGATGAAGATAAGTAAACTCATCAGACACCCAAGTAGGAGAGAAGCCAAAGTTGCATCCAGCACTCAGGGAAACAGACAGTGACAGAAGAGAACTAGGTAGTAACTCCCAGCAAAGGTTCAACTTCTTAAATGTTCAGATAGAATCAGTGATCTCTCTGCCACCAGGGATTAGCCAAAGAATACAGATTTGTGCTAATTGCTCTGCACTCTTTTCTTCAGTAACTGGCCTGGAAAAATGCACATAATTGTGTCGTGACGGGTTCCTGCAGTCAGCATTTCTGAATTCTCTGAAAGCTCCTTTCAGCTTCAAATTCTGTAGAAGGATGAAAGGGTAATATGGGAAACTTCAGCCAGCATAAATAAATACTTCACCTTTGTTCATTGTAGAATAATCATACTTGCCCTTTCCATTCACTTTGAGTGAAACCCTGGCTGCAGTTAGAACTTAGGCAAGAATTATACACTGACTGTTCTATCCTATTCTGAAAGACATTGGAAGGAGCACTGTGGTTGTAGGACAAAGCACATACAGGCCTAGTCACAGGAAATTAAAAAATCTAGTGGAGGCAGTGCAGAATGGGATATATTGGCAGGGAACCTGCGGAAGAAGAGCAAAAAAAACTTGCAAAGTGTAGGATGTGAAGCCTAATCACAAGGAAAAATTGTTTCCTAGTCACAAACCAAAGGCTTCAGTTCACTGCAAGACAGGCTAAGTCACACCTGACTGCGTGCAGACCCCTGTACTTCTAACACTTAATCCAGGGTAGACTGAGGAAATAGAATAAACCAAAGTAAGAACACACCACCTAAAACCCAAAGGAACAAAGTGCCCTTTTATTCTGCTGGGCTCCTTCTCAGCTGGGTCAGGTCCCCAGCCAAGTGCAGCACAGCCTACAACAGCTGGGGTGGCACAGCTGAGAGGAGGGCAAGGACAGGCTGCCCTTCTGGGGACACTCAGGCTCTGCTCCTTCAGGAACATCTGTGGGATCACTGCCTGAATCTACTCAGCACTGGAGCTACTCCTGATTGCACCACCACAGCTTCAAACACTGAGAGAGCTTTCTCAGTTCTGCTTCAGCTCTGGGCAGGCTTGGGAGCCTGAAACTGGGGCTGGAGAAGTGTGGGTTCCAGCCGCTGGGCTGCCAATGGCTACATTCACACTAACTGCAGAACAGGGATGTGAGCAGG
The DNA here is from genome assembly GCF_027477595.1 of Haemorhous mexicanus. NCBI lineage: Eukaryota > Metazoa > Chordata > Aves > Passeriformes > Fringillidae > Haemorhous > Haemorhous mexicanus. Next base: position 13,861,717 of record NC_082352.1, on the reverse strand, counting down.
TTTGAGATAGCATCCAGCAGGCTACATCCCCTCAGCTGGGGCTGATGCCTTGGTGGGGTGTCTGAGAGCCGTGACACAACGGCACTCAGGATGTGGGTGGATTCAAGGCAGCAAAACCTGGCCAGAACATTAATCACTGACTAATCAACAGACATAAAAGAACCATGTAAAATTAACAGCCCTGCAAAATAATTACATCAAATCTCATTAAAGGATCCCTTCATTTGTCACTGAAATGCAGCTATTTCCACAATGGAAATAAAGAGCTTCTTCATAGCAGCAACCAGGCAGAGATCTGAGAGGAAAAGCTACATCTAATTCTAAGGTTTCTTGGAAAAGTTGAGGGTCAGGTCTGAACAAATAGTAATTGCTCAGAACAGAGTTGAGCCAGCATATACCTTGAGAAAAGCATTAGCAGCTGGTCCCTGATCTTAAGCAGTTGGATCATTTCACTTTATACTTATGTAAGTATCAGAACTGTCAAGTGTAAGTTTACGTATCCTAGAAGGGAAACCAGGTTGTACTCAGCCATGTGTGACAAGATTATTTAAATGGCTGACCTTTTACACACTGCTTGCTCTTATAGATACACATCTTTACATCATTAAACTGGGGTTTTGGATAATTTGTTTAATGCATGAATGTTACGAATCAAATGATGCAAATCAGAAAGCACAGCTCTGCCGAACTTACGAACTTTAGTTTTCCATTTCACTACATAAATAAATATATCTAGGGACAGACTCTTAAATCGTTGTCTGCTCTAGTTGAATGTAGTTTGAACCAGATAAGCCTAAAAATACAAAGCAGGAAAATAAAAGGTTGTGTTTTACCCTTGAACAAGCTTTAGATTGACTTCGAATAGAGAACATTACTTCCCCTTTCTTCTTCCCTCCCCCCTCTTCCTCTTTAATATTTTAGGGATTTCATAATGTGGTTAACAAGTACTAACTGAGAATACAGAACTAGGTAGTAGAAAGGAACAGGACTGAAAACTAGAAACAAAACCAAAAAACTAAACTAAACTGGAACAGCAATAAATCTCAGCAATCTCACAGTACATTACCGTAAGTTAAAAAAAGAAAAGTAGAGAAGGATGTTACATTGTTAAAAAGTAGCTGAAATATTCATTAATCTTTTTTAGAGCCATGCAGTGTCTCTAATGGACTTGAGGGACTGGCAGTTTTGCTGGCAGGTCCGTGTGTGGTTGAGGCAGGCTGCAGCAGCCCCAATGCTCACACAGGGGTTTGCAGCCCTGGCTCGCCCAGGTCCCAGCACATGGGCTGGCAGCAGCCACTCTGCCAGGGCTGTCCTGCTGCCAGCAGCACAAGAATCACAGCCATGTCTAATGAAGGAAGGGTATCCAACCCTCTGGCTAAATAAAATGCTGATCATACTCCAAGTAAAGGTCTGTAGATTTGGTTTTTATAACTACACCTACTCTAAATTCAGAACTTTAAAACATATGACCAGGAGAATTTTCCAAGAATATACCAGGAGTATATTAACTTTCTGGTCATTTATGGATGAAATTTGCAGGTCAAAAGCCAGAGAATTTTGGCTTTTTCCACCAGAAATCAGCAGCTAAAATTACTGTCTCATGTAACTTCTGATTATCCCCAGTTATGTACAAATAAAATTTTGTTTATATGCTGATAGTCACGGTATGGGTTGTTAAATGCTGTTGAGTAACAATGATAGTAATGTATTTCTAAAATACCGGTATTTGGTTAAGATGGAGCAAAGAGAATTACGAAGGGGTAGTTTTTGTTTGTGCCCCATAATAATTACACTGAGACTGAAGATGTGAAGGGTTGGGGATACCTGTCTACCCTTCTTTGCACTATTGCTCTTGTGCATAAAATTACCACCCCTGGAAACAGTGACAAACAAAGATCTGAATCTTAGGACAGTACCTGCAATAGCTTGCAAGTGAGTGCAGGAAATGTATCCCACAATTCTTTGGTCCTGAGGTGTACTTCCCACTTGCACCTGGAAGGGAAGAAATAAAAAGGTGATTAATGGAAGAGCTCATACAACTCTACTTCCAAGCCCATCTGTGCAGCCTTTTTTACCATTCTTTCCAGCCAGTTCCAATTTGAAACCAGAAAAAACTGCCAGAGACACACACTGAGGCTCCCTGATCTTACTGGGGCTTGTGGCCAGCACACTGACCCTTTGCACATCACCATGTTCATTGTTTTGATTTTGATCTGCACACATAAAAAATGTTCCTTTCTCCTGTTTTTGCTGTCCCACTGGCTCCCTGGCCCAGCTCTCATTCCCATGTACAGTTCAGGCCCACCACTCAAGTGCCTTATAAACCAGTATTACCAGCAGCCTGGTTCTTGCTGCCTGTGTATGACTAGAACGCAAAAGGAAAAATGCCAGGAAAAAGGATGAAATATTAAACAGATATTGAGTTTGATCATGTTTTCTCCATTCCACAGTAAGTTTTGGATTTTGATGGATTTTTTACATTCTTCTGCAAAGGTGTTGGGGGCCTTGGTGTGGCTCAGCAGTGTTTGCAGCCTTCAGCTCACAGCAGCAGCCCCCATGCCTGTCAAGCAGACAAAAAACACAGTATGGGACCCTGTTCTTACACACAGAAGAGGAAGAGCTTCCAGGGAAACTGGAATGTAATATAATTCCTCATCTATAGCTTAAGCTACAATCCTTTAAAATGTACTTGCAGGTAGACACACAAGCAAATTAAAATAAATTTCTGGTTTAGAATAAATTTCTGATTTTTTTTTAATCAACTTCTGGTTTAGGATTTCAACTCTATTGGTAAATTTGGCAGTTCAGGACTTGGCTGCAAATCAAAATTCCAAATGAAAAATGGACAAGTTTTGTGTTGTGGCAAGAAACTAGTTTGAGTCTATGGTTTTCTTGTTAACAGTTTCTGTGGCAGCACTGCATGAATTAAAGAAAATGCCCACAGAGGAAAGTTGTACCCAGAGCTCAGAAAACACCACCACAAACGACTCTACTTCACAAGGCTAGGCTCAAATTTTATCTGACACCTCTAAATAACAAGCAGAGCTTCATTTCATGTGGACACAATTTTGTCAGCTTGGTTGGTTTTCTTGTTTTTCAGCTATTCAAGAACCAGCTGATATATTTTATAACTGAAAAGGCAGCTTTGCAGTAAGTGAATTTAGAAGTCATTTGTACTTAACAATGCCTTGTTAACTTTGAGGGTTTGTGCCAGCCAGGGGAGTAGGTAATAAACAACTGGCATTATTCTGTCCTCAGTCTGTTCAGTCCTTTTTCAGACAGTTTTACAAATGGATATTGATGCTGTTCTTATTGCTGTTCCCACTCAGCTAACCTGCTCCAGGGAGGCAGAGGGAGCCAAAGCAAACACAGGCAATCACTGCTGCTTCCACCCCCAGAGGAGGAGATTCTCCTGAGCTCCCAAGAGTGCAGCAGCCTGAGGATGGGCAGCTGTGCTGGATGGCTGTCAGGGACTGCTGCAGGAGCTGCACTGCACACACCTCTCCCTCCTGCCTGGACATCTCAGGGTCACTGCTGAACCATAAGGAGCTTTCTCTCCAACTTTTTTATGCAACATAAGCCATTCCAGTAGAAAAGTGGAAAACAGTTCATTTCCTGTGCTGTCTAGGACAGGCATGTGAATGAACCATCTCTTCCAAACTTTGTAACTCAAAATCTGGGTTTCTCTTCAATGCTATTAAAAAAACCCCTAAACTATAAACTCCACTTGTTTGCAAATGTGCAGTGTTTCTTGCAGTAGAGGACAAGTGTGGATGTCACACACCTTTCAATGTCACCACTCTGGAAGGAGAACACTGCACATAAAGAGTTTTGCCTTAGAGCAGGAATGTGCTCCTTATGATCCCCTTATTGACCAAAGCAGATGGAATCATGCCAGTGTTTCTATTCAAAAACCAGAAAAGATTTAATTGTAAAAGCTGAACATCCAAACATAAATTATAGCCCAACTGAGAAAAAGAGTCAGCTCAAACTGGCTTTAGAATTTCCTGTGCAGCCTTGGTGGAGTGCCTGACAAGGCCCTGTACTCCTCAACCAACTTGTGCATAGGACCATACTGATTTCCACGAATCATGAATAAATGTGTGCTGTTCAGTGGGCTCATCTGTGCTCAGATGGACTCAGGATCTTTTGCTCTCAAAGAATTGTAAGAAATGGCCCAGGATGAAGCCTGGCTGTGCTCTGTGGAGGGGCTGAGCACAGTAAATGCCCACAGGGAAGGTGCCCCAGGGCTCTGCTGGAACACACAGTCCCAGGGGCAGAGGAGAGGGGTTTTCATAAACATTCTCTGATTAAAAAATAAAGCTCAAAAACAAGAGCTAAAGATATTATCATAATTAGAATTCCCTTGGAAAATTCCAGCATGGAAGTACATCCAAAGCAGCTTGTCTCCCAGATTTCACATTTCCTCCAGCTTTTTTGACTTTTAGGGGCTTGCAGTTTCTTTTGAGAGGGAGTACTGATGGCAACCACTAAACTGAGTATATTTGGTATATAATCATAATGGAGGCAAATATTTGTGACAACTACTAGAGGAGTAAATAAAATACCTTTGCATCTTCCTAGTCAGTTCCCAGCTACAGTAGAGGCATTACTGTATTAAATCTGAAGGAAAATAGTAAGAAAAGTCTGTTTATTCAGACTAATTTGGTATTTCACAGATGGACAAGGACTGTGGGTTGTGCAGACAGGAAACCTACTTGACCTCTGAAATATTACATGCCCTATAATTCTACATGAAAGCATTCTTTTGTGTGGCCAAGGAGCTATTTCAGATGTTGCATTTTCCAGGCTGTGCTGGATGCTGCTGACGTGGCAGGAGGACAAGGCTGAGTCTCCAGCTCAGCCTCCAACGTGGACCTTGGCAGGAGGGCTCTGCTTCCACCACACCAAATCAGCACTTCACAAATATAATTTTAGCTGCTTAACACAGAAAAAACATCTACAGTCACATTTACAAAGGAAATAGATGTAAATAAATAAGCCAGAGTGGCTCTGTCACCATAAGCCTGACTTAAGCTCACCTCAGCTGCTCTACATTGGTAGCTGTGTGTCAAGAAGACATTTATTGAATCACCCTTCTGCAGGGACCTACTCCAGGCACTGCTTTCTAAAAATCATCATACAGTCTTGATTGTGCCACGAACCATTCCTCTTTGTGAATGGAAATGTACAGGGAGAAAATATCTAAATATAAGGTCCCAATGTTTTAAAATATTTATTTTTTAATGATCACAGGAGGAAAAAGGTATGTGATAACCTGTTAAACTCTAGAGTAAAATTAAAACTGACTGAACCTATTTGTGGTTTAATAAAATGTCCAGTTCTATAATTTGCACATTAAAAATTAGCCTTTTTCACAATTATGCTGAAATATGCAAACTTTATTCCAATTCTCACTAAATTTGGAATAATCAAATTAGTCAAACATTGAGAAGTTAAAAGTGGATTCAGATCCCTATTACTCCACTGACCATTACATTTTGTTTGCTCTTGGGAGGGGGCCATAAAAATCTCATTACAGACAGGAAAGAGACTTTTCCCTTAAGGGGTAAATCCTGCTAAGGGTGTGTTTGGAATCCAAAATGCCATTTTCTTCTGCTGCATGTTTACATTTGCCTCCTACCAGCAAATGAAATAAGAAAGTGCAAAACTGACCGCTCTGAATTTTTGTTTTCCAAGTACTGGCTGCACTACAAAAGTACTTGACATCAAGTACATTTTATTAAAAGATTTCATCTCAATGCCACAGCACATTACTACAATCTGTTGGAGACACCACACTGGGACTGCACTGTGCAAGACTGGGACTATTCCTAGAATTGTTTTGCAAAAGTTTGTTCTACATGACTGAGGAGTGGTCTGTCCTCCACTGAGAGTGGTATCAGGTAAGAAATGGCTCATGAAAGAAATCAAGGCAACAAGGTCATGGCAGAAAGATTCCTGTTGACAGGAAAAAAACCTAATGAGTAGCAAGAACTGAAATTTTAGAGCTACAGAAAGGGAAAATAACTTGAAATTTAATCACACTGCTTGCTATCATGGGAATTTCTTGGGCTACCTGGAAAATTTTGCACATCTCATGTTTCCCATATGCTGGCACAGTAAGTATACAAAGCTGCAAACTTGACAAATACCTTGTCTCTTAAGAGTTTATATTTACACACATCTGTTCCAGCAGTGCAAAACAATTCTGTCACATCTGGATGATAGATGTCAAGAAAAGCATCAACAGATACTTAAACAAAACCCATGAGAATGCTACTTCAGTACTGGGGCATTTCTTTACTACCTTGAAAAACAGCTTCAGACAGGTCATTGCTGTGTTAGCAAATCATCAAGTGCTCTGAAGAAAATGCTCTTTAATGATTAAAAATTTGAATTGTGCATGAGAAATCTCACTTGATTAAAGACCCAATCTAGAGTTTCAAATACTGTACACAAAAGCAAAACATTTGTTATGAGGAGAACTTAATCTTTAGTGACATTTTCTAGAAGCTTCACTTTGCCAGGAGGGAGCCATTCAAAAATAAAATAGTTTCTTAAATGTGTACCCTCCAAAACAAAGGAGTTATTAACATACAAGTCCAAGCACATGTGGTTGCCTCTCCCTTCAGGGGAAGCAAATCCTGGTATGCATACCAGATGAGAGCTAAAGTTTTGGCATACTCATGGAAAAAGTTCTTCACAAAGTCTTTTACCCCACAATCTCCATGTGGCCAACAAAGCCAGGGCTGGGAAAGGTAAATAAACTGCCTGTAGCACTGAGACTTCTTCAGGTAAATTGGGATCTCCACAGCCTAGCTCCAGCCTCAACCAGTATAGCTTAATCTCATCTTGGGCTGTAAATGAGCAAAACCTTCCATTTCATCCACTTAGGTGACCATGGAGGTGTCAATTTTGCCACTGAAATAAATGTAACCATAGTGCTGCTCCCTGCATTGCTCTTCTGAAGAGGATAAGTCACCAAAGTACAGAACTCTCCAGGAGATGAATTCACAGTCATGGCAGGAACCACACTAATGATGGTCATGCTATGAAGATAAACTAACCAGGCTGAAAGAACCTCTGCATGCTCTGGGGAGGGAAAAAACCCCTCTCTCTCTAAAAGCAGAAGTATGAACATGGCATTTGTAAAGAACATCATCTACACAGGGGCCTTGAGTAACTCTTTGTGTTGAAAATAAAACACCTCAGAGAGAGAGTGAGGGCAGGGCACGGAAACAGAATTTACAGTCGATGTGACAGTGACTTACTCCCCCAGAAATATTCATCTTACCATATGTAGCCAATATTGTCTGAGTTCAGGGGAAGCTCCCTTAAAAAGAGCCTGAGATTCAAGAGGATTGTTGTGGATAAAGCAGGTGCACATGCACAGAGAGTGGCACTTCCACACACACTGCAGGGTTGGTGCCCTGAGATGTGCTCTGTGCTCCCTCTTCCACTGCAGTGGGGATGTCATTATGTAACCCAATGCAATTATAATGAGTTAGCAGTGAGGAAGGGAAAAGAAAGAAATGGAAAACATAATTTGTTTTCTTTCCAGTACAACATTTCTGTAATCTTCCAAATTGTATCAACCTCTCCTGGAGTTTTTTCCCATTTCAGCAAATTTCCAATACAAGCAGGAGAGGCAGCATTAAGAACCTAACTGGGACAGCCAAACTGTCCCAGTCCTCATTCCTGTTACTGCTAGGAGAAGATGCCAAGGAGAACTTGCAGCTCCTCCCATTCCCACTTCAAACATTCCTGTCCCACAGAGATGACTTAGATTAGTCATAACTCCCAAGAAAGGTGTATTTTTGGTTAGCTGAGACATGGTGCAAAAAGATGTAGCTTATTTTCTGTCCTTTACCAGCTCTGCCTTTTGCCTTCAGAAATATGTTGCAGCTTCTAAAGAAGACACATTAGTTATGTCTTCTTATTATAATAATTTTATTATTATAAACATGTTTTTAAGTATATTAAAGAAGTTTAAAATGTTATCGAAGTCAGCTCAAAATTGTGTGGTGCTCTGCAATTCTTTCTACCTACACTTGCACTTGATTATTTCAGAATCCAGAATATTTCTAAATTTTTTCCCACCTGCCATGTGCAACAATTACTGTTCCATGAACTCAGAGAATTTGTTATTTGGCAAAGCTTCATTAAACATATATATGAGGGAAAGTGGCAGTAAATTGGTGCCACTAATGAAGGGCTCTTCCTCTTCTGAAGAGGAAAGCCCACGACTCACATTTTCTCAAATCTGTATTTCATTCTGCACAACAGTTTTTATTTATCCCCATTAATGAAAGGGAAAAGGACCATGATTAATAACATTAATTACATCGAAGTGAAGGAACATGGTACAGTGCTATGGTAGAGTCGGGATTTTTTGTTCTTTTTTTAAGAAAGTCTCAGTTTATTGGACTCCATCCAATTCCTGCATTAACATTTTACAGCAGAAACTCAGCATGTGGAAAATGTTTAGGTTACCCTCCTGCCTTAAATGGCACAGCTTTAGAGTCATCTAAACAAATTCATGAGCAGCACTTTTATACATCTTGGGATAACTGTAGGTACTGGCCAACTGATCAAGGACAAGAAAATCTATGCACTGGAAACTAGATGTTCTTTGGCTGGGGGCAGAAAGGAGCCATTCCCCTTTTCTGTGCAATCCTGAGGTCCAAAATGTTCCCCTCAACCCAGTGTGGAATTGCAGCAGCTGCCCCTGCACTCCAGGCACAGCTCACATGGGCTGGCTTGGACAGCAAAGGCAGCTTAAATTACCCAGGTGAAATGCATCTGCATCAGAAATATCAAAAAGGAGACTCACAGAGGTGAATTTAGGGAACCCTCATTTTCTCACACAAAGCAGGCTCCTTGAGAGGAGAAAACAGTAAAAATTGTGCTTCGAAACAGTTTTGCAATCAGAGCTGCTGCTCCTTCAACCATCTGTTACCACCATGTCAGCTCTTTGAAAAACAAGTTGAGCTTTGCACTCAGAGCAAAGGTTGCTAGGTTTCCTTTAAGCAATGAATAATAACATGTTCTCTGCACAATTACTGTACTCCCTGAGAACAGCCATCATTTTCAGAGAATTTGAAAAGTAAATCTGTTAATAACCTTAGGAATTAATATTAATTAACTACAACTTCTTCCAGAAATCTAGCAAAATCCACAAGACATTCTTTTTCCTTTTGATTTTGATGAATACTATTAACTGTTCAAACTTCCCACATCAGACTGCAGTTTTGCATTTTGCTCACTTACTCTGTTATAACTTAGAATTCTTATTTTTGCTAAAATTGATTCCTTTGGCAGATGCCAAAACCCAGAATAGTCTCCTGCTAGGAACAGTAGGAAGCACAGCCTTCTACACACCATCTGTATCTCCCAGTCCCATTGGGAGCAAGAAGCCTCCAAAAACCTCTCTCTCAGTCAACAGCCATTTTGAGAATGATGCCTCTTTCACTCACCTCCCTACTCTGACTGTGCATCTACAATCTAGCTTAGATTTACATTATTGCTACAAATATTACAATTTAGGATAAGAGAGATGAAATTTGTCAGCAAAAGTGAGTTTTTATTAGATTGCTACACTGGAAAAATATGGACAAAAGCACTCACTGACACCTTTTAAACTTGATTTAACAATATTGATTTGTAAAATCAGCATCCAGTTTCTGAAAAGGATGTATATTTTATAATTCCCTTTAAATCCATCAAAACTACAGTGCATTAACATCACGTGTGAGCCAAAGTTGCAGCTGCAGAGGAGCTGAGACTGCTGTAATCTGCACCATGCTCCAGACAGACCTGTCCAAGCCAGCTTTTCAGTGCCAGTCACCAGCACAGGGGCTGTGCCAGGCCCCCTTCCCACCTGTCTGCAGCTGAGCAGCAGCAGAGACAATGGAAGTTATAAAATCTACAAAGTGACTCCAGGGCTCTTCTCTTCAGCATTTTAAATGAATGTGAAATGCCATGCTGGAACAGAGAGTCTCAGCAGAGTCTCCCAAGGGCCCAGACTGTCAAAGTATGAAAATGGATTGGCTGATTTATGTATTTGCTAACTTCTCCTCTGAGTCTTTATGGCAACTAGGAACAATGGTTTAACACTTCAGACATGAAACTATCACTTGGCTGTGACATTTTCCCCCTTCATATTTGCTATTTTTTTCATGTTTTTCTTACATGCCAATGAGACCCTCAGACTGGGGACAAAAGCACTGGTAGAGTTTGAAGAGTTCCAAGTGCCAAATGCAAATTAGTCCTCTTTGCAGAAAATGGGCTCCACACAAGGGCTCCTCACAACTACGTCATCCTTGTGTCTCCATCCTGCCCTGGAAAGCAGCAGCCACCAGAGATGGAAAAGCCAGTCTGGTCTCTGTCAGGAAAATGCCAGCAGTAGCACCTTTTGTGGCAGACATCCTTAGGAGGAGAGCAGAAGCAGACTTCCTTTGCACAGGTCTCCAGATAGCTGTTAGGTAGCATGAAACTGTGCTAAAAGCCTCTGTAATTTACTTCCAACTTGGCTCCTTGGTTGTGACACCCTAGGTGTTAAGCCACAATCAAATCACTTTACCTTCCTGTACTTTAGTTTCTCCTTCTATGAAGCAGATATTGACCTTTCTTCATTAAGCACTCTGAGACATAGCAATGAAAAGCAGTGGGTAAGAGCTGATTGTTATTACAGCTACTAATAATAATCCTTGAGCTCTGTAAGTCTCTCAGGTAAAATAATTTTGTATGACTAAGCAAATCTCCCAAATCCTTCCAAATCTCTACCTGAACTTTACAATCTAGATAGTGAAGACAGGGCAGGGAAGACAAAGGCAATGGAAAATAATTTCTTATTCATGGGAAACAGAACCCGTTCTAAAATGAAAAAATGTGCAAAACACTTGTACCAGGGCAGTAGGGATCTGTTTTATGTCAGAGTCCCCCAAAGCAGTTTTGTCATTTTCAAATTATTTCAACTTTCTTTAAATATTTAGTTCTGAGACCTTTAATTTATCTCCCTAACAGCTCTATTTGTAGTAAGGAGACAATCCTACTTACTAAAAAACAATCAGACTCTTTCTCTGAACGTTTTTCTGAAATTAGATGTTGGGTGTTTCTTAAGGTTCAGAATAATTGGAAGAAAGGCTTCATTCTCTCCATGAGTGGAAACAGTAACTGGCTTTATCCATATTTTCAAACATATGAGCCTTCTCCCCTCAATTGCTTTGCACAACTTTTGGCTTCTAACCAACACAGAGAGCAACTGCTCCTTTACTCAGAGATGGAAGCTGTGCAAGGGGAACAGTCTTCACAAGTATCTTTCCAAAACAAACCTCAGCTGATGCCTTTTCTACTTCAGAAATGGGAACACTGCATTACACAGGAGTCAGGAACTTAAAAACTCAGGGTTTGCACAGGACAGAGGCTCAGCTCCATGCCCCTGTGGAGAGGGAAGCAGTTAGGCCACTCCTGTTCTGCAAGGCTCTCTTACTTTCCTTGAAACCAGAGAAACTCTGTGTAGGACTGGCTGGTATTATGGGCATTCAGAATTCTGTAAGGGCCAGAAAAAGTCCCACCTGGCTGCAGGGAGATGAGCTGTCCCTTGGGATGGCAGAGTGCTGGCCAGAACAGCACCTGCCACCCAGAGCTCTGGTACCCTCTGCCAGCACCTGCTGCCTGGTGGAACAGCTCGAGGCTTCTGAACTTACTGCACTGATTCCTGCTGACTTCACAAACAAACCAGGCTTTCACTTACTGCATGTAGTTTTTGTCTCTGGAGTCCACACCCATCCAGTTGCTGACTAAGCACCACATCAAGAAAAACAGCCTCTAAAACGACTTTATTTCAAAGACAATATGAAATGATTATTCCTACTCTATGTTGGTGCTGGCATCAAAGAAATTAAATGTGCACAATTGGTTATTTAATATACAATTAAAGAGAGAAAGTAAATTCATGTTAAGATAGACTTAGAATGAAAGATATTTTAGGCATGCAAAAAAGTATATCAGAATGACACAGGAGGAAAAACATGGCTCCTATGGCTGGGCAGAACTCTATTATATTCAAAAGAATGGAGTCATCTTTGGAACTTTATAATAATTGGCCTCTATTCCCTGCTCAACTGTAACATTATTTAACAACTTGGTTCCATAATTAAGTTCATCTTCCCAGTGGAATCTTGAAAAGAGGCTTAATTTTCTGCAAGAGAAATGGAGACATTGCAGCCTGCCTAGCAGGGTGGCAAATCAATGACTCAGCAATGGGCAGTTACAGATTGGTTTTAATCTCTTAATCCCCAATATAAGCATATGTTCAAGGGTAGTCTTTGTGACCCCAGAAATATTTATACTGCCCAAGATCTATGTTTATTTTTTGCTTGCAGCAATTTGTGATGAAAAAAATAAATTGTTGCTGTTTATTAACACACAAGAGTGCAACATAGAGAGCTTAGACCCAGTTTTTGGAAACCTGTATTCAGATAGGGATTGGCTTTTGTTTATGTCAATGTACATGAAATACTGAACTATTTTCAGAACCAAAATTCTAATATTTGGGGGGTTTCTTACACAACTCAAAGTACCAAAAGATTTTGCTTTGGTTAAAAACTACAAAGCCTCCCACTGATCCTTATTCACAATCCATATTCTTAATGGCTGTTAATAGCTTTTGTTGAGGATTTGTGACTAGAAAATACATATAATTTGAGCATCTGATGTACTTTGCCAATGTTAGAAAAGAAGTTCAGGATTTAGTTAGTGAAATCCATTCCAAACTGTGACTAAATCACAAAATCTGAAATTCAGTATTTTGGACATTTTCAGATCTTTCTAGGTTAGGATCTACGGACTTGGATCTCGGGCAAAAATTTTTTATTCTTGATTAATCACAAATTAGAAAAGCCCACTTTCCAGGTTAGAAACAGCACAGCTGGATACTCCCAAGAGTTAAGCCTGAACAGCCACTAGGTCTTGGAAAAGCAAATGCAGACTTTCTGCTTTTCATGATTTACAGACATACAACCCCAGGCTTCCTGTTCTCTCTACCATTAGTTAATTTGTGTAAACTGTGTTAACAGCGCAAAAAAGCTCTGCGCTCCCCAATGTCCCAGGCATGTTTGTCTTGTTTATTCTTCTTCATATCTCTCCTTACTAATTCTTTAGCAAGCAAAAGAGCAGAGTAGCCATACCTTTCACTGCAATTCTTTCAGTTTTATTATACTGACATTTAGACATTTGATTGTCTTTTGATTGCCAGACAAACACACAATGAGCACAAGCTGGTTTCCAACAGTGATGCTCATTGTACTGTACTCATGTTATGAGGCTTAGAATTTATGCATTTTCTTACAGAGATTTCTGTAAAGAAAGAGATTAAAATATCGTGAAAATCACTTCAAATTTTGAGTCTTGAAATTATACTTGAGTTCTACCTCCAAAAGTCCCTCATTGTTTCAGACACATCCTTCATTTTAACACAGTATTCAGGCTACAAATCCCATAAAGATTATATCTATAACCCATTAGGTTATATCAGGAAATCTAAATCCTAATGTTGCCTCTGTTGTGGTCTAAAGAAATGTGGAAATAATGTAACTTTATAACTTGCCACATATACAGAGTCAATACATACAGCTTCAAAAAGGCTCTTACCTTGAGAAACAAGGCTCCCTTGGAAGCCAAGGAATCCATTCCTCTTCCATTGGGGTAACAGTGATAGGCAGCATCCATAACAGGATAGCGGCTGGCAAAAAGTAGACCACTGTTCACAAACTTAAAGCTACAGCAGCTGTGGCAGCTGTAGACCCCAACATCATAGACGATGTATTCAAAATAGTGATGGAGCTGCTCTTTCAATTTCTCCGCAGCTCTTTTGTCAAACACTTCCTGCAAGCACAGGAAGTCCAGGTTGGCAGGGAAGAAAGCAGAGATCTCATGATCAAAGGTCTCATCTGTGTGTTTCTTTTTCCGCACTGAAGTCTTCTTCATGATTGAAGCTTTGTAGAGGAGCTTGTTGTTGACAGTGCTTTGGTCCACTGTACCATCTCCAACACGGACTTTGACTAGGGACTCTCGTGAGGCAGAGCAGCTGTCTAAACTCCCAGAATCTCCTTCCTTCTGTTTGTGGTTTGGTGTTTTTGACACCTCTGCATCACCTTCCGGTGAGGGCTCTGCTGGGCCACTGGCACGAGCGTGGCCGTTGACGGGGTCTGCTTCTGTGTCTGACATGTGGCCATTCTCCTCTCCATTGATACGGACAATGCAAGTGTTTTCTTCTCCCTCGTGTGGCTCTCCACTTCCACCTTTATCTTCTCTGCTCTCCTCGCCGTTGTTTGAGCCACAGTTGTCTCCTTTGTACTCCATTGATGTTGTCCTTTTGATGCCAGCATTAACAGTGCGGTTATCTCCAGCCTGGGGGGAGACCAGGCTGCTGAAACTCGCTGCACTGATGGATGTGTTGGTAGGAGAATCTATGTATATTTTAATCTGTGGCCTGCTTGCTCCATTTCGGATCCTCCGGCCAATCTCCTTAGCCCTGGCCTGCGTGTTGAAAACGTTATTAAATCTTGCCAGGGAATCGGGCAGCAGGCAAACATTGGCACTGCCGAAGCAGAAGCTTTTCCCACTCCCTGCTGCCTTCCATTCAGTGAGCAGTGTGGCTCCATTGGCGTGGTTCTTGTCTTTCAGCCTGGAGTAGATATAGGGCCTTCTGGCTGACTGCAGCGGGGACCAGAGCAAGAAGCCAATCAGAGCGAAAGGAAGAGAGGCCACCAAGAGTGCCAGGTAGATGGGAGTGGTAATAATGATGCAGAGTGCGTGAAAATAGCATGGGTCATCTGCTCTTTGACGTTTTTCATAGGTGGTTGGAACAAAAGAGCCCACGAGCCTGTCTGCTAGCCAGTAACATGGGAAAATCAGGCCCCAGGAAAAAGAATGCAGAACTGACAGAAAGCTGTTGGGAAATGGAGAAGTGTATAAAACCATTGCAACTCAGTTATGACAACACTTCAGGGCCTACTACATGATGTCACTGTGTCAAACATCCATAAGAACACTGGGAGAGGGATGGGGAAAAAAGATCTGGTCAGGAGATTGTTGGGTTTTTTCCCAGTGAGATTCAATAACAAAACTTTAAGAGCACCATTTCACTGTGTTGGAGTAAAAATGAAACAAGGCCACTGTTTTCGTCTGGCTTTTTGGCATCTGTATTTGTCAAAGGATGTCATTGTTCACTGGGGGCTGCCATAATGAAATTCTCCAGAGGCAAAACAGAAACCTGCAGAAACAAAAAACAAAACATATTGGAAGTTTAAGTAACACTTATTGGAAGTTTAAAGCAGATTGAGTTTTTCTCACAACAATTAAAGACTTATTACATACAGTGTATTTAGATGGAAATTGGAAAGGTAGGATCAAGGGAGGATTTGGGAGTTTTTTGTTTTGTTTCAATTATTAGCTCAGCATTACTTCACCAATCTTATGCAACATGTTTGAGTTCAAAGAAATAAGGGACAAGTCAAGTGCCAAATAACAAATGCTTGGCATTTACTCAGTGCCAAAGGCATTTTGGGATGTTGATAATAGGGGGGAGCCTGGCAGATTTGTTTTTCTGGATGATTTTTGGATTCTTTAGTAAAAATGCTCAAAAGTGACTCTGGCATCTACACGTCAGATAGGAAAAAAATAACCTAAAACCTATCCAATTATGTAATTACCATTAGAAAAGAAAAATCTCTAAAGAAGTTATTCTGTTCTAAAATGCTTTATTAAAGCCCTATTTACATAATCACTCAGCAGACCAGAAAGATTCCTGTTTACAGCAGTGCCAAGGGTAAACAGAACGTTGTGTTTGGGATCTGTGAAGTGAGGACAGACTGCAAGCCTTATATTCCAACTTTCAGGCTGACAGCCTTCCTGGTGAAAGGTGTAGCAGTGTTGCAGAATATAAGGTCAATTTGACTTTTACTATTTTAAAATAACGGACCAAAAGAAAATGCAAAACTCAATGGATCCATAAAAAAATTGCCTAATTAGGTCTTCAATAGGTGTTTCCTTGAGCATATGATGACAGGATGTTACAACTCCCTGGGGACCATGAAACCAAGGGACAGTTTTGTAGATAGAGCAGTCAATGCCTGCTTGGGGATGTGCTGAAGTAAAAAAAAAAAAAAAAAAAAAAAAAATCAATTCAATACAACTGTTGCCAGTTCTAATATGGACTGCAGTATCGATAATCTACAAGATAAATCTACAAGATAAAACTGTCCAGCAAACCATGAAACACCCAACTGAAACAGCTTCACAAAAGCCATTATCCAGATTGTGGAGACATACTGTGTAAACGAAAATTCATGCTTACTGCAGATCCAACATACTATTGTGTATTTGTAAAAATGAAAGAAAAATTAATGCAATCACAAATCTTTCCATGGGATAAGATTGCACAGCCCAAGCAGATTGGTTTGGACTGAGGCTTGCTTTAACAACTTTCAGCAAGAACGTGATTCTCTGTAAACATTAAAGGCTGTATGATGGTTCAAGGCCACATTGGTGACTCCTACACTTCCTCTGCCTTAAAAAGGGAGAGTATCTTTCAAAATCAGCACGGTTTTTGACCAGGTGCCAGCTGCATTTCTCACTACCAGCCTACTGAAGTGAGGAGGCAATAAGGATTTGAGTACACAC
Organism: Haemorhous mexicanus; assembly: GCF_027477595.1. Classification (NCBI taxonomy): domain Eukaryota; kingdom Metazoa; phylum Chordata; class Aves; order Passeriformes; family Fringillidae; genus Haemorhous; species Haemorhous mexicanus. The sequence goes on along the minus strand of NC_082352.1, from coordinate 13,845,028 downwards.
TTGTATTCCATGCATTTTATTCCATGAATTCTAATAGAATTTCCACAACTCATGACACAGAAGCACAAAAACCCTGGTACCACAGCAAGCTTTAAAATATAATTGGAAAAAAGGGAAGAGGGTATAAAGGGAAGAGCTGGATGTCCTTTAAAGTTTTGCATATTGCAGACGGAAGACACAGACAAGTCAAGGTCCTAATTAAAAACCCTCTTCTTGCAAGGAAATGATTATCCTGACTTACTAAACTTCCAGATGAAAGCAATCACAGAACTTGCCAAGGCTCTGTCACAGACTCACTGGCACACACACAAACAGGAACTAAGTTTCCTACTCCTTACTAGAAAATCCTATGCATGCTAGTGCCTCAAAGCCACCCCAAAAAAGAGAATTAAGAGGGTCATGAGAGACAGATTTTATCTCAACAAGATCTTAAGGGGTGAGGGAAGGCACCATGTGAGCCAACAGGAACTTGGAAAACATGACGTCAGTCACATCTCTCCTAATGCAACGGTTTAGATGGAGCCTAAAGCTAAAGTGCCTAATTCCTTGTGATGAAGGGTATTACTTGGTAATCCAATGCTTTATTCATGGGGGTTTGGGAGATTAAGGGAGAATTTAAGATATTGCAATGAAACAGATATTTTTGTATGCTACAAAGACGTAAATGGCAGTGTTGTTTGGTGGTTTTTATTACTCTGTGAGTGTTTGAAGGCTAAAAATAGACTTTATTTAATTTTTTTTATGGTGGCAGTATAGAACATCTCAACTTTAGTGATAACACGGCATCAGGCAGAAAGGTTTCAAAGATTTTTATGATCATAATTATGCCCAGAAGTATGGTGGAGACATCATAGATCAAAATAGATGTTTCTAGCTCCAGCATTGCTTGCAAACTAAATAAAGGACAATACAAGTCAACAAGTGATAGGAGAAACAGAAGAAAAATAACAAATCTTAGAATAATCATGTTATGAGAACAGTCTAGAAATGGTCAGAAAAGTTTCAACTTCCTTTTGCTTAGAAACTAAAATACACTTTCAAATTCAGACAACTAAACTTTCTTCAAAAATGATAATGATATCACCTATATACGGTAAAATTACAGTAAACTGTGTCTTTAAAACTATGAGTAAATCACTGGCACAACAGTTATTTATTTAAAAACAGAATAAAACTGCTGAAGTGGCTAACTGATTTGGAAAATTACCCTATGGATAACTTCACATCATAATTTACATATATTCATTAAAACTAGTGTTTCTTGAATCCTGACAGTTGGTTCCCAGTGAAGATTTTAGCAATATTTATCTAAAAATGAATTCTAGAAAAGCAGTTTATTTAGGCTGTGGTTTTACCTTGATTTCCTTCTTGTCATTGTAATTTCAATCAAAGAAAAAACAGTCTTACAAAACTGATCCCACTAGACCATGTGAAACCACAAAAATTTGTGTTTGTAACTGAGCACAGGTGAAATGAAGATCTGAGGAAACTGAGGGAATTCTCACTCAGGCTCTCACGTCATTGAGGCTTATTAGACAAACCACAACATAATTTTTGCTTTCCTCATTGTTCTCATCTGGTTTTCCTCCCAGACACACTTCATAAAATTCTTCCTTTATTCAGTGTTGTTCCCCTGATTATTCTTATACATGCTTTTAATTGGAGTCTAGTTCAACAGCTAACTAACCTTCTGGAAAAAGCCCACTCCAAAAGGCCAAAACCACATGAACTGCTTTCCATGCTTGATTACATGGCTGTAATTAGAGAGATGCAGCCATCTCAAGGGATCAGTGGCTCTAATGAAGATGTTTCCTTGTTCCCCTGTGATCACTTCACAGCCTGATGTTCTAACTGAAATCCTTTCATCCTGGTTGGGACTCAGTCCATGAAGGAGTTCACAATGCAGGCTAAGGGAATTTAAGCAGAACTTACTGGCTCACCTTAACTTCCACTTAAATCAATAACAATTTACAGCTTAGGAAAATCTTTGTAAAAACTTAGGGAAAACATGGATCCTCTTTGGTATGAGAAGCTGAATGTGGTGAATCACTGGTACTGATGAATAAAGCAGACTAAGGATTTGGCAGGAGGAGAAGGGAAGGAGGACAATGTTTTTGCAGACTTGCCATTGTAACATCCATTTACCAGTTTCTGCCTAAACTCTCTCCCTCCTTTGAAAAGAAGGTCATCAAACCCTGCCAGGCTGCTCTGCACCTTGTCTCTTTGTCCATGGGCAGCCAACAGGCACGAATCAGTATAAACAAGATGTCTAACTTAATTGAGTTAACCTGTAAAAGAGAAAATACTAAGAAGTGTGAATTTACAAGTCTCCCTGAATAGCAGAGATGTCAGCAGTTAAGCACATGTCTGCAGTAAAAAAACCCCAAAGCACCCCCACAAGTCCAGGGAGCTGCTCAAGCCTCTGGCATATTCAGGGAGTAGATTTGCGATGATGAAATCTGTGTTTGAAGCAAGGAGGTGCTAAATTTTCTTTAGGAGTGCTTGGAATCTCAGTGATGCCTCTGTCTGAATGTCTCCAAAGCTGTAGACTGAAGGAGATTTGGTGCTGTTATTAAGCACAGGTGAAGGGAGCTGAACTAGGGCTGGAGCCCATTGGTCACAGTGCTGGAGCTGCATCAGCAGTGCCCAAGGTACCTGTGGTTACTCAAAGGACAGTGGGAGTGGGAGTCACCTCCTTTATCTGACAAAAGATTGGCTGCAGCTGCAGAGAAACCGGGCTGGCCTGGTGCCCTGTGTACCTCCTCACCCCAAATGGGAGCTTTTCTTTCAAAGTGCTGAAAAGTTGTTTGTGATCACCCTGAAATACTTGCTCTGAGCTTTACAGTTAAGTGGGCCATGGCAGCAGATTCTCATTTCCAAAAGCAAATCATCTGAATTTGGTAGTCCCAGATCATATTCCTAGGCCAAAAACCATACCCCCACACCTTCTGCTACCTAAATAAATTGGGTTATGTTTTAAACTTAATAAAAAATATATAAATTCAATTATGTTAATGTGTGGAAACACAGGTTAAAAAAAGATCTTTACAATTATAACCCATTGAAAAGCAATAAAAACATGTCAGTTCTGTCCCTTTTTACTTCCAAAATAGATGAAAAATTGAAGCTGAATGCATTATTGCAGAAAACAGTCATCTTTCATATTCCTGCCAGCAACACTGATTCTACCCTGACACAAGAGATTATACTTGCTCAAACCTTACATGCAGAGTCATAAATGCAGAAGGGACACATCACATCTCTCAAGCCCACGAGAGGTTTATTCTTTACTTCACACATACAAACTGCACTCCAACAATGAATGCTGTGTTTACACACCAGCTCTACTAATTGCTCCCTGGAGGCCTGACCCAAACCCAGAAAACTTCACCAGTACAGCTCCAAATTCTGAAATACACCTCCAAAGCTCTGTGCATTCTGTAAGTGCACCAGTACCAGCCTGTGAACATCAGCTAACTAATCAAATACAAATCATGTGGGAACTTTTTACAAGGGCATTTAGTTGTACTTCACTGGAGAGCATGAAGACTCATCTGAAAATCTGGACTCCATAAACTTTCTTCAATTATTTTTATTTCAGTGGAAATAGAAGCAGACTGACAGTTTCTGTTGTATTTTAGAGGGGCCAATGCCACGAATGCCTCTAAAAATATCATGGTTATGCAAACTAAGTAACAGCAACCAATGTCAGTTCTGATCTGCAAGGACATTACTTTAAAACATAAATTTGACTGCATTGTTAAAGTAACTACTTCAGAATTAATACCCAAAAAATCCTAATGAGCAAAACTGTCTCTTCTTGTACAGGGGACAATCACATATTTCCAGATTATCAATTCCTATTTATGGCCTTGGGAACTGGTAAGAAGTAGAATCAATAGCATATTGATAGATGAAAATAACTGCAAATACAGAGAGCTCTAAGTTTCAGAAAAGCTTTGCTATCAGGCAGGATTTAGACAAAAAAAAGTTAATCTGACCACTTGGTGATCTCACTCAGCACCTGGAAAGCTAAACACTCTCTGTTTTGAGACCTTATTTGGTGAACTTCAGTAGTGAGACAACTGCAGCCTACAAAAGTATGAATCTGTGACACTAAGCTCTGTTTATACAAGAGAAACAGAATGGGCTTTATTTACAAAATCACCTTTTAGTGTGCTTTAACCTCGTATTTTACAGGAGCTGGAGTAATTCAATAATGGCTAAATAAATCTGATCCTTGTAGATGGTTTGTTTAACAAAACCCAGTGAGATGGAACAATATTGGCTTTAGGTGCACGAGACAGAAGTGGAGATAAAATTTTCCCTACTCATCTTTCACCATCTAAATCCTATAGAGGTCTGACTACAGCCATGCCTTGCCCATAAATTAGCAGGGGCACAGACTCCCTGTAAAATGAAAAGCTGTACTTTCTCAAACAGCACTTTGAGCCTCCAGGCTTCTGGTTACTCCATGACAGCTCAATAGAAGTATAAAGTAATCATTTTTCCCCAGAGTGGATATTTTTATACTGTTGAAATTGTTCTTAAAGATGCCAAAGAAAAGCTATCTTAACCTACAGCAAATCCAAGACAAATTCCGGCCAATAAATATCTGTTCCTCTATAAAAAATGCCTACCTACAATTCTTAAAATACTTTATAAAGGAAATTAAAATACAATGCAACTGAATTAAAACACAGCTACCCTTATAAAGAAAATTAAAGTACATTTATTCATTTTCCACTTATTGAAAATTGGAAAAGCAGAGCCTTTGTAATTTGGGTAAGTTTTCATGGAAACCCCAAAACTAGACTCCTTAACTCACAGTTTCCAGCTCTACTGACAAAGGGGTATTTCCCCAGGACCCAGAGCTCTAATTGTATGCTGGTAACCCAGCATTGCTCAAAACTCAACACATAAATACCAAGTCCTTCCCCCAAAACTTGCTTCTATCTCAAGCCACTCTGACAAAAATGCAAGAATTCAAAATCAAGCTTTTTACAATCAAATTGCTCCAAGATGGGCTGAGTACCTTTGTTGCATATTTTCATACAGCCAAACACACATCTATTAAAATTGTCATTAAAAAAAAAAAAAAAAAAAAACCAACCCAGAGCACTTGACACTTGCAGATTTTCAAATGTGATAGGAAATTCAAGCAAAAATATTACATTTACTTATTTGTAAATTCATGTCACTGCAATACACTGGTAGACTAAAGTGTGCCAATCCTCTCATATTTTCTTCTTACTGAGTAACACATAAAAGTAGACAGAAAGCAATATGTGATTTTTTTAATTATCCCATCCAATCACTTAGCACTCTAAAAGACCACTTGTTGCCATCTTCACATAAAGCATAGCTAAATTTAGCTCAGATATTACAAAGCTACTAATCTCTCAAATACTCAAGAATGAATTATTTAAAACCACAAGATCTGTGTGGTGACTTGTCTTAAAACCACCCCTGAGAAAGCAGAGAGAAGATGTTGTGCAGGTTTATTCCAGGAAGCCTCATGGCTTGTTCTAACTCCAAGCCTTTGCTGGATACTGCACAGTAATACACTCCTCCTTGTTAGGCTGGGCAGCTCTGGGGGAGCAGGAATTTCTAAAAAAGACCCATGTCAAGAATCTTCTGGCTGACTTCACATTCTGCTGCTACACATCTGTACAGACACCCCTGCAGAAGGCCAGGGACAAGGGGCTGACTGTAGGTCTCAAACACCGATGGCCACAGAGCCAACAAGGGTGGCTGGCAAGGACATGCTGTGAGAACAGTGGGATGGGGCTGGAGAAGGGGCCACAGGGGAGGGAGGGCAGTACTTTTCTGGGACAAATGTCCTTGTTCTGGGTCCTGGGAATAAGCACAGCATAGCACAGCCATGGGGTTGGGGACAGGAAGCAGACATGGACCAAAGGCCAGCTCAGCGGGGGAAAACAAGACCACCTCTGACCCCCAAAGGTCTCTGACCCATTTCCAGACAAGAAGAATGAAGTGCACATTGTAAAGCTTGCATAGAAAGTGGGAAAGTTACCTCCAGGGAAAGGAAAACTTATCTATAAAAACCTACCTCCACAAAGCCCCAGTGTGCACATCCCAGGATGCTGGATCAATGCTGGAGCCAGCACTGGTGATCTTTCTGTCTCTCCCTCTCTCTTCCACTCTACCCTTTATTCAGAATCCACCAGTGTGTTTACACAGGAAGATAAGGGACTAACATACCAATTTCCATGCCAAGTGTATAATTTACCAATAAAACTGTCTTTTTAAAAGCCTCTGACATTTGTGGTTCCTTTTCAGCCATGGACATATACAAATCTTGGGTGCTTCCCTTCCCCTGCAATGTTTTTTGGAAATGTGTTTGCCACCAAAATGGCACTCTTGAAAAAAATCTTTTTGATTCTCACAAGAATGCAAACCAGAAGGACTGCAATATGTTTTCCACTTGTCCTAAAACTTCCTTCACTTTTTATTAACCATTGCATAACACAGAAAATGCTGATCCTTCCTTTTTGCCTCCCAAGACATCCTGACAAACCGAGCACATGCTCAGTCTATTCTGGACGCCTCACAGTTACAGCACAGGAAGAAATGTTCAGCCACAAAGCAGCCTTTGAAGTCTTCTGACATTGCCTGATAAGAACCAGGTTTCTGGCATTGTACATTAAATTGCCCAAGAGTCTCCCATATTTTCTGCTGGCAGAACAGATCCTGGCTCCTGCCTTGACACTTTCAGCATTTCAGGTTCCAGGTTTCAGAGATTGCTACTCTTCAGACATCACTACTTTTTTGCATGAGTTTGGAAAGGACTTGGTAGAAAAAAGTGAACACAAAATTTGAGGTGGGATAGGGAGAGGGAAATCTTATTTCTGAGCCAGAAGCTTTTGTATCTCTGTGGAAAAACAAGAATAAATGGTAATCTCATTTTTTGTAGTATACAAAATGTATGTTTAACCCAAAACACACCTGAAATACCAAAATTGTACTGCTGTTAATCAAAGTGGTCCATATTTAGAAAAGAAACAAAAGAAGCTATACTAAATACCCAACATTCTACCACTTCTGAATCAAGAGAGTAGCATAACCCAGTAACAGAATCTGGCAAAAATCTAAAAGAATAAAAACATTAAATGAGTGCAAATGAGCAGCTACTTTAGTAGGGTATGCAAATATGGATACAAAGTTCATCTCACTATTCTGTGGACTTGTATTTCCTTAAAAATACAGCAAATGTTTGCAGTTTTTTCTGTTATTAAATACATTTTTAAAGATCAGGGTTATATAAAGATATTTCATTTTACACACCATTTTTTATTTATTCTTGGAACTAGAATGAAATCAGAAAGTTTCCTATATCCAGAAGAAGCAAGAGGGACAGAGTGTTTGCTTCCATCTAAAAATACCTTCTGCAGTGTTCTTATGTGATCACCCACAAATGAAGTAACTAGACGCTTCTCTCAGCCATCAGCAAAAAAAAAAAAAAATTGTTTAAATATTTAATATGCCTTTAAAAATGTCAGCACTGAGTCAAACTATTACTGTTTTTTTATTGTGACCAAAAGTAAAATGTTTAATTGAAGCAGCTGCTCCTTAATAAATAACCAGAAGCTGAGAGCACGAACGCGTGGTATTTGCAGATTAGATTTTCATGCATGGCATTCCATGCAGGATCTTTTCATACACTTGAATATAAGACAAGTTAAATAAGACCTCAGTCCAAATAACAAAACTGTAGAGAATCAGAAGTGATGAGTCCAAATTAGACTGGGCCTACCTGAACTAAAATAGCTTGATCTCAATATTAGTTTCAGGATGCAAAGCAAACATCCTAGATCTTACTGCTGCTTTTACTCACTCAGGTAAGCTTTACTGTTCCAATTGTTCAGCAAAAATATACTAGGGATATATACGGCTATTCCAGGGGGGTAAAAAATGAAGTGCATTAAAATTTGGTCCAAATATGGTCAGAAAAATTTTTAAATTGCCTTTTTTTTTAACCATACCTCTGATGCATATTCACAGTACAAACAAACTATTTTTAAAAGGTTGGTTTTACTTTAACTCTGCACAACCAATTCTACCACAGTGAGTTAAATACGGGTTTGGTTTTACAAGACCTGCATTGATGTATTTGTCAAGTTTGTTTCATTCTTTGGACTAACTGTGCAGTCCATTATTTACAAAGAGCATCCTCAGGCATGTAAAATATCTGTGTAAATTTTTAGGTTCATGAAAGTGCTAAACAGTCCAGCATCCACACAGAAGAACTGTCAATAGCAATGTCTGCACTGTAGAGACTCTTGCTACATTTTCCAAACCAGCATAGTCTTGTCCTGCTATTAAGTAAACTCATTTTGCCCTATGATTCACTTCAGAATTCAATTTTTAAGAGTCATTTTGCAGAGCAGAAATACATTTCTAAAAATTCAATTGTCTTTAATAGAAAAGCAGGCTTTCATATATTGAATGCTGTGTTCTTGGAAGTGAAGCTCTTCAGCACTGAAATGAAAATCATATTTCAGTCTAAGTTTGCATTATCTCCTGCATGTCACAGAACAGTTGCCAAAGAAATGCCAAGGAAAAAGGTGCAAATTGTGAAAAGCAACATTTCTGATAGTGGTAATCTCTGTGGCTTTGGGTTCACTGATCCCCACTACACAGCTGAAGTTGTCACATACCAAGAGCCAGGAGTCCATGTCTTGGATGGTTCAGCTTCACTGATAAAACAAAAATGTTTGGGGGTTTGGGTTTTTGTAATTATCCTTATTAGCTATTAGTTGCATTTCTATTTCTGCTGGCTGCCCCTAGCCTATGCTACACTTTTCAGGACGTACATTTATTTGAGTAATGCAGGCAGAGATACCCTTTGTTTATTAGCCATGGCTTTTACTCCTATATTGTCTTTAGTAGGACTGCTTCCAGAGATAAATTTGCATTAGTGAAACAAATGCATATTGGGAAAGTGTCAGAGAACTGTTAGACAGAATAATATTATTTGTATAATTCTGATTATTATGCACCCCAAATTTTGTAAGATTTGAAGTGATGTAGAAGGAACATGCTGTTAATATCTTACATAATTCATCCTGATCACTTAAATAGTTTCTTAAAACAGCATCCCCTGGATGCCAGCTTTTGAAGTGTTTAACAAGGTATACATAAAGAGGGTAATAATTATGATGGGGGTGTAATGAGCTTCACTATCAACGGGAGTCAAAGTACAGTAGATTTTTATCTCAGATAATTATTGTTATGTGCAGTAAATGCACCAGCAAAACTGAAGAAATAAAGCCTTTGGATTACCTCTAGTGACGGGAATTCACAAAAGAGAACATTAATTTTTATTCTGACTTTGTTCTATGAATCCGACAGGTGTTAAGATTCTAAATCAGGGGACTTGAGACCTTGTGTAAGTGACATAAAATTATATTGTACAGCAAACACAGCAGAACTTCCAATTCCACTGTGCCTTGGCTACAGGTGACAAGAAATCACTTCTGTCTGTGCAATTAAACAGCAAACCTTTCACACCAAAAGGACAACAACTTGCAATCTGATCAGCAGACAGAGCTGCCTTAGCTGTGAGAAGCAGAGTGCTACCACAGGGACACCTGGGGAACAGCACACTGCACACAGCCACTCTAACATGAATCTCCTTCTGCTAGGGAACAAAAGGCTTTCATTTACATGCCACATTAATTCACCCTCGGGCCCTACAGCTAAAACCACCACAAAGTCCTGAAATATTGCTGCTGCATTTTGTAGGAAGGGTTATCAGGCTGCTCAGGGCTGAGGTCACTGAGCTGGCACAGAACATTGAGCACAGGTACCACCAGCTGGTTACTCTGCTCACTCTGCTTCAAAGGATTATTGATCTGTTGGGATGGACTGGACTATTGGCCAAAAGCTGTAAGGCCATTACATGCAAGATACAGTCATTTCAATCTTCCAAAGACAAAAAGCTCTTCTACTAAATTTTAAAAAGTTTGTTCTGGGCTTTTTTTTTCTATGTATGAATAATTTTTCCTTTGTACCTCCAACTGTCTTAAGCATTTAAACAAGTAATTTTGTAGCTGAGATCAAAATTGCTCTCTGAATTTATTATCCTTAAACTAATTGAAAATTATGACTGGCTCACCAAGGCAAAGAAGCCCAACTGGTAAGCACTGAAGATGGCAACACTTTACTGCTCACTCAGCTGATAACAACTTGATTTTCAGCTTTAGGAGAGACTGAGCAAACAACTCAAGTCAGACAGCTGGAGAGCTCCAGCCCAATCTTGTAAAACAGTGCTGGTAAACCACAAACCTGTCAAGGTGCCTTCATGTGCTGCTTGGCATATTAATTATGTCATTAGCATACCATGTTTTTATATACACCACTGGTAGATACATCAATGAAATTATAAGCAACTAACAGAATAAAGGAAGGCATGAATAGAAGTAAATTCAAAGCAAATTCACTTCAGTTTCAAACCCACTCCTCCAGAATCAGAGGTGTTCTTTGAAGTCAACTGTAACTTAAATGCAGGTTAAATAATTTTCCATCTTTTACATAAAATAAAATCTTAAATGATTTTCCATTTTCTACAACCCAGTATTTTCTGTGCTGCAGCATTATCTGAAAACAAAGCAGAGCAACAACAAATAAAAGCACTAATTCTATGTTTGTGAATATTTCCTGGAAACCAAATAGCTGCCTTGTTTTATCACATTCATCCCTCTTTTCAATTGCAAGAACGCTGGCAAACAAGTTTTGAGGAACCAACTGCTTTTGTAATTTACACTGATCTCTCCAGCAGGCTGGGGGCTGCTGCCTGTCCTGCTCCATTGCAGCTGCTTGCTGTGGTTATGTAACACATATTTATGCATGACTTTTTATGTAAAATACTTCACAGTTCCCAGTGTATGTTAAGTTAGGAGCCTATTTTGAAAGTTCTTCACCAAGTCCACCTACAATGGCTCATACCCACAAATCCACACAACAGATTTGCAACAAGCAATTCAGCCAGGCCTAACCCTTTCTCAGATTGTAGCTGGGGCTTTTCAAGAATGCCAAAATCAGCTACAATCAGTGTCAGTCTTTGAAGAAACTCATACTATCTATTTGTGGCAATAGCCATGTGAAAGAAGAACTTCAAAGGAAAACTTGACTTGGTAGAGGAAAAAAGATCAGGAACCTCAAACTCCAAAATACTCCAGGCAGCACAGACAGTGATTATTTTATAGGACAGAGCTCAGCCCAAACCATTTCTCTACTATGTTGTGCTAAGTATAATATTTGAAAATTTGAAATAATTCAAAGGTTTATTGGCTTTCTGAGGGGAATTTTCTAAAAGTAATTTTTAATTTTAATAATTTTTTTTCTTTTTTCTACCTATGCATGGATCTTCTGAGCAACCTCCCCCCTGGGGCCCAGAAGACAACCTTCTTTTGTAATCTTGGGATATGTTTTGAAAAATGTTTGAAAAAGCAGATTAACACTCATCAGTTGCAGTGCCATATTTTAAGATAAATCTCAGAGTAAAGGACTTTAATACTGAACAAGGAACAGTTGCAGATTATTTGATACAGTGCCTCGTACAAGGAGGCTAGAAGCTGTTGAGGGTTAACTTCTGCCATTTCAGTTTCATATGGTGAGGCTAGGACAGACTTTATACTCTAATTCAATGGAAAAAAACTTACTTATAAATAGATAATTTGGGAAACTTTCCCATCAAATACTAAAAGCAATCACAACACAAGATATGTGACTCAACTATTTTGCTGTATGATACAAACATGTTGGCCCCAGTTTTTAGTGATTTACTAGGTATTAAACATATTTGTCCCCATTTCTTTTCCCCTATGGGCTGTGACCACATCCTTTTTTCATTATAAAAATCCTTTGAATTATTTCTATTTCTTCATATTTGGGGTATATAACTGAATTATTATTATTATTATTACTATTACTTGAGGAAAATTCCCCCAACAGGAACACGTTAGGTATAACTACACAAGGAAAAACTAATCACCAACAAAATACTTTGCCATTCATGCAGAAGGAAGCCCAAATCTTACAAGATGCCTGTCTTTTTCACTCTGCCTAACATTTTCTGTTTCATGGTTTTCTTTTAATGCACTCAAAGATATGAGTACTGTTAATACACCTGGTTTCTACTTATTTGTCTTTATTCAGCATATGTCTGCTTTCAACATATCACTTCTACCTCCTTTTAGGCTTAAAACTCTACCTTCAAAATATGCTAAATTAAAGAGAAATATTACAGGAAAGCACCAGAGATGTGTCTCATCACTAGCTTTCATCTCTCAGAGACAGTTAATTCCATCATTGCTATTAATTGGACTGCCATCCAGAACAAAGGGTGACCTCTCCACAGTAACCCAACACTGTAACTTTACATAATTTGCATTATTTTCTTCTATTGTTTCAGGAGGATAAAAGTCATGGCCAGAGCAATGACCAGGTTATGGCAGCCAGTACAGGACAAAGCACTGATTCAGAAACCTGGAGATGTGCTTCACCATTTCTGACATCTGTGTCACCCACAGTGCCAGCTCAGACCCTGCCTTTGCCCCCTTGCCCACTGCACACCACGAGCACACACAGTGATCCAGAAACTTCCCAGCCAGCAGCAGGAGCTGGGGCAAGACACAGCAGAGGGAAGTTCTGCTCCTGCATCTGCCACCTGCCCCTCCAGGAGCTTTTGAGCCTCTGTGTGCCCCTGCTCACTCTCTGCCCCCTCTGCCAGCCCTGCTGAGCTCTGTGCTGTGACAGACCTCAGATTTAGGCACAGTTTGCTAGGGAGGCACCTCCCTGGTCAGGACCCTATGAGCTGTGAACCTCAGCTAGTCAGCACATCAGAAGAGAAGCTGTCCTCTGAAAATAGGCAATTTTATTTTCTGAGGCAACAATCAGCTGTGCAGTGCTACTCAAGCTACTCTCCCCACTGAGATCAGTCAATTTCTTGCCCTGTGTCTCACCCCTTCACTATAACCTTTTATGAGTGCAGTAACTGTCTATTTTAGTGCCTTTGATGAAAAAATTATTATTCATTGTATAAGATTTCCCATCAAATATATAAAATCATATATTTCATACTCATCATATTAAAAATGGATGCATTTTCATCAACATAATTAATGTTTGTTGTATGATCACTAAAATAATTGTATACAGTTGTAGCTGGAGAACACCACAGCTCTGAAATAGCATCTGTAGATCAATGCAAATGCAGCTGGTAATTCAGTTTTTGTGAACAGGTCATCAGCATGACTAGCATATTAAGATCTCAGCCAAGGAGCAACACTTAGAGGCATTCTTTCTGAGGTTAATGAAAGGGCTTAAGATGTACTTCAGCAGTGATTATTTCCAAGAAATTCGTTAAAGGCAAATGGCTATCACTTGAATTTTAATTCAAATTCTAATTTTAATCTGAGCAGTTACTGTAGGTGTTGCCTAGCTCTTAAGAATATATTCTTGCTCCTGATCCCATTGTACCCTGCTGAGATTTGTTCAAATTAATTGTGTATGGTGTTACTGATTAAATTCCCAGGGAAAAAAACACAGTACTCATATATAATGACTAATTCTCTCAGCTTATTGATCCTAAGTTCAGAATCATTATGTCAGTGCAAATGCAGAATACAGGGAAGACAGATGCTATGCTTGGATCATAGAGAAGGCTCATACCAAGAGCAGCAGCTCACAGCAGCCATAATATTTCACATTAAAGACATACACTGTTATCTACTTTATTTTGCATTGGTTTCAGCTTCCCAGTCCCACCCTTCAAAACAAATTCTGACAAAGCAAATAAGTACACATACCCCAAAGAACCATTTGGAAGTGTTCAGCATATTCATATTTTTCACTGTAAAGACCCACACAGGAATCCTCCAGTGAATTGTCATTAGAAACAGATTGAAGAGCTTCTCTTGCCATGACCTAAGGGCTAAGGGAAAGATTCATGCAGCAGCTACCTGCTGCTGTGTAAGGGCTACAATTATTTCTCATATTCCTTCAGCTAGGCTTTGTCTCTTGTAGGGCAATCTTCACCTTTCAGCCTGAAATTTTGAGGCCTTCCTAGAAATGCATTCCCAGAAAGATCAGACCCTTGAGGTAGAATTGCATCATCCCTTGATTGATAATGTCCCTGGTAACTGAAGCCTCTTTCACCAGCTTCTCAGCAAAAGCAGCCAGCTGACAGTTCAGCTACCAAAGGAGCACAGAGACCATTGAGCAAAAGCAGAGATCCAGAATGACTCTTTCAAAATTAATTCTATCTAATTGCACATGGGAATATAGTAAATAGAAGAAGGAATTAAAAGAAATTAATTCTTCCAAATTCTTTATCTTACTGAGGGAAAACAGAAATGTTAGAGTCAACTCAACCCAGCCCTGTTATCTGCTAGGCAGAGGGCTCTGTCTGCTCAAAGGTGCTTCTCAGTCACTTCTGGGGTTTTCATTTTAACCAGAGAAGGTTTGTTCAGTCTGAGTGTGCTGAAACTCTTCAGCTCTTATTTAGTATCACACCCTGAGATACAGAAGATAAAATTTAAAGCACCATTATCACTCAGTACAATCTACTAAATGATGTCAAAGGGATTCTTGAAAGCTGCTCCTTGTCTCCTGCAGACAGAAGAGGGGAACTTAGCAAGAGATAACCCTTGGCATGCAAATAGCAAAGCAACATGAAACAATGAGAAACAAGAAAAAAAAACCCAAGCAATATTATATTCATAAAAATAATGCAAGAAGCTCCCAACAAAGCAGTAATATTGCTTATTTAACCAGCAGGATATTGCTGCCTTTCACAGGAATAATGCTGTTACAATACCACTCAGAAATTCTGTGTTAAATGTTCTTCAGCATTTTTTAAAATGTTCAATAGTGTGCATTGTTTATCAGATTTTTTGTTTTATGTGTTTGTGCTGGAAATGCTAACGAGAATTTTTTCTCCCACAGAACAGTTTTTAAACCAGATGTAGATAGTAACAGGCAAAAAAACCCTATCGGTATTGAAGTTACACAGTGCATGAGAGATGAAACAGAATCTAAATCTATTTCTTTGCATGGGTTTGGAAAGAACCTGCCTTGGCAGAAACATTTGGCTCTAAGAAGAAAAAAAATCAGAGCTCCACAAACACTGGAGAAATACAGAGGGATTTTTTTTTTAATTTTTGTTATTTATTCTGATATTTTTTTTAATTTCTACCTCTTAACATTCTGGAATGTATTATCTAGTGTTCTGTACTTCCTATATTGTGCCTTGGCTTTACGGAAACATTAGGTATAACCCCCTTAATTAATTATTTTAATTAAAATTTCTGTTTCCATCTAGAAAGTTATTAAATAACTTTCCTTCCTGCTGCTCTAATTGTAGGGCAGCATTTTTAAAGTTTTTAGGTAATTTGTTAATATTGTAAATTGAATTAAGTATTGGTACTATATAAAGTAATCACGACACAGAGAAACAAATCTTTCAATCTCTGCTAGGCAAAATTTCTAATCAAATCAGTAAAGTTTTACCTAAACTATATCTAAATAAGAGCTAGAGGAGCTGGTCACAGGCAGAGCTGGGACACCTGTCAAAAACCAGCCAGGAGCACTGGAAAATTCATCCTCAAGAGGGAACTTACTCTGTACCATGCTAACCACGCTCCTGACTTTACTCATCCAAGACTTGTTCTCTAAGAACTGATGAGCATGTAGGTCTTCACCAACATTCCTGGATGTATTTGCATATATTAATATTGATAAGCAGAACTGTTAAGCTATTTTATCATCACTCCTGTAAAAGCTGTAGGGAAGAACTGGTGGATTCACTGTGGTGCATGTTCAACACTGCCAGTTCACAGTATTATTTTTTTTTTATGATACAAAATCTTCCTAAAAGCAACAAAAAAGAATTTAAAGTAATCACAGATAACATGCAAGGAATAAAAAATACTTAATCCTCAGTAGGAATATCTCTCTCTTCTAGGAATATCTCTCTCTTCTGTGTACAGAGAAGGAGAAAGGGACAGGGAAGAGGAATTTCCCTTGTATATTCTCTTCTGGAGATTAATTCAATATAGTACATGTCCCCGTGGATTAAGAAACTCCAGATATATTAAGTGTACATACACCTGTTCACTGTCTCACAGATATGGAAAAAAGGATATCTCTTCCAAGAGACACTAGGACAGAAAAAAGAATTGTACTCAAGAAGGAACTAAAAAACTGCCTGTCCCCCTCACAGCAGGAAAACCTCCTCCTATTAAAATAAATGCTCCTGTAATGGCAGCTGATCTGCATAATGTTATGGTAACACATGCAGTTCCTTTCCCTGAACAAAAGATGCTGGTTTTCAAAATTAACTTTAAATCAACCCACTAAAAATTGCTTACAATGAATAGCTGCATTGCTAGACTATCTATTCATAATTGTTAGTTTATATTTCTCTCAAAGATAAAGATAATTTATACCATAAAATGAAATGTTCCTTGTATCTCAGAATCATAGTTCCTTGTGCTTTGGACAAACATTCTTCAATAGCTTTGGTGTCCCTTCCAAATTGGTAAGAGGTTTATACACAACCTGTGTGCCAAGCAGGGCCCATTTTTGGTTTTAGAAATGCCCTTGGCAATAAGTAAACTGGAAAAAAATGCGACTCTTCTGAATCCTGTTCTCAGTTAATTGTAAGTGCTCTTTCTTTTCTCCCAACTTGTATGCAATTCATTACACTTCAGCTTTTCTTCTTGGCCTTGATAAAACCTGACACAATAGTTTTCTTTCTCCTTAATTAAAAATATTTTTTACTTTGTTGTAAGGTTTTATTGTATTTGGCAAGGGAGGATACTTGAAAGAAAACTACTCAGTGGGCCTTTCTGCACCAGGTCTGTTTCTCTCTGCCTGAAATTGTGAGGCTTTGTGTTTGATAACCCAGATGGTACCTTCTAGTCTTGCATTCCTTAAAAAGGACACTGAGTACTGTAAACTGATGCCACATGGCACACAAAAATCACAAAATTCTTTAAAATGTCATGCAGCTACCAAGCAAGTTTAGCCCCATTAATGCCATTTCACTAAAGGAAAATTACCATTTTCAAATGCAGTTTGTGTTAACACGGTCTGAAATCAGAAAATTAAGCTAGTTTTATCATTAAGCAAAGGTATAAATGCAGCATCTCTCCCTCAGATCTGCAGCAGCAGAAGTAGGATTTTGAAAATAAATGAAATACAGAAAAACCTGTAATTTTACTGGATGTGATGGTCCTAAAAATAGTCACCAAGATGTATTTTTGTGTGGAGATGGGTATTTGACAAGTACATGAAGAGCACTTCCCATCACTGTTGATATGATCTACATCTTGTCTTCAAAGGCTTTACACCTTTTTGCAGAAACTCTCTTACTGCCCCATCAGGGTGGCAGTCAGGGATTGGCCTCACAGGGACCCCCCTCATGGATCCAGCATGAGGAAACAGCACAGCTGATTTTCTGCTAGGAAACTCAGTTTGTAGCTCAGGAGCAGCGTTTGTTCCTGTGCATATTCCATGGAATAACCTTCATGGAAGCTATGTGGTGAAATGCAGCTCAAGACTGATAAGAACTTTCAACCTGACAGACAACCCTGACTACACCAAACCAGCACTAAGATGTGATGCCAAGGAAATAAATGACTTCAGCAAGGATCCAAGGCAGCATGGTTTAGAAGCTAGGAATAAGCTAGGAAGGAAACATGAAGGAAAGCACCAGCAGCAAATCCAGTTTGCATTAAATATGGAGATGCAGTCTGGAACATTTAATACACATTTGTGCAACAGTCAAGAAGGATCTGAAGCACTGCTCTGTGTCAGGCACTTCTTTCAGGGTACACTGCTCACATCTCCTCCTCTTCAGGGACCCACATCAGGTGTCCAGACATTGACCATCTCTTTACTAAGAATGCATTTGAGAGAGCAGGCGTGAGTTTGTAAGCAGGTTCCTATTAAGAATTAATTAAGATTGTTTGTTCTGAACTTGTGAAACCAGTATGAGGTGTTATCAAAGGTTTTCCAAATGATAAACCTTTCTAAATCACCCTTGCTTTCACACAAGGGATTTTTCAAAGGCACAAAGAACAGCTTGGTTCCCAAATGCCTTTAAAAATGTCTTTGATAGAAAGCCACCAGGGAAGTGAGTTAGTGTTACAGCTCTGACTTTTCCAACCCTACAAGTCAGCCCTTTGTTTCTCCTCTACAGAAAGAGCAACAAGTTTCTTGTAATTAAGAATTCCCCCCACACAAAGCACTGAAGGTGGGATTTTCTCATCTCCTTAGAAGTCAGTAGCTTAAATAAGTCTCCATCTTTGCTTTGCAGGGTTCACAGAGCTTGCATCATTGTCTTTTCAAACGATCTCTTCTAAGCATCTCTTATTTAAATCCTCTTGTATCAGCCCACAACAGTAATTTATTTAATGATTTGTTTGCTTTCCCTACTTCCCCCACTGATCTATCAACATGGTCAGTTAGCTTTTTGTCCTTTAGAAGATCAAGGAAATTTTAACCCAAACCTCTTCAGTATACAGCACTGCCCGAGAATATTAGTCTAAACAATTCCAAAATGCAGCAGAAGACAGTAAAACCACTCAGAGAAACAGGCAAGGAGGAAGCAAAATCCCCTACTTTGGATAGAGGAGTTTACTAAAGCAGCGGCACTTACAGAGAGGGGAGGTCCCTGCTTCCTAGCCCCAAACTACAGAAAACTGAACAAAGGTGTAACAACAGGTTCTCCAAAATACATGTCACAGCTTTTCTCTAATTTTTTTCTTTGTTCATATCTGGACTGATTCTTATTTAAGGCTGCTAGCAGGCTTTTGCTGTCATTTACCCAACTACTCTTACCCTATTAGGCTGGGATAGGATAAAGATCTGAGAACCAGCAAGTTCACAGTTCTCCTTAAAAGGATTGCAAAGTAATGACTCCAACTGCAAAGGGTCTTTGTTAATGCATCTATAAACTAAATAACACTTGAATTGTTAGGGTGTGTGTGTTATTGAAGTCCAAGCTTTGCTCTGTCAGACGCACAGATAAGCACCAGCTGCAAAGATTGGAACTGTCACATTGCAACTCTAGATTTGAACTAGGATCTCACACCATGTACTGATAGGCTTTCACATTTTGGAAAGTTCAAAAATTCACTGGCTTTTCCTATCATATTTGTTCCCCTTTTCAATATTTTATATTATGGTGATGCTATAAGTAGAATTAGGCACGTGTTTATATATGAAAAAATGTGCTATTACAAACAGATTTAAAATGCACACTGTTAAAATACAAAGAAATAAACAACCTGTGACTCACACAGTACAAGCCTCCCATCCATACAAGTTTAAAAATTGAGTAAGTGCAGGGCATAGAGTACAGGAAGTTCTCCAGAAAGTAAAAAAATATACTTTTAGTTAGTAACTGCAAGGAAAGCTCCCAGTGTCCTATTGAGATCCTTGTATTATTCATCTAATTTTACAAAAAAATACTGCAGAAAGAGGAAATTTCTCTTACATATGTATTCCTGATTCTCTAGTTCAATGAAAATCATTAAACATTTATTGATTCATTCATCTCTACTTACAGATAGAATTAAATTGCTAAAAATTTCACCTGATTATAAACAAGTATGAAAGACCTTGGGAAAAAGCTCAGCACTTTCCAAGATCAACTGATCAAGTGCTTTTAGAATCCAGCAGCAAAAACCAGGAATCTTGACAAGAGCACTGCAATCAGAGTGCTAATGGAATACAAGTTGCTATCTCAGTACAGACAAAAGAGGTCAAATGCCATTATTATTTGTTATTACTGAACCTTGCATGCCTGGCTGCCAATCTGTGCCTGCAAACACTTGCACAGCATAAGCTTCAGGGAAAAGAAAACAAGAATATAAGAAAAAATCTGTAACATAAAGGAGAAAAACCCCTCAGCAGAAGCTCTCCTTGGTAGTTCACACCATAACAGACACCGACACAAAACCTTCTGAGAAGAGTTTTCAGATGAAATGTTGTTGCTCTTATTTTTTTTTTTTTTGCAAAGGTCACTTCCACTTTCTGTGCATTCATGCCAAAGTGTTTTAGAAAATCCCTAAACAAAGCAGAGAATGTCTGAAAACATTTCTTATTTGTCATTCTTTTTATGGCAGAGACACTGTATGTGATTGCACTTGAACTGCTCCTCTCCTTACCTTAATCACTTTGTGTTCTGCATTCTCTTAACTCATCAGCTCTCGCATCCAAATTTAACATTGCTTTTACTCTCACTATTTTTTCATTATTTATTTTCTTCTCTCTTTCTCCACTACAGTAATTCATATTTAATTTAGCTATTGATGTATATTTTGATAGGTTGCTATATAAAGCTCCAGTTTAATAAATTTACATTATAAACAATTCTATCACTATCAAACACACTGAAATACTTGTATGTTGGGACCAAACCTACCCCATGTGCCAACGGGTTATGTGGAGACTGTTGTATATCACTTTTTTCAGGATGAGCTGCATTACCATGATTTAAATTTTTTAATTCAGTCACTACACTCTTCACATTCAACAGCATTAAAGAGTGACAATTACATAAAATTTCCAAGTACTCTGACAACCAACATTAACAAAAGGAAACTTTAAGCACTGGCACTAAGACAATGCCTCTCAAAAGGAAACAATAAATAATTTGAAGAGTTTGGTGCTTCATTAAGTACAGCTACCTCCTTACCAGTACCAACATCAACATAAGATATTCAGTTGGGGGAATTTTTAATTTTTGTCAAGATCTGCTAAGAGGGATGACCCAAACAGCTTTCCTAAAAGCAAAAGCAAAGAAGCAAGCAGCACTGATCCCTGTCAAGCAGCATCAGAGGAAAACTCAGAATCATTTTCCCATAATATCAGAATTACAAGCATATTATAGAGATCTTAATATTTTTTTCTCAGCTATATAGTTCAACTCTAGCTTTTTTTTGCTTGGGCAGTAATTAAGCAAGGCCAAGTTTATTCGCAGATTTTAGAATTGTATGGGGATACTCAACAGACTTCGTTACCATCTTGGGAACTCCTGATCACACAACTCTGCTGCACTGACTAAATATTCAAAGAGATTCCTGGGAGAGACCCCCACTGCCAGTGTCATACAGCTGGTAATATTTTTACTACAATCTCTGCTGCCAGCCCTGGATTAGGATCAACTGTGCACAGCTCCTTTTTAGCCCACTCTGACTGTGATTTTTCCTTTCACTCTGCAAATCAAGGCTCATTTGGGGACAAACAGTCTCCATTTGAAGGCCACCTTCCAGGACTGAAGGCTGCAGAAAGCAGATGAAGATAGCACACGACCACAGCCACCACCAAGCTGCAAACCCCAGGCTTCTGCTCTTTGTTTGACAAACTAATCCACCACAGGAGAAGCCAAGTGCCAATCTTGTGAAAACATTCCTGAAAAAAGGGGAGTGGATAAGGGGTAACACATGCTAAAGAGAAGGCATCTGTTTATTTACTCGATGTTGTAATCTGCTCTGTATTTTCCCAATGCAGTGAGAGTTAATATTCATGAGGCACACTTCCAGTCAGGTGGGTAACTTCCTCATTCAGACAGGCTGATGGGTTTAATCCAGAGACGTGGCCTCACTTATGCATCAGCATACCAAGGTCATTTCCTGTGCAGTGCAAGGTAGGTAGATGCCATACTTAGAGTTACCACTTAAATCATGATTCCAAGTGCTCTGCCTGACAATGCATGATTGAAGTATCCTCTGTGAGCTGATTTTCTGTGATTTACAATCAAAACCCTTTGCTTTAACCACTAGTTAGGGACTAACTAAAAATTTCAGTTTAATTTCAGGACTCGTGTAGCTGCAATGTCCCATTGTTTCCTGGCTCTTCCCATTAACATAGCTGCAAAAGTGGCATTACTTTCTTCAGGAAGTTAATTTATACATATTGTTTTACAAGTGTGTTACATTTGAGGCCTACTTAGTTCATTTGCTAATACAAGCAAGTGAATGTTTTTGTGAAAAAACAGTTTTCCTCCAGCTGGATCACTAATATAACAGAGTTCTTTTTAATATGGTATCAGCAGGCATTCAAGAACAGTGTCAAGTGGTCATTCTGTGTGGCAACAGGAGTTTCACTTCAGTTCCAACTGGAGAATTTGGCATTATGCAATTCATTTTCTAAAAGACCCACAGAAATCCAAAACTGAGGATGTAAGACAAGAGATAAAGGTTTTTTTGCTTAAAAGAAAAATTCTGCTGGGTTGATACATGATTATGGATATTTTCAAGGGAAAAGTTCATCACTTTTATACCATGATCAATGCTCAACCCCTACAGGCTACAACCTGAAAAATATAATCTGGTCAAGGGATTTTTTTAAAAACATGAAAAGAGTAAGTTTTAGTAACTTATAACTCCAGACCCTTTTCCTCAGCTTAATTAACTCATAAGGTTTTACAAGAAAGGATTGAGGCTATGAAAATCTTTGTTAAGTCAGAGTTACAACTCCCAGGGCTTTCACAGTCAAATTTTATAGACAAATAAGGGGTGAGGCTCAATTGCTCAAGGAATTCCTTCTTCATATGGAGTCACAGGGAAGTAGTTTACTATGCAAATGAGGCAATCCAAGACAGACTGTATCAGACATATATCCAAGACAGGCTATTATGTGCATCACACACAAAATATACATTTACCATACAAAATTAGTGTCTTTCATCTGCGTATTTTTCCTGTATCTGTGCTATGTTTTGATGTAACAGCTGTTATGCAGCAACTCCTAATTAGATTTTCTGCTCTCATCCACCTTTCTATACTTCAGCCTCATTAACATGATGCTTGCAGATGTTAAGAACAGCTTCATTGAGCCTGCTTCAATGGAAAGGTTTCAATATGTGGTAGGTGGCTTTAGCTGCCACCTCAAAAACCCTCCCAGAAGGAGCCACTGGTTGACAAGACTCAGATGCATTAGTATCTCAGTTACTTTTAAATTTTAATTTCTAAGTCCCCAGTATACATAGCTGCACCCAGTAGATATAAACCACAAACTGCATATTTTTGGTTTGCTAAGTTTCTATGCAGTAGCAGACCAGCTTTTAAAATGTCACTGCAACATATATTAATCCATTTTATACTTCCACATAACTAACAGTAATAGATTTAGTTACCTTTCTGGCTGAGTTCTTGCTATAGCTGCTTTTTGAATGTTAATTATTAACACTGACAAAGTGCACTTGCAGCTGTGCTGAACATTTCTTTTGTAGCTGTGGCCTGAAAGGAAGGAAACCTCATTGGGACATTATATAAGTGCAGTTACCATGAATATCACTTTGCTGCTTTGTGACCTCAGCAAAAATCAGTATGCAAAAACATTGCAATTTAAATATTTTTAATTAGCTGCTATTGAGTTAAAGACTGTTATCTTTAATATGACCCACAAAAAAAATCTAAACAGACTTTAAATTTAGGAGCTGATGAGCTTTCTGCTGCTTTCAGCCTCAGTCTTCAAGACTAGCATTTCTAGTGCACAAAGTAACCTCTCAGAGACTTGAAAAAGTGTCAGTAAAATATCCCACAGAATTTCTACTTACATAACCAATCCACAGTCTTCAAAAAAAGTTCAAGTAAACCAACCTGGCAAGCTCACCATGTTATAAACAGCTCTGCCTCTGCTTTGCATGTATTTGTGACTGGAGGATGGAGAAACAAATAAAGCAGCAGGAAAAAAAAGAAAACAAATTGAGGTGTTTTACTCAGAAAGGTTTTACTTCAGGAAGTAAGTGTATGAAGGTATTTAAAAAGAGCTTTTCAAAGCAGTCACTAAGTCAAAATATTCAAATGGGACAATATTGTAGAATTGTAACATACAATTCTAATCGAGGTCTTATTGATTTATGACCACCTTAAATATTGACTAAGAATTATACTCCCTAATCCCTTGTCATCCCACCAACCTACAAAGCACAGAGTGGGAAAGAATGTGGAACAGAGCCCTTTTCTTGAGTCTAAGGAAGGAGTACTTATGCAGTGAGGAACAAGCTGTAACTTCCTAGAATCATGCAGCCTTAAGTAAACACATCAAGTGCATTAAGAAAAAAGGAGGTTGGTCTTTGATATTTAACAAATACCTAAAGATCAGCTGTAAACAAACATGGAAAAATCACATATAAGTGGAGCAATACAAAGTAAATTTTGTCTTGCACCAGTCTCATGTGTGAGTTTTGTTAGTGGTTCTCTTGTTAAACATTTTGCTTATCCCCATATTGCCCCCACAAACAGACTGTGCATGTCTGAGGTGAGAGTAGCACTGGGAGTAGCACTCCAACTGCTTTAGAGAAACAATTAAATTCTAGATAGAATGGCTTCTGGGTTGAATTCTTTCTTCATCAAATCTTACCCATTTTTTGGTTCATTTTTCATGAAACTTACTATATACACTATATTTTGAAACACCAAATTTTTCATTCCACAAAAATAGGAAACTGTACACAGAGAGTGAAGGTAACAACATAAAGACCAGAGTCATGCATAAAATTAAAAATACAAATGGTAAAATACAATGTACATGAAAGCTCCAAGTACTGCACAGTCACATGCACAGGTACCTCCTACCTATCACACAGATCTTAATTTCACAGCATCTATCTCTGTGTTGCTGCACTCCAGGGAACAGTGTTGGCATGGTAACTGCAGGCTCTATGTCTTTCTTTTTTTTTCCTATTAGCAGTCATATGAGTTTTTGGTTGGCTTCAGGATCAGGTAAATTTAGACTGATAGCACTAGTGATTTGGGGAAAAAAAAGAAGAGAAGGTTTGTCTGAAAATACAACTGATCCTACACGGGGAAAGAGCAGAAGCACAGCTTAGATTGAAAAAACAAACAAACAAACAACAAAAACAAAAGCCCAACAAAGACAGCAACAGCAAAAAAAATCAACCAACCAACCAAACAAACAAAAAAGAAACCCAAAAGCCTCATAAAGAAAAGTTATACATGTTATACTCCTCAAAACAGTGTCATGAAAAAATATACATCAACAACTTTTTCAATCTGACTAGATTCATGTTAAGGACAGAACAGGCTAAATTTAATTTTCACCCTAATATCTTCATTATCATTTCCAGTAGAAAAGCAGAAGAATGGTTAGAACTGGAAAAAACCTTTAAATAAGTCACCATAATAGCAGTCATTATCTTAGTAGATCCAATTTTATATACAGGAAAAATGGCAGTTTAAATTTTAAAACAAAGAAAAGAGCACCTCATACTTCCATTATTTTTATCTCAAAATAATAACTTGCAGAGTAACAAAACATTAGATATTAGAAGACTATCAGGAAAAAAGTCAGAATCACAATGCAGGCAGATTAAGCTTGTTTGTAAGTGTCTCCAAGATTGCCTCAATGGCCAAGTGAATGATTTCCTCTTGGTGCAGCCCTTTTCTATATTCCATTGCACAAAACAGACTGACATGATCCAGTCAAAGGCACATGGTGCATAATAAATGACTTATGAATTCATTAGACACTGCTTGCAGTGGACATGCTAAGGGACTGTGATATATCCCATGACAAATACTGAGTGAATTAAGTAGTCTTGTCAATCTAAAGGTTTATGTAACTTTCTCTTTTATGTATGCAGGAGTTTACTCAGTGCTTAGGAAATGTTTATTTTTGAACAGAACAACACTCCAGGCACCTATAGTACACGATGCCTCTCTACACATGTAGGAGTAGTGTGATCTCTTCTTGCAGAAACCAACAGAGAATGTGATTCTGATGCCTTCTGGAAGTTTCTGTGATTGTGAATTAGTTGTGCTGTCACACTGGTATCTCAGCTATGTTTTGTTCTTTCAAAGTGTATCTCATTTGCCAGACAGTGATGTAAGAAATAGAGCAATAACAGATTATCTTTCTTTTTTAAAAGTCAAATCTATTTCAAAAGCACTCTATCCATTTCTTTTAAACTGCAATCTAGGCAACCATTAATCAAATATCAACTTCATTTTTTTCCAGTTCCTTAGAGCTTTTAGAAGAAAAAAATTCAAAAAGCAATATAATTAACAGAAGTGTCTTGGCTGCTTGTAAGGTCCCTCCCACATCTCAGTTCTTCCACTTCACCTCCCCTAACATTAGATCTCTAAAACCACTGCCCTTTCTTGTTTCCCACCAACAAAGCTGACCTTTCACAAAAGCATTCAAAATGCTCTGGCCATCATCAGTGGGACTACTGGATGTGGAAATCCTTCTGTATTCATGTTCACACAACCTAACAATTGCTACCTGACAAAAGAAGCCAGAAAGCCTCGTCACTCACAGAGCTGTGCCTGATGCTTGCAGAAATGGCATTTCTAATGACTGCAGGGGGCAGAGGGGGTGATCTGTGCCTTTCATGTTATGCTGTTACTTTACCATTCCATCTTGTAGAATCCAAAGTGCAACGAACTGCAAGTGAATGCTACAGCTGAGCATTACAGAGCCTGTCTATTAGAAAGGTAGGTATTTAAATCAGGCGTCTCTTTCCCTCTCAAAGAAAATCCCTTTATTTAAAAAAGCTAGAAGATAGAGGAATTATCTATGTTTCAAAGAAATGTTTACAAGATGAAGAACTGAAGCAGCTTGGTGCATTTACAATTTTACTATCAGGGAAAAAAATTGCAAACCTGCTCTGATTAGTACCTACAATCCCTACTTTTCTGGAGAGTCCAGTTCTCACTAGTAAAGGTTATTGGCAACAAAATAATTAAGCAGGTATGGCCAAAAACCAATCAGGAATTCAAATAAGTATTTAAGAGCTGTTCCTCTTGATTGAACAATAGAGCATCTCACCTCCACTTGAGCTCAGTTCAGCTTCATAAGCCTCACTCTGCAGGGCTCTGCTGTTTCTTGTTTTGTGAGAACCCAGGCTGGGCAGCATGGGCTAACCAGTATTTCTGGCTGACTGACACAGGGTTCTGTGCAGCAGCTTTGGAATGAACTTGCCATCTAAACATAACATTTCTTACATGGACAGTGAGAGTTAAAAAAAATAGAAATTTTTTCCCATAAAATTTAAGTGTTACCACTCACTTGCATATTCTTCCCCTTGGCCAGAAACACCTTTAAATTTTATTTTATTAAAAT
The DNA here is from genome assembly GCF_027477595.1 of Haemorhous mexicanus. Classification (NCBI taxonomy): domain Eukaryota; kingdom Metazoa; phylum Chordata; class Aves; order Passeriformes; family Fringillidae; genus Haemorhous; species Haemorhous mexicanus. The sequence goes on along the minus strand of NC_082352.1, from coordinate 13,817,899 downwards.
TTATTTCAATTAAATTCATAGGATCACCTACTTCCTTTTGTAACTTAGCATTTTTAAGGATTCTCACACCTCTCTGTGTGAGAGAGAGAGGACACCTTTAGTGCACAAAATGGAAGTGCAAGATTAATTTCAAAACACCTAATAGTGAAGGAGCTGCTCATTTGCAACAATAATAACTTTACTTCATTTTTAAGACAAAATAGTCATGAACAATTTTAAAACTGAATGCTAAAACAGCTACTATATAAACAGCACCAAAATTACATAAAACCAGATATATAGAATATACTGAATAGAAGACCTAATTATGTCTGGAAGTTCTTATCCAAATTACTGTTGGACCAGATTGTCACCCTGAGATGTAACTGCAAAGGAGTGCACATAATTATATAATACTACAAGTTATTTGTTCTGGGTCTCATATGTAAAATTTCTTTTCAAATACATTCCAGTCATCACTGTTCAAATTATTGTGACCCAAGTCATGCAATAGACCCCTTTACTACATGTTATTTCATAGCATGGCCTAATCATATGCTATATCAAAATAAGATTTGGTAAAGGCAGTACAGGAAATAAAGGAAATAAGATTACACTAATTCAGACACCAAATAAAGAATGGAATGACTGTCTTAATTCAGGCAATTTGAATTATTAATGAACTGTTTGCATCTGTAAAGATTCTGTAGAGACTTATTCTATTTCCTCAACCATCTGGATCAGGAAATTGGAATCTCAGCTTCTGAAAGGTCAGGTGCAAGATGCTGCAAAGGGCTGCTCTTTTCCAGAATTTACTTCACTGACTCAAATAGAATTCCCAGGAAGTCCATCCCAGAAAATGGACAACAAAGTGCCACAGTAAATACAGTGGGATCCTGAGATAGCAAGGTAAACACATGGTTCCAAAATTATTCTCAAACACTTTTAGAAAGTGTTTCCACCATCAAATACCACAGCAGGAGAGCAACAGGTGCAATGGCAGTTTTGTATCTGAGTTTCTGTGTCTGTCATCATTCATTACTTAACAGTCACAGCAAGAAGAGAAGCCCTATTTTCTCCTTCACAGGTGTCTTCCCCTTTCTCCAAAGAAGAATATTTGTTGTGAGAGTCAATAGCCCATACCAGTTTAATCAGCCCCTCAGCCACTTGGAGAACAGAGAGAGTGATTTTCATTCAGGAACAAATGCTGACTTTATTTGTTCATTCTTCACACTGGAGAATTCTAACGCTTCAGAGAACCTTAGATGTGAAATCACTCAGAATACGTATAGTGATTTACATATTAGTAAACCTCTAAGCTTACAGAAATAATCTAATTTGCTCTCTGTACCCAGCAAATTCTGCCTAAAGAACAGCAGCATATCTCAATGTCTAAAACTGACCAAGACTTCCCATGAGAAATTTGTTATTACTGCCAACATGGCTAAAAGAAATCATCAGTCCTTTGCATTAGATATTTTATTGCTTTAATCTGGCTTAATTCCATCTTTTATTAAGTCTGTTATTTATTATTTTTGACCTCTCTACATGCCATTCTTTTGGAAATTCAACAGTCTTTTTACAGACAGTTATTTAGACTTCAAAAATTCCCTCCTTCCTTCTATTATTGCTCTTCTCTTTTAGACAGAAACCAGTATCCAAACCTTAATATATTTAGCAATTGCATGAGAGAATTTCATTCTAGGAAACCCACAAAAATTACATAGGTTTAAGTAAAGAATAAGAGGTGACCTCTTAGGGGTGACTGTTAATATTTGGGCTCCTGAGCAGCAGTGTCTTCCTAACAGTGTATCAGATGCTATTAGGAAAAATGCAGGTAACTGCCATGCACACAATACAGTGTGCTGAAAATAAGAACAAGCAACAATATTTGAAAAAAATCTTGTACCAAGCCTCAGAATTTTCCATACAAAAGTTAATAAATATCCCCTGCATATACGTCTCACCAGTTGGTCAAACATCAAATGCTTTGTAATTGTACAACCTTCAGAAGGGATGCATTTAAACAGAAAATTATGGCATTGATTTAGGCATACCAGTTGGTAAATATATATCAAATGTTCCACAAGACAGTTCTACTACTAACTGCACTAAAAAAATAGTAATAATCACTTTTTATCATGCTTTACAGTCAGGTGACAAACGGTACATGAATAATTTCCCCACCCATATTGTAAAACACTGTTATAGCTACAAGATGCTGCACACTGAAGCACAAAAACTGCACAAACAAATATTGCAAACAAGAAAATGAGAAGACAAAGGGGCAGATGGTATTAGCAATGTCGCATCACTGGGGTTTACAGTAACCACTTCCTTAATAGAGATCCCTCACATCTCATCCAATCCCACTGCCTCTTTTAAGCATCTATTAAATGACAAAGCAATTTTCATTATGCTCTTGGCAAATCCTTCCCAACAAATCAAGTACAGTATTCCCTGCAGTAATCAAAAGTTATGTTTCCAAGCCTGGATTCATCAACACATTTGTCACACATAATAGACACCTCAGATTTTCCTGAGAAGTGCAAGTCACCAAAGCCAAATAAATTGCATTACATTTGTTTTGTACTTCCAACTACATCACTCAGTCCTGCCACTAATTTCTGCCACAACTGAGAAGTTCCACATTTCAGCATTTTCCACTTACAATAGACTTAAAACTAGCACACAAAATAACAATAATAAGAAACCTCATCCAAAAACCCCCCATTTTTACCACCAGCATTCTTGCCTTGCTATCATTCACATGAGACATATTTACTGTTCTCTTTTAAATTTCAGCAATGCTTGTTGAAGTGAAAGCTTCAAGGGATTCACAGCAGATTTCTGTTGAAAAAATATTGTGCAACAATTGCATTTTCAGAGCTGTACATATTAACCTTTGCTAAGCAAAGCATGAGAAAGGTATGTGCCAAAACATGGCCATTAGAGCTGGTTTTGGTAATCAGGTAATGAAAAATTTCACTTTATATCAGTGACATTTAGCTCTATGGTTTTGTTCTACCATCAGGTTCCACAAAACCCATTTGGAATTACTGAGCACCTCATGCACTGCCTGCAGTAATCAAGGCATTACAATCAACATTTCTGAAGCAAAATATGCTCCAATCACTTTGGAAATTTCTTGCAAAAAAGTAGCAAAAGCAACATGAAATGTACAACTGAGTTCTGAGTTCAACAGTTACTACAAACACCCGTGAGAAACCCTTTACACAGTTCAGACCATCCTGTAGAGAGGACTGGATAGTCTTATACAGTCACCATTTCAGCTGAGTAAAGGGACATATGGAAAAAAAGAGAAAAGAAAAAACAGTGACTGCTTTTCATTGTGCTTCTGAACTACTTCATTCTGAATCAGCCAGACAGAAAGACATATTCTCCATATCGCTTTTCAGAGGCAGTGACTGATTTAACATTTTGTACAATACAGAAAAAGTAAACGGCAGACGTGCAGGTGTGTTTTAAATCTACAGGTATCTGAACATGTTGACTTCCCAACGTTAAAATCTTCATTTTTTTACAATATTTGGATCTCAACAATAAACAAAGGCTATTTAATATGCATATTCCTAAACAATTTTATGTCAGAAGTTTCAGGACGCTTTTTAAAAAAAAACTCCATCTATTTCTCTTTCCCCCATTCAGCAGCTAACTAGGGATATGGCCAGCACTGTGCTCAGCACCCTCCTCTCTCAGCAGCAGACTTCAGCACATCCCCTCATCCAGTGACAGATATTACTGCAGTTTTGCAGACCCTGACTGCAGCCCCATCCTGCTGCTCTCATAGAGAGAGCCCCTGTAACTCCACCAGTGCTGGCCACACCAGAGGACAGCACCTTCCTAGACCTGTCTGTCAGGAACACACATTGCTCACTTCCCTGGACTGAAGATCTGGGTCCTAAAAAAGTTTGCTCTGTTATTCTGTTAACATCAACAGGAATCACACAGGTGAATATTCACACCAGGTCCTGGTGTGCAATACCAGCACACCAAAGGTGAGAATAGCTCTATACTCAGCTATTAATGGAAGAAAGATTAAATATAAATGATTATGAACACATAATAGTCACTTGACTATATAAGACTAAGGAAGTTGAAGCTTCTGCAATGCTACTAACACACATTTTATCCTATAAATAACCATCTCTGCTTCCAAAAGTCAATTTTTATGCACCAATCTTTCTACACTCAAGAGCTATAAACAGCTTTCTTGAAAAGAAAAAACATCCTCCCAGCAAAATACTTTTATCAAGATTACACAGCTACTTGGTGTAAACATTCCAGAATACATTCCATTACGAAATTCTAGAGAAGATCTGTAAAATCAAACAAAACCAAATGACTTTCCCAGCCCCAATAGTCTAGTGTTTCCTCACAAAAGCATGAGTAAGCTATTGGTCCCTGAAAATAATTTCTGCCTGAAGATTACTACAGCATGACAAACTAATGTGCCACAAAATATTTCTAATGCAAATCTTTCAAATATTAAACAAGAACTTTGGATAACTTCCCAATAAAAATATTGCTTTCTAATTTTAAATACCTACTTGGAAATCATTATGCAGCAACCTTTTCTCCTCAGTGGGATTCAGCAACAGATTAGCAGCAGTTAAAAACCTGAGACTTGTACCCTGTGGTTAAGCAGAGGAAAAAGCCGTGCTGGTTGCTAACATTTTGGTCAAATCTGACTTTAAAGAAAGTGGGAAGCTTGGGACTACCAGCTGTGATTTAAAGACTTTTCTACATGGGACAAGTTCAACCTTTGCAATAACAGGACAAACTTTTGATGACAGTTTCTAGAAGCACTCTAAGACTTTCTGCAGGGGAGCACTTGGACATACAAGAGTCCTGCTGCTCATCACTGCAGTCACTTGGGAACTTGGTACAGGTACAAGTGAATTCCATTTCCTGCTGACTTCTCTAACAATTACATTTGGCTTTCTGCAAGCAACACCTGCAAATACAGTTTTAAAATTTTACTGTGAGTATGGCTGAGCTGATTATTGATAACCCAGGCCCACAATGTCTGTAAACTTTTGAGAGATGAAAAGATCCCTTATAACATAAACATTATGGTTTCCAAACACAAAAAATACTTGAACATTGGGAGCATATTGTAAAGATGTTTGGAAAACTTTAACAGCAAAATTATGAGCAAAGCAAAAAGGAAGAAAAGAAATTAGGCCAAAATACATCAAAAAAAGAGAAACAGCCAATACCGAATGAAGAAAGCTGTAAGAGAAAGTAAATGCAAAAAAGTAATTAAAAATTTGTAAAAAGACAGCATTTCCCAAAGAAAACAAACACACATACCCCAAAAACCTCACCCCACTATAGATTTCAAAAGAGCTCATGATCTCACCTTTGTCATGGCTACATAGTTATCAGAAAATACATTTGGGTCTAGGCTTTAAAAGAAGACCAAAATACGAAAGAGTCTATTCTGCAAGCTCCTGTGAAAGTCTCTCTATGGAATTATTGTCTCAGACAGCCAAAGGTCTAAAATACTGAAATATTTCCTCAGAAGTAGAAAATTTTCAACTCTCTGTCCCTTCTATCTTAATTTGATTTCAAAGTCAGTAATTTTGAATAATTGTGTTTTGATTTCAGAACTTTTCTTCAGAAAATAACTGAATAAAAGGAATTTTTAATGAAAGGTCTAGATATTTAATTTTGAAAATAAAAAAGTATAATGTTTCAATAATTTTGGTTCAAAATTGGTTTTTCTTAAGGCAGGAGATAAACAGAAAAAAATCCTTTCAGCAAATTATTTTGCTTTCTGTTAGTCCATATTTTCTACATAACCCATGTATGTAAAAATTCATCAAGAAGGTCTCTTTCCTTTTCTACAATACTCTTCAGCAGGAACTGGAATGAGGTGGGAAATGGTAACTGCTGCTTTTCTCAGCTGTGCAGAGGCTGGAAAGACTTGTCTATAAAGCACCAGCTCACCACCAGCTGGTGAACAGTCAAACACTTGGACCAGTAGATTTTGTTTTAATTTATACTTCCCATGTGCAATTAGGCACACAATTCCATTCTCCCATTACATGGAATTAGTGACATTTATAAATGTAATCATACAGTTTGTTTTACTGCATACGAGTTCCCTGCACACTAAATTTATTAAGCAGTGACAAATTTCTGGTCCCCAACTAGGAAACATGGATAGAACTTGGGTGTTTGCAACTCTTCCTTTAACTATTAGCTAGGGCTGATGTGCTAATCCATTTGTTTCACATTTATGAATTAAAAAAAGTACAGTTTCCTCAGGAAAAACTGTACCCAGTTAACTCAGCCTATTTCTTGGGCCTGGTTCTTCATGCGCTGTTACACAAGACCTTGAAAAGGAGTAAAAAAACCCTTGCCTAAACAGGATGTAAGATTGGTGCTCTCTTTCAGTCCTCTCTTGTTTCTGCATAAGACTATTGTTTCTTAACCAAAAATTAGATTTATATAACCCACAGTTATTAAAACACCATTTTGATCAAACAGAAGTTATTACAGGAATTATAACAATCCAGTACTTCAAATATTTTTAAAATAGTCTATGTGTAAAATATCTAAGTTTACAACTTTTTTTCCCCACCACAAGCCAAAAGAAATTTGATTTCCTAATATCTCATTTCAGAAGTAAAATTCTGATGTGTAGAGCAACAAATAATAATTTTGTTGATAATCAGTAGTACATACAAGATTTTGCTGGTAGAGAAAAAATTCAAAGGCTAAAGTTGCAGCAGAGGCAGAGTTGCAGGAGACATCTCCAAGTTTCTTTCTGCATTTCTAAAGATCAAAATTTAAACAACCCAGAGGGAAAATGAGCAAACTTTTTATTCAAATATTTCTGGCTGTTCAAATTTAGTCTCCTGTTAAAGCTCTATTAAGGACCTTTCAGAAGCAAACAATGGGCTTTTCAAAAACGAGACAGCAAATCTCTAATAAAAAGAGCCACCTCTGAGTCAAACAAATGAAGATTATTAAACTTTTTTTTTTTTTTAATAAAGGAAAGCATGAAAGAATTTTTTCCCCCTTAAAAATGTAAGTATTCACACAGAGCTATCAGTCAATAAATATCAACAGATTTAATGAAAAGTACTTATTAGTTTTCTACTTTAAATTGGTTCACATGTGTCTGAAATAATCCAATCGTGTATTTCATAGTTAAAATAAAAAAATGCCTTTGTATATAATTTTTTAAGGTGACTGCCAATTTTGAGAAATGATTACATTTCACATAAATAGAAGACTTATTTTATAAGTTACATAATGAAACAGCTTCTCTATGTAGAGAAGGTGCTTCCTGCTTGTATTTAGTCTGAACAAAGCTTCCAGCTAATGCAGCAAAATTAGAGAATAAAATAAGAGAATACACCAACCCTGGGCTCAGAAGCTACAGCTAAGGAACTGCTCCAGTGCAGCTACAACTTCATCCTGCTGGCTGGAAAACTACCAAGCTTCTGAGCTTCCCTGCAGCATTTTAAAGCCAAGGGCAGAAGAGGAAAGAAACAGCAAAGATTTAGAGCATCAGCAGCCTAACAGGGACTTCAATTTTGGATTAATTTTTAGATTAAATATCTCTACACCTGCTGTCACTACAAGCTCAAAAGTTGTTACCAGAATGTATCAGTTGATCTGCTTTACATTGAAAGGAACAGTGAACAACTTCCATCAGTGTTGAGATTCACAAGGATCAGCAGCTGCTGTTGTATCTCAGTCTCAGACTACTCCTTAGAAGGAACTACAGAAGAAAATGATGCAGTTCCTTCTCAGATTTGGTCCCACACTGGCTTCTAACCAATGACCAACCAGACAAATACAAGTTAGATATCTGGGGCCTATGAACAATTTTCTGTGGTTGTGACCCATTTTCCCCATTTGCCACCTGCAGTTTAAGGGAATAGAATGCCACCCATGAAAGGGTCACATGAGTTGATTTTAAAAATCAACACTTGGTCTGCAACACATTTATAAGCATGGGAAAATGGTAGGGAGGAATGAAGATGGAACAAATATCCAAGTATTAGTCCAAGTATTTTTTGTAAGGAAAAGCCTTTGTGATTTGATTGTAAAACAGCAATACTTTCAATACAGTAACATGACTCACAACTATTTATTTACTTTTCTGTAGGCAATATGATCACTTTATATCAAGAAGGGGGAGACTCTGCAATAAAAAATTTTGTCAGCAGGCATATAGCATACACAGACATGCCTGTAGAGCACATGCTATATGATCTTACAAACTAAGCAAGAAACTGAAAAAATTTCAGTCTGAGTAACCAAACTTCTGACACTTCCCAGGTCCTTCAGCAGGATGTGTGCCAGACAATAATATTAAGCTTTGTATATTCTAGGAGAAATTGTTCCACCCCAACAGAGATCTTCAAGTAAAACAGTATATTATACACATGAAGCTAAGTAGTGGAAGATGTGCTATATTTTCCATGAACAAAATCTTAAATGTCTTTATTTGCAACTTCAAATATAGTTTTCTATATGCAATTAATTTGAACTGTAGATATTTTTTCCCTACTCTTAAAAATATTAATACTAAAACCACTTTCTTTAGCATACAAAAATGTCCTCAATTCCCCAGTTTCTTTGAATTCTAATGTAAATAAAAAATTAATGAAAAAAACCCATTTGTCTAGAATGCAAATTTTGAAATAAAGTAATTTTGAACAAAACCTGTATTTAACTGTAGTCTCCCAGTTCTAAGTGTACCAGGTGAAATTGGCCTACAACTAGAAATGGAGAGAGTGAAAACAGTCTGGAACGACAGACTCCATCCTCTCCCAGCAGCATTTCAGATGCAGCTCACAGAAGGGTTGAGCTCATGTTGCAAGAACAGGGCAGAAGAAGCACAACCTCTGTAATGGAGGCATTCCTGTCCCTGGGGCTCCATTTTGTCACTGTAATTTTGTGGATCTTTTATGAGGCCATGCCCCTCCCACAGTCAAGCAATGGGAGTGTATTAGTTGAAGTATCAACTGAATATGCAGTTGAGAGTCACAGGAAAATGGTTCCTGTATATCCTCAAATTAATTCCCGTTCATTCAGCAAGACCAAGTTCTGCACCAGCTTGCATATAATTATTATTATTACTATTTCTTGTATTAGAACATCAAATCACATATACACTCAACATCCATTGTTCAGACTCCAATTATTCAGACCCTGTACAGAAATCAAGTCTACCACAGGCATTAGTATTGTGCTATGACTAAAAGATTTCAAGTGCTGTAAACTTCTATAAAATGGTCAAAGCCATTCATCCCACAAACAAAAAGACACACAGATTTTCTAGAAGATGGCAGCAATCACACAAAGTATTTGCATTTCACTTTTAGGAATAGAAAGTAAAGAAGGAGCTCTCTCAGTAACCAGCATCACAGATCCTTTGGATACAATTAGTTGCAGAATTTGTTCCATTCAAAACAAGCCTGCAAAGTCTTAAAAACTAATACAAAATCTGCTCAACCCACAAAAAGCCTTTAAAGTTTTAAAACCTAACACAAATGTTTGTATTCTGTATTTTATCCTCCTGAAAAGGCTACATTAACACAAACTGGGACTGGAGTCTCAGTTAAAAGGGACAATAAACATTAAAAGACAGCTGCCTCTGCAATAGAAGAGGTATGTTTTTGCTAAGTAACTCACTGAACTATAGTAAAAAAAAAATATTTACAGCACTGGGAAGAGGACTTTTGAATTCACAATAGACTTTGGAAGAGAAGATGTTGGTTTCTGCTAAATAGCTTACTAATGCTGATGGAAAGCCTGCAATACAAAACCTTTTCAAGGTCATGCATTTCAAACCCATGAAAACTGGTTAAACTCAAATTATCTGTTTACTACCAGCTTAATTCCAAACAACTCAAATATTATACCTGAAAGCTCAAACTTAGGCTTCAAAAATGTTTAAAGGAAAATAAATGTATCTCCAACTACTAAGTGAATCGCTAATGCTGAGAGTCTGATTTTCTTAAAATCAGCTCCAGATTTGATTATCCATACTCTAATAGCTGAACTACAGTAGCAGAATGAAAAACAAATATTACAAAATCCACAAAAAACGTAGACCAGATTTCTACAAAATAAAAATGCCATTAAATCACACAGAAGGTTCTAGAACTCCCAGGTACCATGGGTCAATAACCCAAGTTAAATGGTGTTACAGCCTTTTAAATGAGACAGAACACAAAAAACCTTCTCTGCAGCTTGGTTGTCTGCATAAAGGTCTCAGCATTTCAGCCAAAGAAAATATTCTTGAAAACACAGCCAGTCCTACAATGATAGAAAATCAACACAAAACAAAGAACTAAGGAGCTACTGCAGTATTTTTTTCTTGACATAGACTCCTGCTGGAGATCAGAGGGAGCTACAAAGGCGAGTGGCTGAGCTGCAGAAGGGCTCTTACACTCATGCAAATGCTTGCATTGCTGTAAAACGTGCAGGACAGTTCTCGCACGTGCTATTCCAGAAGGTTCTTTGTGCAGCACCCTAATTAACATTGCTCCATATCAAGTATCCTCATGGTACCTCAAAGACAAAAGAAAACCCAGAAACACTCAGGTCAGTGTGAGCAATTGTCTTACTAGCTGACATGGCTCAAACCCCAAACAGCCTGTAGATAACTTAAAAAAAATTAATTAATGACCTTTTTAATGGAAAGTCTTTTTCATGGAAAGTACAGCCAGGGAGAAAACATCACCAGGAACAAAAACACAGGAGATGTTTGTATGTGTCCAGCAGTGCCTGTAAAAAAATATTCTATTAAAGAAAATGTCTTTTCCATTGTGCTGTCTGGCAACTTGCCTAATTACTGTCTTAAAAAGGAAAAATGGATGAAAAATGTTCCTGCACAGCTTGTAACTCTCTATAACCTCTTTCTAACTTGCAAATTTTATTTGCTCTAAACAAATGTTAATTTCACTGCTTAAAAAATGTCTTGGATTGCTGAGAGGTTAACAAGATATACTTTAAGCAATATTTTAATATATTTTATTATAGCAAGACAGTAATTACATTATTTAAAAAAGCAGTAAATCTAAAGTTTTTATGGACTTATTCCCCTATAGATCCACAGTAATTTTGTAATAATTATCTCAAACTCTCTGCCCAAATAAAATTCCAAGTGGAAATTGCTTCATATCCATCTCCCATAGTGCTTGGTTCTGTTGCCAAAAAAATTGATTTAGTGGCAAGGCACTAACTAACGTGAGCTGATTTAATTTTCCACTCTCCCTATTATGGTTTTTGGGAGGAGGTTTTTTAATTAAAAGACAGACTCTCAAAAGCTTCTAACTCTCTACTGCACTTCTTCCTTCTTGGTCTGAATACGCCGCTATGTCATTCAAAACATTATCTGCTGATTTGAGCACCCAGTCAGTTCCAAAATTTAATATTAGATCTATTTAACACATGGTTCAAACTAGGGTTTCAAATGTTTTAACCATCATAGAGCAAAGCAGTGAGCAGAAGAAAAATGAGGTTATAACCCTGCAAGCACCTCCACAGAATTTAACAGCCCTTTAAAGTTCCCAGTTACGTTTAACAGCAGGCAGGCAACCAAGTATGCAAGTCCCTGAAGTGGAACAGGTAATTCTGACATCAATCTAGAAACTCTGCCATCAGACTCTTTTTCCTTTCCTTCTTAAAGTGAGAGAATAGATAACAGAAGCTACATATATTTCCATTAGAACTTCTGATATAAACTTGAGATGTAATGATGAAATTGACAGCTTTACTTATAGGAATTCACCTCGAGGGCTGTTGCAGGATATCAAGTTGAACGTGTCTCTTCCATTGCTGGGGAAGAATAATGCATAACTGCAAAGTTGAAATTGCACTTGCTCTGTATCCTGTCTGCTTCTATTTTATTAATTCTGTCAATGAGAAACAGATGCTATGTTTGATTTTCTCCTGACAGCAGATCAGTGGGGGAAAGCAACAAGCTTGAAGACAGTTCAAGAATGTTTTACAATATGGGACACTAAAGGACTCAACCTGAGAGCACAGTTGCAGATAAACAAAATAACCATCAATTTCAATAAGTTTAGGGCCGTTCCCTAAATCACATTCCTATTACACTGCACAGTGACAATACAGTGACACACAACAGACTGGAGAAGCATTACTGCCACTGTGTCCACCTCCCAGATGTCAGCCATAAAATCAGCAAGGTACCTGCTGCGTTATCCAATGACTCTGAAGTGCTGACACTGGCAAGTACCATGCATGCTAATCAAACATGGTTTGAGGGAGGTTTCAGGGAGCAAGGAGAAATGGGCCTTCCCCCCCATTTTTAGTTGCTGTCTATAATGGGTTTATACAGATTAGCATTAGTGTTATGTCCCTACTAAGCTGTGATGCTGGCTGGATAATCATCTTCCCTCTCCTTTCCATGACCCTTCTTCACTATGAGTTGTTCCTGGGTTTGTCTGTTTTTTTTAAACTGCCCCGCTCCCTGACCCTTACAGGCATATTGATCTCTTCACATTTCAGAAGACAGCTGTAGAATGTGTAGCAGGCTGTTAGTTGTCTTTCTGAATCTTGAGAAATTGATGAGTCTGTTACTGACTAAATCAAGGCTAATCAGGTATAAAATTCTCATCTTGTAGCTTTCAGTGACCATTACCAGATTTCAAAGGCTACACATCAGTTGCTCTGTTTATCACATCTAGAACTGGTGTTGAATTAGAAGAAAACAAAATAGAATGACTCTGGTCACTATGGGTAGATTTCCTTACCTTGCTCTTCCCCAATATTCAAGTCAAAGCTGGTTTTACTAGTCAGTACAAGTCAATTTGAGGAAATTAACAGACGACATCAAAAACTTCCCCACCATTCATAACTGTAAATTACTAAGGAAAACAGTATGGACTTGTGGAGTCATTACCTTCTATACCAGATCATGCCTGTGAATTTTACAAAGCCTGACAGCAGGACAGAAAGCAGAATCAAGCAGACATAGTGCTGTTCTTCCTATCTTATCAGTAATTTCTAAGGTGAAGAACACAAAGAACCAACTATTGAAAAGAGCTACCTCACTACTTCAAACGAGAGTGAAAGAACCATAGTGTGAACTACAGACATTTCATTGCAGAGATAAAATCATTCTGTATGGCTGTTGGGAGGGTTCAGTGTCATCTAGGAGATATGAGCACTCTCTGTTCTTGCTGAATATCATTTTGTACAAAATAGCAATGGAAAGGATTTTCCTCAGTAACGAGCCATGATGGGGGGAAGAATGAAACTTAAGCCAGCTAATTTTTCCAGGATCGTAATGTTCTTCATTTTTAGGTCATTTGGGTTTCATATTAATTCTAGAAAGATGGAGAGTTTGCAATTCCCCTGTTCCCTCTCTCATTACATATGTACTTGTAAAAGCTACCCTACAGTAATAAAACATTCATCTCTGTACTTCTTATTATGGGACCACACACTCAAAGTGATGGATGACCATGTGCCAGAGCACATTTCCACAGTACACCGAAATATCACTGAGTCATCATTTGGAATATGAAAGCACAAGTCCAAACCCTTAGCTGGACTACACATTTTTGTTTGTTTTTAACCTACACTGAAGTAGCTTCTGAGCCATATTATTGACAGAAATACCTGATACTTTATTTGGGCTTAGTCATACCTAATTGAGTAATTCTGCATATATACAGTAACTGTCTTCTGAAATGTCCCTTCCTAGCAATGCTAAAAGCAAAATTTATTATATCCAGGAACAGTAGTATAAGACATGGGAACAAACATGAAGCAGATTTAAAGAAAAAAGACTGGAGAGATACTACTTCATTGCAGTTGATATGATAGCACTTGCTTTGTAATGCAGTAATAACAGAAATTAGTAAACTTAACGACTCTGAAAATTTAGCAATGGTGTTCATTTCAGCTGCAGGCCTGCTGAAAATAAATTGACACCTATCTTCACATGGTATTAAAATATAAATTTGTAATGTGGATTTTTACTTCTTTTTTATGTTTTGTTGCACAGGATAGCCACAGTCTTCCAATACATCTGGAAGATACATTTACCTATTGACAAGAGCTACTTCCAACTGGTTTTAGATTAAAAAGAAAAATTAAAATAAAAACCCAAAAAAACAAAAAATCTAAAATCTATGTTATGTATTTAATTGCATATGCCCAATCCATAGAACTCTGCATAAATCAGTTTTTCACACACACTGTGACAGAACGTGCAAATCTCTCACAACTCTGAAGAGAAAACAAATTGCAAAATCACAGCATCTTACTTATTGATTCTTATAAAAAGGAAGGTTTACAGAGGGAAATCCCCAATTTTACATCAAAACAGTCACATCAACACCACATTAGTGTCAATGGGATGGTGCTGCTTTGCCAGTCTATGTATCTAAATTACACATGGATAGCCTTTACAGTTTATTTTCCCTTCATCCTATGCAATTTGAAATGTTGAGTTTCACTTATCCTTCAGTGTGTCCTCTGTTACAGAGCAACACAAATATTAGTTAAATTTTTTCAAAGTATTGGAATTTTTAAGTATATAACATTTTCAGTGTTTATCCAAACTGGGTTATATATGAAGCTGGTTTACTTTCTTTTGGATTAAGGCTAAAGTAATACATGGTAAGACATTTACCACAGACTGATAAGCAGGACACAGAAATGGCAAACTAATTATTCCTTGCCGTAATTCCACAAAAGCTTGGTATTCATAATTCTGTTGGTCTTTAAGGATTGAACAAACACTGATTTCTATAATATTTCACACCTCCTATTACAGTTCACCTGAGCAAACAAGGCAGAAAGCAGGAGGAACCTTTGGTAAACTGCAACATGTATTTTTATCAGACGTGCTCTAGTTTTTAAGTAACACTACAATGCTCTCTTTCCCTAGATATGTTGTTTCTTCCTATTTTGAGTTCTGATTTTTTAAATTATTTGTTGCCTTTAGCACAAGCATCAGAGTTAACAACACATCAACATCCACCTGACATCAAGAAGGAGTAAATATAGACAGTAAATATAGTCTGCTCCACTTTTCAAAGGAAAGTAATATAAAGTGCATGTGATAAATTCAGCATGTCTTTCTGGTGCCACAAGTCCCTGTGAGCAGCTGGCAGTCATTTAGTTGTGCTGTGAATTAGCAACTGCATCCCTTATAAGCAGTTAGGTGTGGACAAAACCTATTCCAAACTAAACCACTCCACATTTTATCATACTACATTTAAACATTATCTGAAGTGATAAATGACACAGCCCAAGTGTTGTGTTCTTCTTTGCTTTCAAATATATCCAAGAAATGTTCTGGGCATAGCACGGCAGACTGCTCTGACCTCTGTAAAGCAACTATTTTTACTCAGACTTACAAAGTTGAAATACACTTCTCACAGAAGTGCCCACGTCTTTCCAATAAAAATGAAAAAAAAACCAACCCAAAAAAGTGCAAGGACTAGCTGAGATGCTGTGCACACAACAGTTTTATACTATAGTTGCACAAAGCTATACAAGCTGACTACTCCCATAGAAATGTAACCCTAATGTTTCCCTTGGCCTTTGAAACCACTTTGAATTATTCTATTTTGAACTTTCTGCCAGAACACCTGTTTCTCTGTCCTTGTTCTCTTGAAGATATCGGCAGAAAAGGTCACTTGTACTGATAAACCCATGCCAGTTTAAAAATTCAGCTTTAATTAAACTGTAGAAAAACACAGTCATGAACAGAAAAACACCTGGGTAGCTAAAGAATGTCTTTATATTTTCAGAAAGTACTGGCAGTTGAGAATATTCAAAGACAACAGTTTTCCTATAGGGGGACAGCACAAGGCCTCACAGAACTCCAATACCTAAAGCCAAAGCTAAACATCGTGTGCACTATCATCTATAAATCCACACATTTTTCAGGCATAATTTGTAAGCGTTTCTAAAGAAAGAAGCAAGATTTCACCTTGACACACAGAGGAAACATGAAGGAACATCAGGGAAAGAATCCAGATCTCCCAGTCCCTAAAGCTTACAATCAGTACATTAAGCCTCTTCAGGGCTTCTGAAGAACCACAGTTTAACACAAAAGCAGTCTAAATTAAATAAATTTCACTCCCCTAAAACTTAATTAAAATCAAATTTCACCATTTTTATAAGAAGGAGTAATAGCATGAATGAAGTTCCATGCACAAAAAGTAAAAAAAAAAAAAAAAAATTATTTTTCTTTTGTCTGAAAAACAACAGATTTTTTCAGTAGTCAGATTTACAGCAAAGGAAAATGAAGAATTGTGAAGTTAACAATGGAGCAGAACTAATTTCTGAAACCAGCCAAATCTTTTAAACAGGATTTACTAAGGGAAAGAAAGCATGCTACACAGAATGCTATCTCAAATAGGGATTAGAAATAGGAAACTCATGTAAATTCTACTTTTCTGTAGAGACTGAACAGTAACTATAAATCTGTCAGTTCTATGAGATGTCTCTATTAAGCTGAGAAAGTGTATAACATGCTAAGCAAAAGTGTTCCTCTGCTGACGTGACACATGAAAACCCTTGCATTTCTGACTCTAAAACAAAACAGTGAAGATATTAGAATTAATGACTGTTGTAATGTTGTCTATATTTTTTTTCAGTGTCCAGCAATAAAGAATGAAGAATAAATTGGTGATTATTAGTAGGAATAGCATCAGAAATGTGAACTATTGGTAGATTTTGATACTGTTATAAATAGATTTCTAATACTCACAAACAAAAAAAAAAATCTCTACTACAAATTGAACATGTCTTATTTTCCCATGTATTCTCTTCCCCCGTCTAGTGTGTTTGCTGTTCTCTCACAATGTTTCTAAAAAAACATAAAAGATTTGTCATACTAAGAGCAGTTCCACAGATATTTCAAAGAACATGAAAATGTTTAGACTCCATATATACAGTCTAGTAACAAATATTTTTATAAGTATTTGCAACCTTTAATCTTTTGCAAATTCCTCTGGTTCTGAAAGTTGGAGTGCAAGTTATTTGCAGGTTTTTACTGGCTGTTTGACTTCAAAGCAAAAGGCAGATTTGGGTCAGACATTCATTTATTGTTTCCTTTATGTAGAACTTTTTATAGAAAAAAAATCAACAAAATAGTCTCGGACAGAAAAACCTAGTTAAAAGAAACTATTTTGGAATCCAGATCTGTAATAAACAAGTTGCATATGGCAAAGCAAATAATGCCTTCACACTCAAGTAACTCAGAAGCAGCTGCTCATCTTACCCACCAGGTGCACTTCCTCCAGTTTCAGACATGCATTAAACCTTGAAATCAGAGTCTTCTTAGTTCTAATCAGTACTATCATCCCAAAGGATTCCACACTATTTTTGTAGCCAGAAACAAGATATTGTTGACTGCCAAAATAAGCAAAATAAGCACTGATCAGCACAAGTCACATCATAATTGGCTCTGTCTTCAGGCAAAAATATTTGCAGTCCCCACTGGAGCCCAGCTATGTCAGGAAAACAGAATCACTGCATACAAGTCTTAAAAATATGCAGCCATCACTACAGTACTTCCTAATAGCAAAGAAAAACATAACACAGCAAGCAATTAGGGCTTGTCATTTGAGTTTCTAAGTTGCAAGAAGTGCCAGGGATTCCTGAATGAGTTAAATTTTACAACTTTATCTCCAGTGAAAAACTGTAACTGGTGAAAATACCTATTATGCACAATGCAACCAGGCCACAGTTACACCCAAGAAGAAAGGAAACTACTTCTTGTCAATATTTTCCAGAACCACAGAAAAGTGCTATTGACATTCTGTCCACCGAATAGGACTCAAATCCCCTTTATTTTATCATAACTTACTCAGGCAACACCACTGGCACAAAATTGCAAGACAATGGGATGAAGTCTCTATTTTCTAAACAGGCTGGATTCCTGCTTCAACCAAAGTCTTAATGGAACATAGATTTTTCCAGTCAGATCATTCTGTAATAGTCATTCCCTGGAGATGTGCTTTGCAAGGAGGAGGAACAACAACAAACAAGAACACCCATGTGCAGCCAACCAGTTATTCCTGCTTTACTAAAATGAAGTATTAAGAATAGCATTTTGCAACAGCCAAATTTGGAAAAACTTGTACAAACAGTAAAATATTTTCTTGGTCCAAAAAAGTCTATGCATAGAATTCAGCTTGTATATGTGCTTGTGAAATTTCCAAGAAGTGTCAAAATTTGTTTCAATCACATGCAGCAGTGGAATCTCAGCACAGTTGCATTTTCCTGATGACACATTCTGTGGGCAGAGTTTGGGATAGATGTGGCATGAAGATGGACAATTAAAACATTTTTTTTATTTAGTGATGATCTAATTTACTTTTGATTAACATCTCCTAACGTAGTTGGAGTTAGGTTTTTTCCTTGTAAGATTCCAGCAAATTACAGGGATCTTAATTCTCTTAAAATAAAATATAGTCAGGGAGTTTACTCCCCATGGCTAAAGAGATGAGCTGGAAATCTATGCCGTGTAGGCCCTAAAAATAATCACAGATGATACAAAGAGAAACTAAGAAAAATTTTCAAAATCTAAGTGACTTATTTGGGGCTTAAAAGTATAACAGTGTTCTTAAAAAATTCATTAGGTCAACAATGCTGGAGAAATATATTTCCTTACAAATTTTAATCTACTTACCTGTAGTACTCCTGTCTAGGAGATCAGTAGGAATTGCTCTCTGCTAATCACAGTTTATCCAAGTCACCCATTAGCAACTTAAGCTTTTGAAATTATGAATAATATTTCTGTACAGTCTCAAAGAGTTAGTAGTAATTTTGGCCAAAGGAGTATTTAATATTTTATAAAGAACATAACACGAATAAAAATAAATAGCACCTTCCATGTCTTGAATTACTAACAGCTACAAGGATTCACATGGTATTTTTCAAAGTAATAGAGCAAAAGACTGATGCTCATAGCTCCATTAGAAACATTTATATGCAAAACACTGCTTTTTCCCATCATGAATTTCTTTTAAGATTCATTATTGCCCTGTAGCACATTTGTCTGAAAAGAGACTCTAGGGAGATGACACTTTCTTTGGTTAGCATTGTTGTAGCTGACAGAATGCATAAAAGGCAAAATGCTTTTTCTCCAGCTTTCAGCCTGAGCCCATCAAGTGCAGAAATTCTCAGCCTCTTCTCATCTTGAATTCTGGATTTTGAAGTTTACAGAATAATTGTAGGTTTCCAGCAGAATACTTCTGGCACATAGACCATTCAAGCTCACAAAAATGCTACTGGTGTCCTAAATACCACTAATAAAAAAACTTGATCTTTCCATTGTAGACATGTCAGCCTGATTAAAAATCATTGCATATTCTTAGAATTAATGCACATTTTCTTATGAAGGAATGATTCCTGAAGGCACCCCACACTTACCTTCCTATGAAAAAATAATTCATACCTGGAAACATTTTTTTCCTTCTCTCTTGAGGTGGTATTATAGGCCCTTGCCTGGATTTCTGGTCCCTGCTGTGTTAAACGCTTGTACAAAAAGCCAATCTCTGTTCTGAAGAGCTTACAGAATACTTCATTTTATTTTTAGAAACTGAACAGAGTCACTGGAAAATACAAGTGAACATCACGATAAGCACTGTTTAAAGTCTTTACAGGTATCACAGCAAATAAGAGTTTCAAAGGACTTCAAAGGAAGAAAGGTGACCCCAAGAAATGTTTAGAAGCAGCTTCTTCTAAACACAAGGAAAGGTCAAACAAAAGAGGCTTGTTAGAAAGCTGGATAAATAAACCACCAGGACTCTTTGCTGACCTGTACTTCAGAATAAAAACTAAAAGCAAGCCAGAGCAGATCAGAGTTAATTAGCTGGCAAGGTCCCCTCACTCGTGTGCTGTAGAGGCAAGCAGGAGAGCCACACAGCGTGGCTGACTCCAGAGCCAAGCCAGTGACCTCAGCAGCAGAGCTCTGCACTGATGGCGACTGCACAGAATGGGATTCAAGGTTCACAGAGAAAGAGGCTCTTCTCAGACTGTGGGAGAAGTCTGGAATTTGGAAAGATTTTTTGGTGGTACTGTTTCTGGGTTTGCTCCAGTTAAATGCAAGATACTGTGCTAGGTTTTTTAAGGCAACAGCATTTAACATTACCCAAAAGTTCAATACTTTTAAAAACCCCAAAATTTGTTTCATTAACAGAGGCACTTCAAGCTACACCTTTACTGTCTCTTCACCCCTGGGTCGTCAGGTCTTATAAAAGCCCCATGAGTTGAGAAGTCACCCAGAAAATAAAGGTTTATAAAGGTCAGGAGAACATAAGTACCAGAAATACACTTCATCATTTCCTGGGACAGGAAAAAACCCAGAGTTGAACATGGAGTTTTATCTGGCCCAGACCTGCAAATGAGAAGCACCTGAGCTGGCATGAATTGAAGCCACTGCAGCCATGTGGTGTGGCTGTGCTCATGGGGACACCATGGGGCACAATATGACTGCAGCACCAGGGGAAAGCTCCCAGGCTCTGCAGGCTCTCCCACCTTGCTGCCAGCGTGAGTCACCATTCACAGCCAGCTCAGCAATTCTGCACTGCACTCCACTGCTCAGTTATGCACCAACAGCCAGCCATGCTCACCAGTAACTGCAGCCATCTGGTTCCCTTTTCCAGGCCCCCACTGAAAGCATTTCTGACATCAGCACTGTCTCCATAGCACCTAGAAAATTTCAGTGATTTTTTCCAGAAAGCAAACCAGAGCAGAAAGCTGGACAAATTTAAATGCAAGATGACATTTCATAATTTAATAATATTCTAAATGGCAAGAAGTAACTAAACTATGTGCAAGACCATTTTTCATCTGTTCACAGAACTTTTGACTTGGCCACTGTGAACCTTCACCAGAAAAGATTGGTTTGCACTTTTTCCTGTCTGCTACTCTGCCATATGTGCTTTCATGGTATTTTGTGCACTTGTCACTGGCACCTCATGCAGCCATGCACAGTTAACTAAACCAAGGCATTGATGCAGCTAAAAAACTGTGTAGCAGCACTGATTTTGATCATCTTGAAACTGAGCATCCCCAAAGTACTACACAGCACCACAGCACACCACACTACAGCTAACTACTTTGGTATCTTTATGTGACTACTTGTAGATAAATTGGTAAAAGGAAAAAAAGAGAATCTAAATGAAACTCACTATTACTTGCTGCTCTGCCAGTTGACAGCTTTACTATTTATATTGCACTGGATCACTTCCTGTCAGGACGCCTCAACTTTCAGATACATCCTGATGAAAGAATGTGCAGCTTTTGCCTCTGCTTTTATTGGTTTCTTAGATTTCACTTTTTTCTGTACCAGAAGCTGTTTCCCTGCTGTTCAGGTTTATTCCATTTACTCTAGCCACCAGTCCTCGGTGGGTCTGTTCTTCCTTGAGGATGAAAACACACATCCCTGCGAAGCAGTATCAAACTATTCAATACAATGTAACTTACATGGACTCTGCCTCCTATTGACACTTAGTATCCTGCTGCTTCCTCTCAAGCCTTCAGTCGCTGAAGCATATTCAGAACAGTCTCAATAAAGTCATCCTACAGCCAGTGCAGCTCCTCTAAAAATGTATCCTGTAGGATCACATAACAGTTACTGGCACAAAATTCTACTCACACTAGAGAAAGGACATTTTGGAAAGGGAGACAAAGTTACTTTTTAATATCTTAAACTACAGAGCACAAATAAATTGATTAAATAACAATGCTAGTAAATATCTGTGTTTTCTAGAGTACATTTGACACCAAGTATTTTTTTTCAAAACTGAAAGAACATTAAGCACTAAAGCAGAAAGTTTCAGTCTATATTAGATTATTTTAAACTGTAGCTTAGACATTACTCTCGCAAGTTAAATAAATATAAGGATACCAAACTGCTTGACCTTGTTTCTGTACAAGTACTATGCAGTACATAAAACTATAGAAATTGTAGATATCTGCACCCGAGACACATCCCAGCAACAGCACAGTAATGCCCAGCACAAGCCCTTCTTGGGGACTCTTTCAAAGTAGCCCCTTATGACAAACAGCCTTTTGGCAGGTATCAGTGTAGTAGACTTTTTCCCTTTTGCCTCATGCAAAATTCTCACTACACCATTCTGGATGTGTACCCTTCATTACTAGGTCACTTCTCACCTTCATGCCTGTAATTGGAGAGTAATGATGCCATAATGGGCTCACAAAGTCAGAGAGGAGCAAGCTGAATCAAATCCAGTGTACTAACCTCACCAAATTAAATTTTCATTTGCAGAAGGACATTCAAGGGATACAGATGTAAAACAGACCTAAGTTACCCACCCACTCCAAAAGTGTGACAAAAGGATGCTCAGTCTTACCATAAGCACATCAAATAGTCTTTGTCCAAAATGAGGCTTATGAGTGTTGTGAGACTTCTTTAGCCTTGAGATTTTTTTCAACACAGACTAAACACACTAAATAATTAGTAAAAAAAAAAAAATATATATATATATATATTTTAAAACACACTCTTTCCCAAGCTGTTTATTTACCACTGTGACATGCCATAAAGGACTGAGAGAATGCACAGTGATCAAGTCACGTGCCAGGGAAAATAGCTTTGGGAACTGCAGAGTAGGACAGGCTCTGCTTTGCCATTTCAGTGTACAAGTTCTATTTCTAAAAAATATACCAACCACGAGATGCAATATTAGCAACTGCTATGTGGAATTGAAATCAGTAAATATAGAATCTGTAGGGCACACTGACTTCAGAAGACCCATTACATGTGTTTATCAGTGTGTACATATGTAACAGTACAAGGACAACAACCTCCAGAACTTTGTGGCCATGGCTAAAAGGAACACAAAAACACTTCTCAAAGCCTGGCCAAAATCTTCCACATTAAACTTACTTGCAATTGACACCAACAGAGCAGAATAATGACACAACAGGACAGTAAAGTAACAAGTAAAATACAACCTCCATTCAACCACTCAGAAAAAATGGAAGCAAAATAGGATTGTGCCTGGACTCACAGAGCAGTGACTGTTTATGGGCAGCTCCCTTCATACAAGTTTTTTCAACCTCTACAATCACCATCTTATTCTAATTTATTAATGTTTTTAAAGCCTAGAGTTCACTCCAGCTAGCACTGGCAAGCTAGAAATAGCATGATGCCTTAATCTCCAGTTCAACTTTATGAAAGGTCTGGAAAGCAGCTATCTCAAGAACAGCTCATCTCTTTTCCCTTATCACCTCTATGTGAATGTCTCTGAATCTTACTGCTCTGAGAGGTACCAACTCAAACGTAGTAATTTTCACTTTATTTTCATTTATTTATCAGAGGTTCACTCAGCTGTTCTATAAATACAACCCTAGCATGTAGATAGGTATCCCATACTTCCTGCATGAAAATTACAGCATTATTGTTTGCTTATCCTGGATTATTGAAGATCCTTATTTCATCTGGGCAAGGACAGGAGGAAAGTAGTACAGTGTGTGTAAAAATAAAGCTCTGATTTGGTTTGTTTTGTCTTTTCCGCTCAAAAGGCCACAGAAAATTATTGGTTCGTTTCTTCAGCTGCAACAATTAATAATTCATTCTTCAGACATTGATTAAGAGACAAAGACAAGGCCAAAACATTGCAGAAATGGACACTAAATTAATTTCAAATAAAAGGAATTATTTGAAAACAGAAATAGAAATCTTCTGCAGTAATCTGCAATAGTAAGTGACATAACTAGCCAGAAAGCCCACATAAATCAATATTATCACCCTCTAACAGCTCTGCCAGTAAAAAAGATCGCCCATGGTTGATTTAAATTTTTTTCTCCAACACAAAACATTCATTTTGCTCATACCATTACTATTTTAACATAGGACTCAACACTACTAAATCAAATTCAGTAGGATTCACACCATTGATTACAGTGATGAACAAACAAAATGTTCATCCCAGGCCCCAGGTCAGAAGGCTGCTCAACTCTAGAAGCAGTGCTGTTATCTCAGAACTCACAAAATTATTACCAACAGCTATAGTACATTTTAATTAAAGCATTTTCCTCTTGTGACTTCCCAAACTCATATGACATTTTTGCACTCTTATAACCAGCATTTATAGCTTCCTTTCACAGCAGCTTTTACTTTAAATAAACACATCCAGAACAGAAGTAGCAAAACCATACTTGTTCACTGTGAAATCCTAGAAAACTGTTTGGCAACACATACCAATTTACAACCCTGTCTTACTCATACTCTGTGCGGCAGTTTTGGGGTACTGAACTGAGGGGGGGGGGGGTGTACAGCTATTTTTTTTCTTGGAAGTGTTATTACTGCCCTCACAACATTCTAAGAATGTCACGCTTTGCTACAGAGACCAGATTTTCAACAAATCAGTTCAGTTAGGCACAAAATCAAAATGGACAAATCTTCACAAGAGCTCAGAACAGTCAGTGCTAACCTCTTTCGAAAATCTGCCCCAATTATAGATGCCAAGTACTTGAAAACCTGGCTCCAAGCTCTTAAAAATCAATTTTCATATGTTCAAAACCAACACTGCAGTCACTAAAGGAAGTCCTGACAGTGCTTTTCTATCAGGGGAGGAACAAAGTAAGAGGCAACCTAGGACATACAGAGTAAATCTACTGAATAAGTCTATTTGTAATCACAAAGCTTACTACTACTGCTACATTTACTGGCACCATCCACTTTTGAGGTTAGCCTCTTTTTTATTTCTATATTAGTCTTTCTGAGCCAGCACTGAGCACATCTTCCTTTTGCCAATTCCTCACTGATAACAGCCTGAGGTGTTGCTACAGACAGTAGATAGGAGCCAGAACAATGAGCTGGCCTGAAGGAAAATGTAGCAATCCCTCACACCTTACTTTTCCCATAACCAAATCAGGTTCAATGTCTGTAAATTATCCCAGTTTACACACCATGGGGGAAAAAAAAAAAAAAAACAGACAAAACCAGAATATTCATCCAACTCTAAATTTATTCAGGTGTGAAAGAGAACGGAACCATTTGCTATTTATGTGGGCTAGAATGGTATCGCTTAGCTTTAACACACACCCCACAATTCACTCCCTAAAGCGTTGTGCAAAATGAGACTGAATTACACATTTTAAAGCTTTCACAGCTTTGAACTTTAATATAAAATATGAAATACCAAGGCCAAAATTCTGCCTTCATCACAATGCTTTGTCCCAAAGACACGAATAAAAGTTGTTCTGTTACTGAAGTTTATTTGAGGATATTAGAATTTAGCAGTAGAGTAGCTGTTTATGTTTCTGTGTTCAAATGTAAAATTGAAATGACAGTTTTGTCCACCTCATATAGTTGTTACACTAGAAAGTCACTTTCCATTAGTTCTCTGAACTGCCACATAGAAACAGAACCATCATTTTTCTCCTGTGACCAGAGCTATAAGAAGAAGTCTCCATGCATCTGTTAAGGAACTCTTGCCTTTAAAACATATGCATGAAGTGCTTCGCTTTTTACTTCTGCCACCTGCCCTGATAATTTAAACGAATCATTTTCCTAACAAAAACTATTTTTACTGTGGTCACAAATACAGACTTTTCAAAGAGGCAATGTTAATTCTAGCTTATCTAAATGTAGATGATTCTTAGGAGAAAACAAAACCATATGGGATTAAATGTAAAACCCTTCTAATACCCTGGTGTATAATTACATTATTCATTAACAAGTAACCTCAGGTGGGCATAATTTAATGTTTCCTTCCTGTCCCTTGAGCAAACACAACACAGAATAGCTAATCATTTTGATCCCAAGATCCTAAAGCCCCAATAAAAGCTGATGGAAGCTTACAGAAGAGCCACCCCAGGCCACCCTCGAGGATTAAGAGTGCTTACCCAACTCACAGGTTCACTCACTTAAGAGGGAGAGAATGGCAGATCCATGTGCTTCCATCATTTCTCAGTAATTTCAGAGGAGAGACATTGTCCTGCAACACTTACTTATCATTTGGTGCTGTTTTTGTCTAGCTCCCCATTTTGTGGGCTGGGTTGGTCCCTTGTGAGATGCCCTGAAAATGGGCAGGTCTGCCCTGAACCTCCCCTCACATCTCCCTTCAAGAGAAACTGTAACCAGGCTTTGATTTCAGCTCAGTACAGCCTGGGTAAAGATCTGCACACCGATAGAAAAAAAACTATCTATTAAAATAATGCTTAATAATCTATTCTATAATGTTTAATATCTATTAATAACAAATTACTTAATAAAACATTTAATTACTTAATAAAGCTACCTGCCATCGAAACACCTTTTTGCTTCATACTGCCTAGCAGGGTTTATTTCCACAACGCCAAGGTTGAAGAAAGCGAACCAAGAGCTTTACAAGCAGAAGTCCCACTCTGAGGAGATGACCCACGACATCCAGACATGGCAGCTGTGCCTCTCGCTAACCAGCCTCTCTCAGCTGCTGCTGTTCCTGCGCTTCTCCAGGCTTTTCCCTCATTCTCCCTTCTTCTGCAAGGCTACTGCGACATGCCCGAGCGGAGCAGTGGCCAGCGCAGGCTCCTAAGGCGCCTTGACCGCCCTGAGGGAGCTGCTAACAGCATCCTCGTCCGCCCGCAGGGGCTGCTGCACGGGCCCCGCTTTCCCACCACGCAGGCTCTCATTGGCCACCTGGCGGCGTGGGTGGTGAGGAGGGCACGCTGATTGACTGCTTGCAGTGGGGGCGGGGCCTCACGGTAAGGGCTGGGCTTCACGGTGAGGGCAGGGCCTCACGGTGAGGGCGGGGAGCGCGGTGTGAGGGCAGGGCCTCACGGTGAGGGCGGGGAGCGCGGTGTGAGGGCGGGGAGCGCGGTGTGAGGGCGGGGAGCGCGGTGTGAGGGCGGGGAGCGCGGTGTGAGGGCGGGGAGCGCGGTGTGAGGGCGGGGAGCGCGGTGTGAGGGCGGGGAGCGCGGTGTGAGGGCGGGGAGCGCGGTGAGGGCGGAGAGCATGGCGTGAGGGTGGGGAGTGCGGTGTGAGGGCGGGGACACTCAGGGCCCTGAGGCGGCGATAGCTCAGGGGGTTTGGTCAGAGATTCCGCTGTTCCCAGGAGCCAGGTGCTCTGGTGAAAGGTGAAAGGTGAAACGTCCGTCGGTGTTCTCCTCTAGATGAAGTGTGATCTGCATGTTATTCATCTGAATGTTGTATTTGTTCGAAGATAATATTGGCCTCAGAATAAAGTGTCAGTGCCCTCTTGAGGAATAGCCTCGCTTTACCATACCTGTATCTTGCTAATGCTATGCAACAAACTTTCAACAACACAGTTCTTAAACCAGGGAAAAGGTGCCTTTACTGATAATAATGAATAAGCCCTACTACCTTTATTGATGCCTGAATCGAGTTCCTCATAATTATATTGCCTTTTTGCATTAATGTGGGATCTATAATGTTTTGGAGCCGTCCCATACTGTTTATTTAATTAGTTTGCCTGGCCTCTGCATTAAAATCTTTCTGCATCTTGAAAAGTAATCTAATTTCCCAAATACCTGAAAGATAATCATATTCTGGATGAATTTTGGAATTCTTTTTAATATTCTACTTGTCTATGCCATAGTCATATTTCTACTACAGTAGTGGTAATAGATTCATCAGTGCTTAAAGGATTTCTGAAGATCTGTCCTCAGCAATGAGCTGTTTTTCTTGAACTGTACAGCTTAAACACTTATTATACAGTGCACGATTGATGAAAACAACATGTACTTCAGTGTGTGGTAATGCTAAATACAGAAACATCATCACAGAACTCAAAAGAAGGATGCATGTTTCCTCTTGTTTTCAATGACTGGCAGCAGTAATGGGCTGGAAAATAATAAGGAAAAGTAATAGGAAAGGGCAACTTGGCTAACTGAACGTTAATGTAGAAACTTTTTTGAATAAGGTGCTCATTTGGGATACTATTCTAAACCTCCTTTTTTTGTAAGAACTATTTCTCCTCATGATGGTATCAAAATTCAAGATCAGTTTTCATGAGACCTCACAACCTTCAAGATCAGTTTTCATGAGACCTCTTTGTGCATGCAAAGCTGTTCAGTTCTCAAACTTGTTCTTCCTACAACCCCTAAACCCTGTGCATTTAATTCACTCCATTTTTAACAATATGTTATGGCCAGATTTTTCAAGGGTTCTTTTCGTCAGTGTAAAGAGAAGTACTGTACTAAAAAATATTTGAAAGTATGTGGACACTTGACTGCAAATATTTAGTGGGTTCCAAGATGCAGGTGTTGGAGTTGACTGTTATAAATGTCTGTAATGTTACTGATAGTAAATCTGTAGCTGTGAGAAATGCAAGCTTTGTGGAAACTATTTTATTCCTAGTAGACAGATTTAAACTGGGGAGGAAGGGTGAGGTGATGTCATAAACCTTTGCTTCTGATGCTGTTTTTCATATTGAATACAAGAGGTAGTCTTTGCAAATGAATGCTTGGTGATATAGCTATCTTTTGAGTGCTTATCCCTATTGAGCATTTCCTCACTTGTAAGATCTCTTTTTACTCATGTAGTTTCACATCTCTGAGCTATTTGCTGCTGTTTTTTAAGGTAATGACCTTTTAATTCTCCCTTTGTCTATTTGCTTCTCTGCTGATGCAGAACTGTCAGCTTGGGGCCCTATACACTGCCTGCAGTTCAGCACACCATCGACATTTTTATAGAAACTGTTGAAATTGTGTGATTCTGCTCACTTCACTTACGTGCTTGGCAGCAGTCCCTTCATGGGTATAGCTGTTGTTTTTCCTCCCTACTGAATGTTCCAGCTCTTGCAGTGTCAGTTCCTTCACCAACCATCTGTCTTGCTGGCTCACTCACTATCTTAACAGCTCTGCTCAGAGTAGATGTAAGTCCTAGTGAGTATGCCATCAGCTGTTAATTTTTTATTCAAAAGCTTTTAAAACAATTGTTGCTGCACATGAATATCCTACATTTCAATTCTCTTGATCCAATCATTGGCTCTTAATGGTTGCTTTCTTCTGCATCCTCCTTTTTACAGGTTCCTTTGCAAGTTGTTTGTCTATCACTTCACCTTTTTTCCTGAAAGTTTTAAAGTAATTTTGTTCAATTTGACGACTTGTCCCTAAATTCTGTCTGGGTGATTGCATGTCTGAATGCAAGGAAGGCCTAATCCAGTTCTGTCTGTTGTGGCACAGTAACTCTACAATCACTGCAAGAAGCATCTAAGTAGTTTCAGATATTACACAAGTCAGGTAATAGCACCTGAGAAGTGTAAGATTGTTACCTTTTGTCAAAAAGTTATTATCTAACTTCTCTGTGGTGGTATCCATGTTACAGATAGAATAGATTGTCTCATAGCTCAGGGGCTGGCATATTGCTAAACAATCTAGCAATCTTTTTGATGAAAAGTTCTATTTGCTTGTAAGCCAGTCAGGTCTGGATGCAAAATTACTTTATGAAGCCCTGAGAGTATAGTATTCCTTATTATAGTAGCAGTTTGGTTTATTTTTATACACTATACTTGCCTCATAATCTTCCAATAAGATTCAGTTAGATAGTGTTGAGAGCTTTATAAACAACAACTTGGGTTTAGTGCAATTTTCAGTTTAGATATGAACCACACAGATAATAATTTCAATAGAGATATAGCAGCTTTTCTTCTTTTTAATGTATATTGATAATTCTTTCTCAGACCTTCTGCTCCTTTCCTGGACAAACTCAAATATTGTTTATTGCTAGTGCCAATTAGTCAGCCAAGCATCTGCAGCTGACAGCTGCCCACAATGAGGAAGCCCCAGAAGATTAAAACTCCCAGTTGATTTGCATGTTAGATGTCATTGTTTATAATCTTCTGGATTTCTTCCACATTTAATGTTTCTTAATGATAAAGAAATCTGAGTGTGCTTACAGTAGCAACTAATAATTAGTGAGATGGATTTTATTTCCCCACTGTACTTAAGACCTCCAGGATAAATTTAGACCTGTCATTTAATGCCTTTCATGAGGGGCTGTCCATCTGAGAAAGGCTTGCTTCCAAAATAAACCTTGCCACTGAAACAAGTCTTCTCATAGTGTGATGCTCTTATGCTGGTAGAAGTGTGTTCATAATACATTCATCCCTTCTGGGCTAGAAAGTTAAAGCTGTATTACTACATTGGTAACAGAATTTATGCCAGTGTAATAAGTAATTCCAATGGTACAGAAAAGTTTTACTAAGTTACACAGTGTTTTTCTGCCATTGCTCAGGCCTTTTTTCCTTTGTGCACAGAAAGTGAAAACATTCAAGACAGCAGCACAGATGACAGTGAGAGTAAATTAATTTATTTTCTGTCTTTGTCCTAGGCAAATCAACTCCCTGATTCCAGAATGTGACTTCCAGTACAGCAGCAGTGACAGCAGAGATTGTCTCCAAAACCCTATTAAATGAGGTACTCAGGTGTGATCATGGCAACTCCTAAGAATAAATATAACCAGCAGAGGCAAAGAAATTTGCAACTGTCCAGAAATCTTCAACAGTGACCTGGTTACTAATATACTTTTTCTCTCATTATTTGAAGCTACAGATGTCTTATGCTAAGAAGAGCAAGTATCCAAATCCAAGGAAGCTGCAGAAGAAACTGGTGAGTTACAACTTATCTTCCCTTCTTGTTACCAGGATATCCTCTGTATTCTGGGTTCAAACCAAGCATTACCCCATGAACATTAAGGAATGTCATTGTTGTTAGGTGAACACACCACCTGTGATAATTTACTCTGCTTGAAATAACTTGTAAACTGGTTTCAGAAGAATAAAACTATTCACCAGAATGTGATTGGAAGGGTATTTTAAGAGCAAACAAAATCTACTTACATGCTAGGCTAGAAGGAGCTAGCTACTACTTAGCATGCTATTAACTAAAAGGAATCTCAATTAATTCCCTCTTAAAAAAAAAAAGTTAGGCCTCACAAGATTTCAAGATTTCATGCTTTAAATAAACTCAGTTACCAAAGAGAATTCCTAACACACCAGCTGGAATTTCCACCAATAGAGTTAAGGAAGTGTGAAGTGAATAAACCCTCAATTTTTATTAGGCTAATAAAATCTTTCCATCATGGCTTTAGTTTCATCATAGTTTTTACATTGTATTACAGTTAAATAGATTTACATTTTATCAAAACTATGCAAGTATGTCACACCCAGTTGGCAAGAAATGCTCATTGCAACATCCTAAAGTAGTAGGAACATCACTGTGTAGAGTTTACTATTCTTTTTCATACTTTTTAAAACAGAGCATGGCATGCTGTTCCATTCACCTATAATGTGTTCAGTAAGAAGCTAAATTAAGTGACTTTACATATTCTGTAAAAACAGCTGTGGCACAGATCTAAAGACTCTATAGGTAAGTTCTTAATGGAGAAATCTGGAGCTGGGCCTTGCAGTGTTGTCAGAAGTAGCTCTTCAGAGGCAGATTATGAAATTAGAGCTGTAATCTCTGCCTGACATAGAGTTAATATGAAGCCATTCCAGGACTGAAGCTGTTTACTGGTTCTTCCATCTGTCAGGATTTTCCTAGCTTCTATGGGAAGGAAATACATTCATTTGAAACTGAGATTGCATGGAGGAAAACTTTCTTTGTGGCTGTGTTATGGAGCCCTTTTGAGGAATTGTAGGTAGCTGCTGGCAGACCACCAGGTGAAGGACTGAATGGGCACAATGGATATATTTATTTGCAATAACTAAACAAACTAAAAATCCTTTTCCTCCTCTTAGGTGTGACATTGGAAACTTGTTTGTGCAAGAAAAAAGTGTGAGAAGTAATAGTTAAAAGCATTAAGCCATGAGGAGAATGAGACACTGACATTGGGAGATTTTTTTTCTTTTGTTCTTTCTTTTAGGACTGGGCTTAGCTGACTAAAGTTTAATGTATGAAATCTGCAAGGTTAATGTATAAGCTAGACTTGAAGGACCTTGCCATTGGGAAATAATGAAAGCAAGCATTGTCTCAGCTGGTTGAGATGAACATCACATATTTGCTGTAAATTACTTGTGAAGGCTCTCTTGGGAAGTCCAAAGAGTCACCATTAGAAAGAACACTTACTTTGTGCTGACCTAGTGGTCTGGTAGGGTAGGGTTCTATATCTATACATGGATTATTTTGTGTTCCATACCATTTTTCTTGCAGGACTATTGCAATTAGGTATGTGCAACAGCAGTGTGTGTGCTATGCATCAGAGAAACTTTCAACAAATGTGTCTGTGTTCAATAAAGATTTAGCTGTGCCTGTACTTTTTCACCTTATGTCCACAGGCGACATTGTGTTTTGCTTTGGAAGACATAAAGAAAAGGATATTGGGCTACAGCTGAGGTTCTTAGAAATTATTGGGAAACTGTTTTTTAAAAAGTTGCAAATACCTTCTTCTGTCACTCATGTCATTTGAAAGCTAATAGTTTAACAAGAAAGGTGAAATGGCAAGTTCAGGCCTTCTCACAGTGAATAAAAATCCTTTTATATCCAAGATATTCCCATTTGTTTACAGCAACATACACTGGAATTAGGTTTGCCAGGCTGTGGTAGCCAACTTCCTGTGCTTCATTTCCATTGTACATTGTCCTTTCAAAGGAATGTTTATCATATAGCTGATACCCTGGCAGTAAACAGAGTAATTTACATAATTGCACCTTATCAGGACTAGATTCTTTCTGTAATTTTTCCAGCTTTGCTGTGGGAGTAAGGAAAGTTTCTCCAGGACTGCAATAAATGAAGGGCTGGTTTTAGACTATAGTCTTCTTTACTTGCTCTGTCTTGCCATGCTTGCAGAGTAACAACAGCTTAAAGCTCTATAATGAAAAAGGGGTGGTATGTGCATCCCCTGGGACTAGCAATGATCCCCATCTCCAGCCTGTGCCAGCAGTGTCTGTATCCACCTGCACAGGAATTCATATTGTCAGGGTCTCTTCTTCCCTCTCTTTCTCTCTCAAAGAGGCACTAAGGAATTCCAAGAAGGGTTTTATCCTTCTTTTCTCTCACTCATGGCAACAAGAGAACACCAACTGCTCTCTAGCCTCTGACTAGATCTACTAAGAAATAGTAAAATTAACAAGATTCTTATCTTTCTTCATTTTTCACTGCCAATTCCTTAGCTTGGATAAAAGACTCCTGTCCATGCAGGGTTTTCTAGACTCTCCCTGTCTTTTCTTTCTGCAGGTAGGGTCATCCATGGAGTTCAGCTTCAAGCTCAATGAAGGACTCCTAGAGGAAAAGCTATAAATCTCTGATCTCTCATCTGTATGGTAGTGCTGATTCCACAGAATTAACTGTGATGAAGGAGTCAGGAACTGAGTATTTTCTCTTCTAGTCTGTGATATTTGAAGTGTTTCAGGGCACACTTATAATTCTGATGTATTTTCACTTGTCATTTCTCACTGAGACAGAATTTCTCATTGTTTTCAATGACAGACAGTTCTGCTTAGCCATATGGGAAGGATGGAGTAGCCTGTACAGAAAACTACAGCCCCTCAACAAACAGCTGCTTACATTCCTTAGATATTATCTCTTCCCAGAAAGGGTTAAACTCTACTTTTTTTCCAGACAGTAATTCCTTAGAAAAGTAGGAAAACAAAGTTTCACAGCTTGCTGATCATGAATTTTCCTGCTAGCCTTTTTGCAATGCAGTTACCCAAAAGAAATCTATGGAATTTTACCCCTTTTTCCACATGGCTGTACCAATGTTTGGACTAAGTGAAAAGAATAAAATGACCACTTAACTCTTCTTTTGGCAGAGAAAGGATTGAAGCAAGACATTGCTTAAAAGTGAAAAGCTTCTACTGTGCTTGAAGCACAATATAGGTGGGAAAGAGCTAAAAAAATCACCAAAACCCTGTTGTTAAAGCAAAACTTAATCAATGTTAACTCATTTAGAAATAGTCAAGAGGGACAGATGGAATCCAGTTATTATCTCTCTTTTACTTG
Source organism: Haemorhous mexicanus (assembly GCF_027477595.1). NCBI lineage: Eukaryota > Metazoa > Chordata > Aves > Passeriformes > Fringillidae > Haemorhous > Haemorhous mexicanus. The sequence goes on along the minus strand of NC_082352.1, from coordinate 13,784,008 downwards.
AATCAGTTTTAAAATACATTGAAGCTCGTGTACTTTTGAGTGGCAGATATGGCTTGTCACTTTAAAGGGTATTTTTGCTATTTTTAATACTGAAATAGATTGAGGAACAGTAGTTAACAGAAGTCTTAAGTACCTCAGAGAAAATACTTGTCTTGCATTTATTATCTCAGCTTTCAGATTTAAGCAGCTATATGTGGTTAAACTTTGAAATTATGTAACAGTAATAGAATGCTGTTCAAGTTGATGCCTTTTAGAAGACAAGGGAGTGGGGGTGGGGGTGTGATTGTACAGTAAACCCACGTTAAACTTTTTTCCTTAATTGTACTCCTTGAGACAGCAATCAGCTACCCAGAACAGAGCCCAGAACATGCTCTCTGCAGTTTGCTCTGAACTCATAGTGCATCTTGTGGGTTTTTTTCCCCATAAGACAGTGATATAAGTCTAAGCATTGATGTAATTCATTTTTAAATCAGATTTTCTCAGCCTGTGTTTTTTAATTGTTACCTGTTCCCTGGTAACATATTTCTAGAGTAAACATCCTCTTATTATATGAAGAATATGCATTTTTAATTATCTCAAAACTGAACTGAATTGTTAAATCTTGTTTTTATTCTGCCGTTGAGCTGTGTCATAGGTCACACACTACTTTCCAAAGTGAAAGTTTCAACAGATGCTGTGTGAATCATGTTAACAAAGGGCACCTTTAAAAGTAATTTCCCATACTTTTAGGATGCCAGTTTAATGTCTTTCTGCTTTGTATTAGTGATTCTGAAGTTTTAATGCACTTCCAAAGCAAAGATAGCAAACCATGTCACCAGAGCAACTCTCTACTGCAAATGTAGCAAGAATAATCCTTTTATGTTGGCACAAAGACAAGTGGACAGGCAGAGGATAAAATTCTTGTGAGTGGAATACTAGTTCTATATAGACTACTCTTCATTTATAATTTCTGAGACATCTTGGTTCCAAATTTAAACACTGTATAACCATCTCAAATAGAAACTAATGGAAATTCTGTTTGTTTCAGAAATTTTTAATAATTTGGTCCTGTGTGGTTCGTGTGGAATACCTCAGATGTCTGTATTTGCAAATTTTGTCAAGCTGCATTTTTTGAGGACAAGTAGCAAGAAATCTAAAAAACCCAAGTGTAATTTTTTGATAGCAGACACAGCCTCAGACACATCTCAAAAAAAAGAAATCTGAAAAATAACAGAACAAGTTGTTTTGTGCAGTTCTTGCAAACAGGTGCTAGTCCAGGCCTATCACCTCTGCTCTGTAAAACAGCAGGTGAGTGAAGAATGTGAACTATCAAGTATTAGGCCAGAGAGAATAATCATCACTGACAGAGAAGCAGGCATTCTGCCCAGGCACTAACTCCCACTGAGGAGACTGGGGTCAGCTCACATAGAGTGAGCTTTCTGTTCTTTAAATATGCTTGTTAAAGCTCAGACTTGCAGCACAAGATTCAAGACTGAGAGATTTCTCAGTCTCCCTCACATTCACTGAAATTTTCTATAATCATGAAATTGCTTGCTCCTGGTTTAACTCAAGAGGATGTTTGCTGGTCACCTCTTTAAGGTATGACAGCATTCTGCCTCCTTTTGAAGTAAAAGCTGAGTGCTGACAGTAGAGCCCTCAAAGGGCAGTATGTGCATGACCAAGTCAGGAATCACCAAAATCTGGTGACTTCCCAGTGGATAAGTACAACTGTATGTGCAGGGCTTGCCCTCTGTCCCATAATTTTCCTCTTCTTACCCCCATCCCAAGCACTAGAAACAAAGCTGAGTAGAACTTAGACAAGGAGGAAAATCTTGTATTCATTGTGTTCTACATAAATACTGTCTCCAAACTGCCCATTTCTCAGAAACTACTTGTTCAAGACAAAATAAAATGCAAGTGAATATTTCTGCAAATCTTGTCAGCATTGTGCTGTCAGCTCAAATTATGGATTGTCACTTTTTACAGCAATGTCACAAGTCAATCATAGTCTAACATTTCCCCAGATTTTGGAGTGGCTTTGACTTATGAGACATGAAAGTACATGATTATAGCAATAATACCTGGACTGCAGCTACAACTTTCTTCTGTTAGGGAGTGTTGTGGAGAACTTAAAACAAATGCTTAAACATTACAGTCAAATACTTAGAAGCTATACCTTCAAAAATCACTGAAAACATTACTTGATACTTGAAGCAAGTTACTGGGATTGCTCCTTTTAAGTTAGCAGGTCCTTTCTTCTAAAATGAAGCAGTACATAATTGCTTATTGCAGTGTGCATTTAAATGCCTTTTTTAAACAAAATTAGACTTGGGAGTATCATATAACAATTTACAGGTATTTATGGGAATAAAAATCTAGTTATGTTTAATGCCAAGAACTGCTAGAATTCAAGTAGAAAATTGGCACTACACAATACCTAAAATTATTTTTTCTGTTTTTAGAATTGTAGAAAATACATAAGCCATCTCAGCCATATCTAGGGGACAATATTCAAAAGACAGTTTGGTAATACAGAGTTCTTTGATTCTCCATACCATATAAAGGTATGTGTCCTGTCATTCTCCCTCAGACAGACAGCAGTTAAAAAGTCTCTGCTTTTCTATAGCACATGTTGATTATTAACTATAGCATTTTTGTACAGATTATCCTTATAAGAATTTTTTTAATCCTTAAAAAACCCCTACCGTTGCTGTATAGTGTGATCATAACAGTGGCTCTGACATTAAAATATATCCAGGTCAGGTTTCTGGGCAAGTCTTTTTGAAAAATAGACTTTTACTGAAGTGTAATGGAAACATTTCCATTACTTCAGCAGTCTCCTTTGGAAGTTAAAATAAACATTTCCACAAAGAAATTGCAACTTGAGATTTAATTTACCGTGTTGAAGGCATGATAACTGGACACAGAAAGTTGCAGTGGATCCTACATCAGTAAAATATTGATTGTTTATTGCCCAAGCTGACATACTAGTAATTAGCAGAAATATTCTATTTGCAATAGCCTTTAGCATAAACAATGTTGGGAAACATGAGAGTCCTTTCTAATATATTCTGGGAAGCCCAGATTGTTGGCTCTACTAAAAGCATGCTGCACTGGCTTCATTAGGACAAAGAAGCTTTGTCTTTGTCCAAACTGACCAGGTAGAAATAAGAATGTGGCAGCAAGCACAGAGTCTGGGTTTATGAATTATGGCAATGTAGGGGTGTGGTCAGAGCATGCTGCTTAGCTTTTCTCATATTTCAGTGGCTTCTTGAGTGCTCTTGCAGGCAGCAGCAACTGCAAACATAGAGCTGAAATGTCTACAATATCCTTCTCTTATAAAGCCTCTTATTCCTACCCAAAATGAGAACCTATCTTAAGGTTTAACAGTGTCCTCTTAAATGAGAAGCAAACTGCTACAGTGAGATATTCAGACTGGGTTAGACAGAGTATGCTATGGTTACCATCACTAAACAGAGCTGGATCTGTTAAGATCAAAATGGTTGACTTGTCACTCTACAGTAATTGTTCCCTGTGGAAAAAATTCAATAGCATCGCTTAAATCACACATAGTGATCACGTGCTCTGAGGCTTCGATGGTTCTTAGACTAAAAGGCAGAGGTAGGGAGGAGCTGTGTCAGGAAATCTAATTCTGCTGGTGTGAGGGGGAGCTTGCCTTGCACACAGTCATGTGCACAAATTGATTTTTAATTTTACAGTAAAGCACTATTTTAATTATTAACTCAATTGATCCCTAAAAGGCTACTGTTAAAAGCCAGATGTTATGCCCCTGCATTTCCAAGGTGCATACTGGAAGGAGAGCTTTTGGATGTGAGATGACTGTCAGACTGCATTCAATCTATTCCACTTCTTTTTATTACAGTAAAGCAGAAAATCTGTTAATCTGCAGCCTCTATAAGACAAATTGAATGCACGCTATCTTAGAAATGAATTGTATACCTGAACCCTAATAATTAGTACCAAAAAAATTTAAAAAGCAAAGAAAGGCAAGTCAATAAAAATGGGAAGGACTGTGTTTCTGTCCAGACTGGAGAATCTTTAACATTATAGGAACTTATGTGAGTCTCACAATTTTGCCTTTAACACTTACCTTACTACGGCCTGCAATTTTTTTTCTGGCTCTTTTCTTCTGACAATGATACAGTAACATGGGGAGAGGAGATACTTAATACACAAAGAAATTCTAGATACAAGGCAAAAGTAAGTTAAGGCAAAGTGCTAAGAGTATCCTAATTAGACTGCATTAGATTTTCTAATGGAAGCATTTTTTTAATCTTAGTTTGGTTCTTCAGTTTCTTTTGAAAATCAGCCCAGAAACTGTAGAAGTTCCTGCTCTGACTCCATGCAGTCTCCTGGGTTAAACTTTTCTCACCATCTACACCTGAGAAAAGTGCTGAGTTTCTATTTTGCCAGGCTTCCCCTTTCCCTGCCACTCTCAGAAGGGTAAGTTAACCTGTCTTACCAACAACACAAAAAGGATACAGCTGCATCCTACTCAATTTAGGGTGAAACAGTCTTTTGATAGCTCAGGAATACTCATTGATCCTGTGACAGAAGGTGCTACACATACAAGCAGTGAAGAACACTTGCTGCTTGATTATGCATGGTTAATACGCTTGCTCAATTCCCTATTCATCAGCCAGCACTAAGAGGAAGCCTGAAGCATCAGGCATAACAGCACAATGCTTGGCTCTAAATGACTTCATGTAGGATGTAACTTGCTATTTGGCCTTAAATACAGTGGAATTTTTTTCTTCTCTTTTTCTGCCCCCTTGTCACAGAAACACTGTGGCTGCTACTCTGACCTTCTGCTTCTTGTCCCAGCTCTTCAGTGGGGCTGGTAATCCACACGAAAAGAAGTAAGAAATCATTGCAGTGCAAAATCTATACAAGCATTACAGTTAAGGAGGGTACTCAAGGAAACCATCTTGCAGTCTTGACTATAGCACTATCTTACCTGTATGACAAACGCATCTTTTCCCCTCCTGAACCATGAGAATAGGAACGTGATTCCATGATTCCATTAATATACGTAGGGGTTTTTTCCCCCTACATCTAAGTACAGATATTTGCAGTTAACCAGCCATTCCGCTCTTCCCTTCCCGCTGCCCAGAAACTAAAATAACAAAACTACTCAAAAGGCATCTGGACCGCACCGCTTTGTTCCCCGCGGTCCGCCTCGCGGAGCTCGCTCCCTGCACACAACTCGCGCCTCCGGCAGCCTCCGGCTCTCGGCTCGGCAAGAGCCCCCCGAACCGGCAGCTCCGAGCGGAGGGCGGGCGGAGATGCAATGCGGATGGGCGGGGAGGGAAAAGCTTTACCTGCCGCCTTCCCCCGCGGAGCCAAGGGCGCCTGGAGCTGCTGCATCCACGCCGGGGCGCGGCGGGCGGGCGGGCGCTCAGAACGCCTGGCGGAGGCGGCTGAGCGCCGGGGCCATTGCCGCGCCGGAGAGCGGCGAGAAGGGAACGCCGCCGGAGCCTCCGTAAGCCGCGGGGAGACTCAGCACCTGGGCGCTGAACAGCTCCACGGAGCGCTACGGGCGGGGCCGGCGCCGCGCTCCCGCCCCTGGGCGCGGGGGGGCCGCGCTCCGCCCGCCGCCCGCCGCGCTGCGGCCGCCCCTCCCCGCCCCGCTGCGCTCCGCGGGGCCCCGGCCCGGGCGGCGCCCGAGCGGAACGGGCGGCAGCGACCACGCTTCCCAGCCGCCCCGCGGAGAGGAGGTGGCTTCGCTCCGGGGGCAGCCGGGAGGTGTAGTCCTGGCGCTTGTGGAGCGCCGAGAGCGCCGGCTCGCTTGGGCGGTGCCGGGGCCGCAGCGCCGCTGCCCGGGCGGGAGCCCCCCCGGGAAAGCGCCTGGAGCCACCGCCCCCCGAGCGGCGAGCTCCGCCCGCCCGGAGCCCGCGGCTGCCCCGCACCGCGGTGTTGGCACTCCGGTGCTGCGCTTTGTGTAGAAACTTTCCAAAATGTTTGATTCTGTCCTTTTTGGTGGGGGCAGAAAAAACTTCTTTTTATTACAGGAAAGCATATTTCAGCCTATATGAGACAAATTGAATGTATGCTATCTTGAAAATAAATTACATATCCGAACCTTAGCATTAGTTAAAAAAAAAAAAAAAAAGAAAAGCCAAGTTGCTGAGTATAAGAAGTACAATCTTTTTGTTCAGACTGGAGAAGCTCTGATAACATCAGAACTGCTGCAAGTCACATTAGCTTGATTTCAAACTTGCCTTACTGCTCCCAGTTATTGTCTTTCTGGCTCTTCTTCTGGTTTAATATGGGGAGCATTTCCATAACATCTGACTGTCCATTTTGTCAGTTTTTTGGGGGGAGAAAAAGAAGCAATAGTATAGTTCTTATGGTCTTTGAGAGAGTTCTGAAAGCTGCACTGCCTCCCTTCCTCCCACCAAGATTCAGAAAATAGAAGATACATATTGTATGTTGTATGATACATGTGTAGCTGTTCAGAGCAGCTAAACAGTATCAGGCCTCTGCCTCATCAAAAGTAAAACTCTGCAGAAAATGTAGCAAAAAGGCCTGTAATCCAATTGCAGACGACTTTTAGAAAGCTATCTCTGATATCTATGTCTATACAGGGCTTTTCATGTAGTTATGAAGAATTTTCTGAAGTAGGATGTGTTACTTGTTAACTTACAAATGAAATGGTATGGTACTTCCAAGCATTTTCTATTTACTTGGTCTTCAAAAAAAAGTTGCTATTTAGTGTAGTTTTAAATTAGAAGTTCATTTACTCTTCTGCTAATGACTACAATAAAAGACTCTTTCAAGTACTATTTTAAAAAAATAGTAAAAAAGTAAATGTAGAAGTTTGGGATCCCACCTCACCCTGAATTACGTGGCGCTGAAAGATGCTGAAGGCTTGTGTGGAAGATCCAGTATGTTTGAGCTGCATGAAGGTCCCTGCTTTTGATGTTGTGAAATCCTGTTTTCCAAGCATTGTCCTCATCTAGGAGAAGGTTTTAGCTACTGTACTGCCAGCTTTCAAGAAATATGACAGAAATCTGGGCGCCAAATAAACTGAGCAATACATTTTATTTACACTGTGTTAGCAAAACCTCCCTTTGGGTTGTCTTCATTCCTATGTGGTTTATTCCAAATCAGTGATGTAGGAGTTAGGTTTACTGCTTCTTTTTATTCAATGGATATTATAATGATTTCTTGCCCACTTTTGGATGCTTTCTTGGATAGTTCTTAAATGTAATAGGTTTCCCAGACAGCAACTGGATCACACAATCACACCCTACTGAACAAGAGCTCTTCTGCAGCCATCCTGAAAGGGTGACAAGCTGACACTGATGTTACATTTTTCACAGTGGATCATGGATTTAAAGTACTGTCAGATTTGTTGTAATGGATGCCTGATATGATACAACGTTCTATGCCACCAGCATGCTAACTTGATCACAACATAAGTCTTTGGAATATATACAGCTGTTTGATAATTATTCTCATCTTTGCTACATGCTGACTGCTAAATTGCTTCCTGAAGTACCTTCCCCAGTGTTTCCACAAGACTCACTCAGCTCAGAATTACGTATGCTGTTCCCTACCTTGCTGAACTTTTCAGCATTAGGAAGTGTAGGGGGATAGAATACAAGAAAATAAAGGTCGTGTAGAAAGTAATCCTACTCCTAAGGAGTTGCAGCTGGGCCAGTTATCAAAGATTAGGAACAGGCCTGACTTTAACAGGCCATAGCTATAACCAGTGAGAAGAGTGCTATAAAAGAGTGGGGTGGCTGGTTGAGAAGGGAACTGGAGTCAGGTGGCTGCTTTGTGAAGGAGAAACAGTCAGTGCTCGGAGGAGCAGCCCATGAGAAAACACCAAGAAGGTATGGAATTCTTGCAATAAGGAGACAATAGTATGGAACCCCTGCACTAAGGTGACATATAAGAAAGCTGTAGCAAAGTATAGTAGATAAGTTTAAGACAGCATTTACTTTATTACAACTTCTGTTTGGCTGAAACACATTTGTAGATGTGGAAAGTATTTATGAAAATATTATGGCAAATGCTTCACTTTGAATAATGACTCTTGAGATTATTCAAGATGTGGGTTTGATATAGTGAAGAACAAATTACAGAAATCAATTCCTTCCATTTGGCATTTCCTTCACATTCACAATAGAATGTGCTTTCTCCAGGCTGGGCTTTAGTGTGCAACTGGGGCTCCCTCTCCAGAAGGATGCCTGACATTGAGGCAGAGCAAACCTACCCTGATGAAGAGCCTGGCTGAGGCAAACATGAGGCCTGAGGAAAACCTTCAAGAGTGTAGGCAGCTATAGGGCACTCCCAAATTACAAGACCACAAGTAAGCAAACCTTTTAGTGCTAATATGGAGGACAGCTACCACTACTCCTGCTCATTGCTCTTTGTTTTCCCACCCTATCCATCTTAATGAAGCCAAGTTTGTTCTTTTGTTAGCTGAAAGTGTCCTGCTTAACTACTAACCATGTTCTGCTTTGCAAAGAAGAAAAATAGAAATTAGTTCAAACTGTAACACAGTTCAAATTATACTTAATTAGAGGATTTAGTGCCTGAAAGAATTTAATACAAGTAACTAATACATAGTAACTTAGTTAATCAAAAGCTCACATCAATCCTACTCTCTTCTTTCATATTTCCTGTTCTGAACTGTAACTTTCTGAGCACCAAAACAGAAGAACAAACATTGCTATGCTTCCAAGCTCTTATAGAAATTTCTGAGAACCACCTTCAAATCTGGAATTAGGTCTGGCTAGCTTAAGGTTTTTACACTTACACTTGATTCCAGATGGAAGTAAAATTGGAATATCTTTATCAAATCAAATATGAAAAGTTCTTTGAGATCTTACACAAGGAGCCATCAGCCATTCAAGTACAGCTGAATCACTGGATTCATGGATTCTGGTTTCTGCTAACAGCAGCTGTAGTGTGCTGTTGTCAGCAGCAACCAATCTGCTTACCCTGGAGACAGTGACTCCCATTTTCCTGCACACACAAGATAGATTCAGGGAAACCCAGATAGAAGATTCAATTTCTTCCCAATTTCAATGAAAACCCTGCATTTATCTCAGTAGGTCATCCATCTTATGAAGGAAAGCAAGAAAAAATTACTGTTATTTTCAACAGATACTACAATGTGTTTCTTCTTTTTAAGTTTTGTACATCCAAATTCTTATTGATGGGCTTAGTAAACATTTAATTAGACATACTGAAGGATCACTGATCATTCTGTCTAAGGACTGCCCAATTATGCTTTCGAAGGTTTGTTCTTATTAAATGAAAGAACAGCAGATGTGATGATTCACCCTCACTACCTCCATTTTCTCATCCTCAGTAAATTATTATCATACAGGGCCAACATTTTCTTTGCCTTGCAGAGAAATAAACTGACAGAGTAAAGTAAGAATATTTCTCTTAAGTTCTTAATAGAAAAGCTGAGATTGTGCCAAATGGTATAACTAAAATAAATGGCACAGCCATATACAGTTAGAGTCTCATAAAATTGAAAGGATATATAAAAGAAGAAATTCAAGGTATTTGTTGAAAAATACAACTGTTTTTAAAAATTCATAGATACAGCCTTGATCAGGCCTTAAATAGTCACTATCTAAATAGGGCTTTGAAATTACTTTTAGACCTTCCAATTCACATAGAGAGTACTGCAAACTGGTTTGATGTGTCTTGCATAAGTCTTTCATGATTCTGCCATTGGATGTTTTATCAGTAAGAGATACCAAGGCACAGGATTCTATGTATGGAGTTGTAATGGTTTGTTTATCAGTGATTGAGCGTAGATGTCAAATGCACAGACAGAATAGACTGAACTGAGAAAGCAGTTGATTTTAGAGCACCAGTTAACAAACCAGGAGGAAAAAAAGTGTGAAATAGTTGTAAATGTGCAAGACTTCAGAATTATGGCAGGGAACTGTCAGACAATAATGCTAAAAGGCTTTAGTTAGACAGTCCAATCTTTTGCTGTAGTTCTCCAAGATTTGGAGAATCCAAGAAGGTGATCAAGTGGGCTTTACAGAAGGTGACAACAGTTGTCATGCTTGCAGAAATGAAATGGAGTGCAATGCAGTATCCTAATTGAGCTGGGTTGTTGGGGAAGCAAGTCGGGTAAAGGACCAAAACTAGAGGATGAAAAAAGCAGAGAAAGCAAGGTTTAGGGACCAGTAAGGCATTGGGGTAGGTATTAGAATTGTTGTCAGCAAATTTTGTCCTGTTACTGCTATGAAGAGACATTTTTTAGATATTATATGATTTAATTGCATGCTTCCATTTTTTAGTATCCACAGTGGGAAATCAATTTTTCCAGTCTGACTTTATGCTGTGGCTTCTGACACCCTCACTGTGAAGCCTACATGAACAGAAAGAAGCTTGAAGCAGGAATACTTTTCTCTATGAGGAAAAAAAAAATCTATGTCTTGTTCATCATAAGGCAGCTGTGCTTTGTGTAAAGAAAAGACAATGAATTATATTGATTGTCCTGCTGTCACCAAGGAAGGCTAAGGGGTCTCAAAATGACTAAACTGTATCTGAAGGTAGTAGAAGGTAAAACTTGATCCAAAGAGTAAAGTTAGGTAGTTTTTTCATTAATAGTGTTGTATTGATAATGAAAGATATTTTACTGACATGGTTCCCCCAAAAGCAAGTTTGCTTAATCTCCTGCTGCACTTTTAGGTTGACTTCTCTAGCAGGGTAGCATTTCAAGTGTCAGTTTCCAAAAGGCAGGCAAACATTTAATGTCCCTACAACCGAGTTTAGTAAAACAAGTGTGCTAATTAAACACTAAATCCTTAAAATAAAATTATTTCATTCATCTTCCAAAATTCCATGAGAATAATGCCCATAAACCCTGGCTTTCAAAATTACTTGGATTTGCTTGACAAGAGAGTAGCAATTACTTCTAAATTCAGCTTACCATCAAGAGCCAAAGGCCTGTGGTGTACAAAACCACTATTGCAGCCTTACAAAATTTATTTTAAATCACCTGTTGGACCACACAACCAGAAGGCAAGTTACCATAGATTAAGACATGAAGACATCTGGTAGTTGACAGTGAGTATTCTCTTTTGGTATTTATGGTACTATAGCTTGAGGCTGCCTATAATTTATGGATGGAATTTTTTTGGGGTATGGGTGAGAGTTATCTTCCTCTAACAGGGAAAAAAAAATGCCATATCTTTGATCTGAGATAATTTTTAACCATGACAGGTTATTTCTATTTCTGTGTAGGGGGGGAAAAATAGCACCACAACCCCTTTCAGTTACTGGGTGCAATCCAACAAAGCTTTCTTCAGACCACCACCAAAACCTTCATTTTAATCAGTGTTGTGCTCATAGCGACAAGCTTTTTATTGCAAAGCAGTGTGCTGTTGAAATGTTTCATTAATATAAATTGTAGTCAAATCAACTGCATAGAGCAGATTGCATTTAGAAAATGTTGAGAGTTAAAAATAATTAAAGCAACTTTCTTGTACTTTTTTCACTTAATATTTCTTTCAACTCTCAGTTTAAATTCAAGACAGCAGTATTACACTTAACTTAGTTAGCTATCATCAGATATCTGGGGCCAAAAAAATGTATTGATTTCAAAGTTGTAAAATGTTTTCTTACCTCTTATAAGATAATGAGGGTGAATGATCTATCCGGTATCTGGATATCTTCCAGGAACAAGTTATTCTGAAGTTTGTAAGTAAGTTGTTTTTTACCTCATCAGGATTGGAAAGCAGTCTGAAATTTTTCTTTTCTCTCTCTTGACCTGTATTTCTCTTATTTTTACATTAGAAGTCTAAGAAATCTTGTTTTAAAGCTCATCTGACAAATATCTTGAGATCTAGAAAGATCCTAGTGGAAGAAATGTAAAAGTGAATTTAGACAGTCACTCAGAAACACACATAAGCCTAGGTTGAAGGCACACAATCCATTCTCATGTTCCTTGGTAGAATGTACAAAAGACAGCAAAGCAGGAGCCAAATGTTTATTTCCAGCTTCAGATCTTTTTGTTGCTCAGCAAATTGAATAATTAAGGTTGGATCTGCAATTTAAGCAGTGTAATTATCCAGACTAGTAGGCTATGCTTCAGATTTCTGGGAGAATGGGTATCCTTTTTCAAGTTCTACTGGCCAGGATAATTGTAGCTTCCAAGTGAGCAATAGAGGATGATGATTGCTTTTAGTCTTGTCCTAATACCCAGAAACATCAGGGCATCCCAAGCTCTTGTCCTGTGAGCAGTTTTAATGATATGTAATAGACACTACAGGCCTGGTTTCTCTGGGCAAATAAAACTGTCTCTGATTTTTGATCATTCTGTTTGGAGCTGTACACTCATCTGTATTCCTTCTTGTTCACTGCCCATCCTTGGGAATGCAGACACATTCCTTCATTACTGGAGTTATATAACATACAAAGGTCCCCAGTAAAAAGGAACCTTGATTTAAAAAACAGAAGCAAACCAGAATCAGCACAGTGCACAAAATAATCTAACATCTCAATTACTAAATTTAAGGATTTTTTTCTGATTAACCCTTTGTACCTTGAGTGATTACCAGTTTATTTTGATTTTTTTAAATGCTTGTCCTTTCTTGATTTTTGGGCTTGCTACTTAATCAGAATTGAAAGTAATACCAAGTGGTATGTGCAATCTCCTAACTTGATTTTTGGCGGTTCTCTCCCCTTGCATAGCATTACCACGTTTTGAGGATTACAGACATTTCAAAATAACAGACTACCTTCTCCTTACAAGTCACATTGTATTGATTATTTCCCTTCGGTTCTTAGTGTCTGAATTTCTCTTATGGAGACAAGGGGATAGCAGAGCTTTTGTTCAAAGCTTGAAAAAATAACATTAAAGCAATAATTTTTCAGTGAATCTAAGAATTTGTTCTTACATTTGACTTGAAAGCTTTCCAAATCATGCTTAGTGTTTATTTTTCTGGATGGCCCAGTGGTGGGAAAACTTAAATGTGCCTACAGATCTATCAGTCAACACTTGGGATGAATATTTTAATAACTTAGACATTTAAGTGACTCTAGAGGAAGAGGATAATTCTTTTGAATGCTTCATTCCTTGGGAGTGCCTGATGCAGCTATTTAATGGTAGACTATTCTAATCATTCTCTGAAAATGTTATTTTATTGAGTTGGGCTGGATCACTTCTAGAAGAGTAACTCTCCAGGCTTGACCTCAAGATCACAAAGTGGAAAATACTGCTGAAAATAACTATAGTTAAATTCAGAGGTTCAGTTCAGTTGCTTTGCATACCTGGATTTTTTCGTGTCGGCCTGAAATGAGTTCTCTCCCCCAGTGTGCAAAGGCCGATCCGCACAGAGCATTGAGGTATTTGATGTTGTCAGAAAACAGCATTAGTTAAAATGTGCAACATCTTGTACTTTTGAGTCTACCTGGTTCTGCTTCTTGCTGTCCCTAGTAAGAATGTGTGTGCCATTCATCAGATGTGATCTTTTATTGGAATTCCACTTTCTTAATGCAACCAGGTAATTTCTTCCCCCGCAAAGTGACTCAACCTTCTTCAGGGCCCAAGGCATGTTTAACAGCAGTAAGGACTGACCAGCTGAATTTGCCCTCTGTGTTGTAACCAACATTTCACAGAAATCATGAACTACAAAATGTTTTGTTGCATTTTCCTCCAAGTTCAAATTGTGTTAATAAGGTCCAGCCAGTCAGACAAAGCTTGAGAAGATTTGAACATCATCTTTTGCAAAGAAAAGTCAGTAAGCAAAATGAGAGATATTGGGCAATGTTTGAGTTGCTTTCTCCTTAAAACAATAGCAACAGCAACAAAACTGAAATGAATTTAATTTCTGGCTGGCTACTTTTGGCAATGTCTCCTGTATCTCACACTATGCTTCTAAGAGGATTATTGATTGTGTATGGTAGCAGCTTCCAGTTTCCACATTAGCCTTAGGAGGAAATTAGATGATCTATAAGTAAATACTGTAAGCGTAAAAACTGTGCTGAAGCCTTTCATTATTAATTTGAATTGGATGTTTTGGTTTCTGAAGACAACTCCATTGATGTTATGGATGGTTTTACTGTTTTGTTTAATGTTTTATTTATGTTTGGGTAGAAAGCCACTTATCATGGTACTTTTTAGTATAAAAACTTTAAAATATCATTATTCATTTTGCAAGCTACTTGTGAATTGAAAACCAAGTATTTGCCCCTTTCATAATCCTTCAAAAATGCAAAGTTTGGGCTAGATTTAATTAGTTAAGCCTTATTAGAGGGAAAAAAAAAATGCTTTGCATGTTTGAAAAGCCAGACCATTAATTTAGATTCCTAAGCGTAGATCAAGCTACCTACATTTGGATGTCCAAGTTGGGAAATTTCAGAATGCTTTGCAATTCAAATTAGTTTAATATTGAATAATTGCCATAAACAGTTTGCCTTATTAGGTTCTAGTAAAAAAATCGACTTTGATTCGCAGATTAACATTGAATCACAGATTATTTCAAGAATATTTGATCTGAATATAGATCATTAAGTAGTACAGGGAGGAGGAAAAGAATTCAGTTGATTAAAACAAGATTCATTAAGTATTAGTCCATACTGAAGGCATATACTGCCTATCTGGTGAAAAAATTACTGTAATAAATAGTTAGGAAAAAGGTTAATGAGCTTCATGAAACAATTTCAATGTCTGCTAAAACAGAAACCTCTGAGGAAAAAATATTAGAGAGATGAGACAAAATGAACACATGGTCTAATAAAAACAATCAAAAAGATCAGACCAAAGTCTAGAATTGAACAGCTTCTCTATTTTCTTGGTGGAAAACAAAACCCAACAAACAGAAAATCAAAGCAAAATAATCCACAAGCAAGCATTTGAAGACATTTGTGACTACTTGGGCTGATCTTTCTAGTTGGCTCTATTGTGTGATTCTTTCTGGATTTGAAGGAAAGATTTTAGTGTTTAGAACTACACGTTCTGCGTTTTTTTGATTAAAGATATTCCCACTAGGTAGTTGGTTTTTAAAACTTATGGATTATTTAAATCCTTAATTCCTCTAAGAACAATGCAAGAAGTGAATTAGGAGGGAAGGTGAACCTGAACATGTGAATTTGGTAGAAATCTCAGTGACTTGCTGACTCAGAATTTGAGAGAGGTTAACGTTATTTTTCTGATATGATGCAATATTCTCTTCCAGTGAAACATTTTTGGTTTCTACTATCAGAGAGATTTGTTTTTCAACTGATAGACTGCCAAGCTCCTTGCTCTTATCCCCTGCAGGCACTTGAGTGCATTTTTTAAAAGTGTTCACTGTGGTAGGTGCAGAAGTACCTCAAACTGTACAATAGGTGCAAGATCATCTCACCCTCAGAACTCTGCCCAAGTTGGATGCTAACTGAAGGCTTCAGACTGGATTTCTGTGCTCAATACTTCCTTTCTCCAGTGCTAACTAAAAGAATATGAAGATGACACTTAACACCCTAATTTATTTCTCAGAGTTCTTTTTCTGCCTGGCTTCATCCTTGAATTTCCAGTTTTAGCATTTTAGCAGTTTCACACCCTGTGACATAAAAAATGGATTGTGCCAACAAAACAATGTAATTGGTTTCTTATGATTTTATGATACTTTTCAAAATATATTCAGTTAACCAAAAAATAAAATGGATTTAAACAGCAGGCAAATTGTTATTAAAAGATTATAAACTTTTATTTATGCTGAGCATTTGCCACAAGCCATTTAGATGTGAAATTGAGAATGAACAGAAATGTGGTTTTGTTTAAAGCCATTTAAATAACTCTTCATTTCTCCTTCTCAATGATTTTTTCATTTTAGAAATTGTATCTTCACTGAAATTGAAATCAAGAATTGAATTGAGGGGCTAAGGGCGGGTGAGGGGAAAGGGGAATGGGGCACAATTTCCTCTAAGGAAATTTTGCCCCATCCTTCACTAATGGTTTCCATAAAGGCATGTGCTCTGGAAAAGTAGCAAGTTAACAGATCAAGGGACATGATGGCAGAAGTGCCAGAAATTTTAAGCTATTTAATCACCAATGCTATTGGAATATTTCCTGCTAAAAGCAAACTTTCCAACAGTCAAGCTGTATACTTAAAATGTAAACATTTTATTATACAATACTTAAATTTTAGAAAAATTGTTTACTCATAGAATAGCTTGGGTTGAAAGGGATGTTTAAAGGTCCTCTAGTCCAACTCCCCTGCCACGGGCAGTGACATCCAAAGTGTTGAATTTCCTCAGGTTAAAAAGGTGTTAAGAACCTCTTCTGCTAATTACTGTATACTATTTTGGGATGAGCAGTTTGTAAAAGCAATTTGTCAATTTATTGCAACAGAGCTGCCTAATTTATGTTGTGCATCCCCCTAGATCATTTGTGTCAAAGGTTCTGTCCCGTATTTTGGCAGATGAGTGAAATATCTTTCATTTTCAAATGCTTAAGAGTGCCCAAGTAAGCAAGGGAATTCTGCAACTTACGCAGAAATAAATAATATATACTCTTTTGATCATGCTTATGCATATTTGTTGAATGCAGTATGAAGATCATTTCTCCTGGGAGAGGGAATGGGAACTGAAAAAAGCATTAGCTCATATAAGAGGCCTTAAAATCTTTAAGTGTAGAGTTTACTTTAAAAGTTTGTTCTTAATAAGAGCAGGCTCAATATTAGCCAGAAGAGGTGGACTGACTGTTGGGATATTCATTGCTTATTCTTGTACATTGTGTCCAGAAGATTTTTGTCAAGATATGTAGGATTTCTTCATTAAGCTGATTTACCACCTGGCAGTTCTGCTTTTGTTAATGCTATGTGCTTTGCATCTTTAAAACTTTATTTCCCACGTCTTGCAAGTTCATTCTTTGCAGGTCACTTCCTCAGGGGCTGAACAAAGCAGAAGTTCAAAGCCAAGACAGGCAGCAGGAAACCTTTCCATTCTACAAGCAGAGCTTTGCACAAAGCCCAGACACACCCACAGGCTTTGCTCTACACCATCACTTCACATTTGTGCTCAGTACTCACCCAGCAGAGAAGTCTGGGCCCTCAAGAGCTCATCTACACAAAAGGTTACAGTGGGGTAAATGCTCCAGCTGGATTAAGTCATATCA
The DNA here is from genome assembly GCF_027477595.1 of Haemorhous mexicanus. Lineage (NCBI taxonomy): Eukaryota > Metazoa > Chordata > Aves > Passeriformes > Fringillidae > Haemorhous > Haemorhous mexicanus. The sequence goes on along the minus strand of NC_082352.1, from coordinate 13,766,922 downwards.
GCTCTTACTGGAACAAAACATTTCCGCCTCCTCTGCATCCCAGCAAAGCTCAGCAAAGACATAACATTATCTTCTGCTTTAGGAGCTCACTGGAGGGTTCTGGAGCAGAAGATTCTCATCTGTTTGCTGTGAAGCTCCTGTGAGCAGGTGTTTTGCAGAGTCATGGCAGGGGAGGAGAAATGCAATTTCTAATTATGAGAATCAAAACTTTGATTTCTCTGACTTTCATGTCAAACCTAAGCTAGCTTAATGCTATCAATTCTCCTTTCCACATTTATTTCCTCATTAAAAAACACCCCAAACATTTCTTTGTACTTGATCCTCTCTTCCTTCTGGTATGATCTGTACCCTTCTGAGGTAAGGTACCATCCAAGAGAGGGATAGTGGTTCTTGTAAGTCAGCTGGGACACTGAATATAATCTTAACCATTTCTCTATTTTCTGAATCTGGTAAAATGGATTTTTTTTTTTAACTGTTCCTGATAATAATCACCATTACCAAAAGCTGTATGCTGTGACACAGAAACGCTATTTGCTTAGTTGGTTAGCATTTTTTGGTTTATTTTTGCACAGTCCAGTGTCACTTGATATGAAAACTTGCCAAGAAATATATTTACTTACAATTTAATCTAATGGCAATGTAGAAGAGGTGCAGAACCTATCATAGGTCATAAAATAAGATAGATGTGCTTTTTGTTGCTATTAAAACACCAGAATGTTGTCATTAGGCATCATCTGCTAAGACGATATAAGAGGCCCAAGAGGAATTTAATTTTCAGTCAGGAGACTAAAAAAGTGTTGAAATGCACTTGGAGTCCTCGGAAAACAGTTCTTAGTCACAGGTAGAGAACAGCATCAAAGTTTGGTGGCGATTTTCTTTTTTTCATTCACTCTCTTTTAAAATAATTGGGCATGGAATGTACTTAAGAATGAGCTAGCAAGCACAAGGACTTGACATTTGGTACATTTTTTCAGACAGAAAATTTAAAAATAATGTGTTTTCATATGCTCTCCACATATGTAAAGGAGCTCTGCACAGTTGTCAAGTCCTTTTATTTGTGTTTATTAACAAAGGCAATGTGAAGGAGACTCATAGCTTGTCCTGCAAATTGGAGGACAAATATCTTTCTTCCAAATATCCTTATTTTTATACCCTCTCACTGTGTGGATCTTGACAACAGTGTATTTTCATGGCTTCTGTGTGCATGAGCTGTGCTGTAACACAACAAATTCTCATTATTTCTTGAAAATTACTACCTGGGAGCCAAAAATTAGTAACAGCCATTGTCAACAGCACATTGAGAGATATAATCTCTTTCCTGAACTTGCTGGTTTGCATTTGAGCTCTCTTCTCTAAATGGTCTGCTTTCAGGGTGCAGCTCTTAGTATTTGTTTCTTTGTTATTCTGTTCAGATATGAAATCCCATCAACAAGGAAGTGCTGAGGCAAACCTGCTGTCTGGAAGGATGAGCAGTAGCTTGAATGGTAGCAGCAGGTTTGAATTAACTAAGCCAAGGATTTGGATCTGAATTTAACAGTGAATACCTGAGACAAGAGTTCCCTCTTATACTTCCATGAACACATATAAAGCCTTGATTTTATTGTGATCTTCAACAGATTTGTTTTTCATGTCAGAGCACTGATGAATAGGAAAAACAATGTTGATGAACAGGAAAAACAATACTCTGCCAGCTTCACTTTTGATAGTAACTCCTCTTTTTACCCTGACTAATACAGAGTGTTCCTGCTGTCAAAAGAACTTTATGGGATTGTTTTAGAATTATGTATATGCTTTGTTAAATAAGAGTTACTTTGGTATTTGAAGTATGCTGGCTGTCTTGCTCACTTCAGAAATTCTGGCTTGCAGGTTAAGCTTCTATTAAAAGGCATAGCATTGAAACTAATCTTCCAGTAAATTAATTATATGGTTTAATGCCATGAGCAGTGCTGAAGTTTTGATCAAATAAAAATGCAATCTCTGTGCAAAATGTTCCCATCTCCTTTCAGTGGGACAATCTATGCCTAGGTTTGTTTATTCTTCTTGTACTGTCATGCATGACCTGCAGCAGGGATCTTACCAGCTGCTACAAGTATTCACAAGAAACACCTAATTTCAAATACATAAGTGGTTATATTATTTGTAGAACCAGAAACCTTCATAAATTAAGATGTTCACATTGACATGTTTTTCTTTACCCTCCCTTTGATCACATGCACTCTGAATTTCCTTGGTATAACAAACTAATACATTTCTCCAATTCTGGGGTCTTCTGTCTGTTTTATCAAACAGACATGGTAAATATATCCAAATGTAGTTTATACAATATAATGGGAAATCTGGCCTAGCTCTTTCCATAAGTGAGAGTAGAAAACTGAAGTTAATTGAGTTTTTCTGGTGTCTTAAAATGAGGTCTTAGGTTTGGGAAATCCTTATGCAGGAACTGGGAATAATCTGCAAGCATCATGGAAAAAGAGGTCTGAGGTCTAAAGTCTTCACAGATATTAGCACTTAGAACAGTTCTTTTAATGCCAGTTTGTTATTTAAGCTCCTAGTGTTGACTTCACCAAGACAATAATGCAGATATCTTTTGCATAAAACGGTTCTGAGAACTGGATGCTGTTGTATCACCATGATTATAGCCTAAGGAGGATCAAAATCATGCCCAGAACCTCAGACTGTGTTTTACATCCTCACTTTTCAGTTTAGAAAGGACTGCCTTTTCTATGAACCTTCTCTGACCTTCTCTGACTAAATAACCTTACTTGGTTATTTTGCAGCTGTGACTTTTCTGTGTTCATTCACACTGGGTTCTGCAGAGCCTGTTAAACCTGCCATGGAGTTCTCTTCTACCACAAATCCAACAGAGCATTTTACCTCCTCCCTTTAGTAGGGTCCCAGTCTATCTTGTGATCTGCAAAGTATTGCTCCCAGCATCTAGAAGCAGAATTGCTAAATAGTTGAGAAATGGACTTTAGTGCCCTCTGGAAGAGAGTCACTTCTAAGCTGAGATAGGAAGTGTGGGTTTTAAGTTTTTCTAGTTTTAACTACAGAGAAGAATTTTCCCTTTTTGTGCACTTTGGTAAGATTTTTGCTGCATTAATGTTGTAGGGTTTTAAGAATTATTAGAAAGCTTTCACCTCTACAGCAAGCCCTGAGCCTAACAAAGTAACTCCCTGGTTTGCCTACAAAGTGTAGTCCAAATTGTTATACTTTTGCAATCAGTGTCTGATATTGGCCAGCACTGGAGACAAGACTGAGCTAATCATAGGCATAATCAAGCTAATATAACAATTTTTGTCTTTCTAGCTTCTTGCTCAGTAGAGTAAAAATATCATCAGAAAGCACTAATTTTGAAGTCTTTGCTCAAGTAGATAACTTAATCCTCTGTGTATAAAATATCAGTTAAACAGTATTTAAGTACTAAAAAATGTAAAATAGAAGTTGCTACGACATCAGACACCCTGAATAGGTTAAGATAACGTAAGGAAAGAGAAGTCCAGTGGAAAGCCACTGTGTATCATCTTATTTCTTTTTTCAGTTCTGAACTCTGTAAATAAATGTATTAGACATAATTGGTATAGGTTTGGATGAGATTAACATCTTTCTTTAAATCCTTTGGACTAATTCTTATCTCTGCTACTATATTATAGAAATTAGAAAAAGCCACAGAAGATAAAAAGAAAATTTTAATTTCATTTGTTTTACCGACCATAACTCACAACTGTCTGCATGTGAGAATGAAAAACCATTGCAGTTTTTTAGATTGATTAATTTATAGGTGGAAGACAAATGTGTTTTCCATATGGTATCTGACATGGGGATTACATATGGTAGCAAAGAACAGACCTAAGGAGGAAATATTCCTTGACAAACAGATGAAAGATTTGTTTTACAAGAGGCTGAAAATAAGGCATAAATTAAATTCTTGCTTTCATCATTCACATGAAATGTTTTAATGTTTATGTGCTGGCTCTTTCAGAAAGGACACTAAACAATACAGAATAGTTTTGGCTTTTTTTTGGCTTTGTCAGTGAGAGTAATTTCCGTAAGTTTTGTAATGGCTCAGTAGTAAGTGATTTCTTGGCATGTAAGTTTGTGTAGACAAGAACCTGTGCTAGCAAGAATTCTGATTAAATGAACTGCAGTAGCAGTTTTCTTCAGGCTAATGGTAAAGGATTTTTGTAGACTGTTCCAAAGTATTCAGTAGCCAAAGAAAGCTCAGTTATGTTTCATAGTAGCACTTTGCCTAATCTGTCCACTTAGCAAAACTGTAGCATATAATTTCAAATGTAGTAAACATGACCTTTTAAAAGATTTCTCTTTTTCCCCCCTCTGGCAGGATCACTGATCTCCTACCAGTGAATCTCTGGAATACACTAATACATTTTAAAACCATGGAGAGCATTACACAGAAATGGGTTTTGGTTTTACTGACGAACAAGTGGACTATAAAATACACAAACCAGTAAGAACTTAGGCTATAGTTCCTAGGAGACTGAAGCCAAGCCCAGCCATCTGTAAGCAGAAATTTGCAACCTGCTGCTGGTTTGACACTGGTGCTTATGTGGTGCTGTGATTGTGCTTTTCAGAAAATCGGTCTTTGATGGAAATACAGTTTTCCACTCCCAGATCTGTTGTCTGTACATGTCTGTGCTGGCGGAAGGGAAGGGGGCTGAAATAAATAAATATCCCTTACAAAAGTGAGAGAGCAGGAATGCAGCAGCCCACTCATTTTGAGGGTGCATTTCCATGTCAGTTCAGGGATTGTGCTTTCCTTGGGTCCTGGTGCTAGCTCTGTTTGACTGGCTGGATGCTGACAGCTGTTGAGCTGCATTACCATGGAATTGTCCTTCAGAACCCCTAAAACATTTCTAGCTTGAAATAACTGGGGTAGATGAAATGTTCTAGGACTATACTGTGTTGGTTTGTGTAGATATAATTTAAGTCCTAGAGGATGTCAGAAATCAACCAAGTGTCATGGATAACCTTGCTAGGGGGACACTTTCTTGATGAGCTGGTCTGTTCAGGTGGAATCGATTTTTATATATATTTTTGATATTGCCAAGTATTTCAGCAAGAAGTTTATGTTCTTGTCTTCTGTGACAGGATCACAGGGCTGGCTGCTACAGTTTGCCAACCTTGCTCATTCCCAGGATTTTGCTTGTTCTCATAGCAGCTGTGATACACGAACATCTTTCTTCTTGTGATATGTGGTCCATTACTGATTAAAGTACAAGGGCCAAAGTTCTGCTTTGGTTATGATATTGAATAATTCCTGCTTGTAAAATCACTTTAACAATGATGTTGGATAGAGTTTGAGTAGCAATTGCAGTGGCTGAGTTGCACCTAAAATTTGGCTTGAAACAAACTGACCTGTGGTTAACTGCTGCTGAGGAAGACATTTCTACATTAGAATTTTCTTGCACTATGCAAAATTAGCTTTACTGCCTTGCTTTTCCTGTGGTCATGACAATTTTCATAATCTTTGCAGTTATGTTGAGTTTTGTGATGAAGAAACAAGTTAAAAAGTTTTCCCAAACCATGGAAATTAAAGTCTAGTGACCATAAAGTGGACAACCACTAGTTTAAGCCAGTTGGGGTTTTTTGTTTGTGGCATCTGTGCAGCCAGCAGCTACCTAGACAGTGTTTTAAATCTTTCAGTTCTTGCTGTTGCTTAAGCTTTATTTTTCTGTTTCTAAATTTACTGCCTGTCTGTATACTAATAATTAGCTCTTCGCATAGTAAAACACTAGTTCCCCTGTGATTTTTTTTTAAGCAAAAATGCTTGCTTTTGCTTTAACAAGTTGCAGGAGTAATTTCAGAGATGAATGTGGTCCAAATCATCTTTACTAATCACTGTATTTTGATCTTCTAAAATAAGCAATAAAGAGTGAAACTGAGACCACAGAGGAGTCTACCATTAGTTTAAGGAGAAGCAAGCCTTGCAATTCAAGCCTTCTGCTATGGGTAGACCCATCATTCAGATCAATTACGAGATCTTTAATTTGGACTCTGTAGTGACTCTAACATAATAACGTTGTCTTCGAACTGCACTGATGTGGGTTACTAACAAGCATTAAAAACAAAACTGAAATCTGAGATGCTGTAGTCAGAAGGCAGATGCTGAGAGCTGTGGTCATGACAGTGTAATTTCTGTCTCTCTTGATCTCCTGGGATATCATAACAAATGAACAGATCTTTCAGCTTTTGAAGCAAGGGAAAAGAGGAATCGTCCTTCCAAGAGTGATGAGAAATAAGGCGACTACACCCTGTTTTACAGCATTAAACTTTCAGTTGTTACTTGGTCAATTTGAAAGTTTATGTGGTTTAGAAACAGTTGCAGGAGGACTTTCGATATTGAGACAAGCAGAGAAAAGGCTGCATATATGACTCTTGTTGCAGCGATGCAAAACCATCCTATTTAGGTTTATGTCTCCTGTGTTCTGTCTTTCCAGCAGTATTCATTTATTGATGAGCTTCCAGTTGGTTTGTTTCTCAGAAGTCTCAATAAGATGCTTCTTTATTGACAGTCATTCCAGTTATCTTTCCAGAAAACAAGACTGTTTAATGTACTGTTAATTCTCATATCTGTTTCTTTTATGTGATAATTTCAGATTTGGTCACAGGTTAATTATTTCCCTTTTAGTTGAAGGTATTAGAAAGTCATGAGAAGACACCACTTTGTTGCAGGTCCTGTGCTTTGCCTTTGTAATAACCAGAAGAGCCGTTATCAAAGCTCAAGTCTCCCCCTGCAGAGGCTGCTGCACCTGTAGAAGATAATGAAGGTGGTGTTAGCAGAACCAACTCTGAAGCTCCTTATTTGCTTAAGTATTTATTTTTATACTTCTAGAACATCAAAACATCTGCCTTCTGTCTTCCAGAGGCATTACAGAGAGCTTGGCTGGAATGTGATATGTAACATTCCCTTGGAGGGCACCTTTAGTTTTCTGCTATCAGTGTCCATTTTTGTGTCAGTAATTGGAAGTTCAGGAACCAGTCCTAGAAGTTTCTTTTTCTTACAGTGAAGGATATGTCTCATCTAGTATTGAGTATTTGCATGTTTTGTCTCTGTCTGGATGATACTCAGTTAAATGAAGTGTCCTATGGTTCTTCTTGTCCCCATGCTACACCTTGGCCATCAGCAGGGCATGTTCTTTGTGCAGGCACAGGAAAAGGAGCACATGAAGGAGTTCTTGTGATATTAGCTCGGTAATTTGCTGAAATTGAGTCTAAAATATCTTTTATCATTTAAACAATCTCTAACTGAAAAAAAATCAGAGAGCAAAAAATTGTGCATGTTTTCTTCTTAAAGTAAACAATAGAAGAAATATAGATAATTTTCCCATCACCACAAGTTAACAAAATTCACTCAGTACAGAAGAGACTGGAGTAAAGGTTGCCAATTCTACAGCATTGCACACAGTTTTACAAAGGTCTTTGTTTTACTGCTGTAAATCAGTAGTAAAACAAATCAGGATTAGTTCATTAGTTTGGTATTGGTGAGGATATGAATTGTTTGAGATGCAGTGATTACTAGCAATGAGAAGCGCCTTAATTGATCAGAATGCTAGGTTCTAGGGATTACACAACTTACAGTTGAATTAGTGATGGGTTTCTTAGTTAAAAAATAACTACTTTTTTCCTCCTCGGAAGAGTTTCTCAGAATTCCAGGAGTTAAATTGCTAAAATTTTTGAGGGATGTTAAAGGTTTAGATATTTGCCTTGAAGCACAGGAATAATGGAGACATTTTCTAGCTAATTCCAGTCACAAGAAAGATATTTTACCACAGAAATTTTGTCCCTTATCAGCTCTCTAATTGGTCTAGTATTTCTGCTCTTTTTTTAAATGGCTTTTAAATTTCACTGGGCTCTGGAAGACTGGTCAAGTACCCAAAGGAATGGAATGAGTAACACATGTTATATTCATGGACTTAAGGACACTTTTTCTTTGAGACAGATGTATGCAGTGGTGGAATAAAATTACAAAAATATGTTTTCAGGCACTTCAGAGACTTAAATTGGAGCAAGTTGTAAATTCTGATTAGCTAAGGGGGAGTGGTCTTAGAGCTACATTTGGCTCACCCATAACAGCCCTGTTCTGACCTAGGATGTAATTTTTACGTCTTCCTCTTACATTCTATTTATGTGATTCTCATTTTCTGTGACTGGGTACTTGACATTTACAAGATACTATTGTATCTGGCTCCTTCCCTTCCCTGTCACCTCAAGGTGGTGAAGGCCCCAACTTTTATGGTATATCTTAAATAGCCCTCTTGCTGCATTCTTTTCATTATACTTTTTTAAAGTTGTTGGAATTCATTCTGAGAAGCATGGTTAATGTGGACTCATTTTTAAAATTCATTGCTGAGTCTTTTTATGAACTTTGTGCAGATATTTCACATGATGTAAAACAACAGAGTATTTGGGGGCAGGGTGTTAGGATAGAGTTGCTAACATTTCTCCAGTAGTAAATCACATTTAGTTAGAATTCTGAGGCATATACCTCAATGTGCCTTCCAGTGTATCCATCACTTGGATTTGGAACATTGAGAACATAAGGTTATTAAAATTCTCTACATCAGTAACTGATTTCTATTGTACAAATAATGGATCTCCTGTGTAGGAAAAAAATAATTTAGTGCCTTAATTTTATTTTATTTTTTAATCTTTCTGCATCCTACCAAAAAGAGTATGATATGAAGAGCTGTGAATTTAGTTTCAGTACTTGACTAATTGATTCTAGCTGAAAACTGAGCTGGATGCTCAGAATTAATTTATGCTTGAATCTCACTTCTTCCCAAGTACAATTATTCAGAAGTGGAGATTTCATTACTTTGCTGTTTTCTTCACAGACTGCTGCTGATTAACCAGAATGTTAAGATTTTCTTTCAGTGTCTGATGAAGCTATTTTTGCTTCTTCAAAGTAAAACCTGCTGAGATGAAGTGGCAAAGGCACTGATGATATAAATGGCACACTGTGTCAACTCTTACCTCAATCAGCTTTAAATAAACATTTGTTTCAAATGGTGAAATAATCAATGTAAACACAAAGTACCAAATTCAGCTCTGGAATGAGCCAGTGCCCATCTAGTGAGTCCTGCAGGTTTGCCCCAGAGTCCAGTCTGAGAACAATATGTCTCATAACTGCTGAGGTTTTCAAATGACCCTCCCTTCAGATTGATAGAAGATAATCTTCCAATAGGAGAAGAAATAAAATAACAGAAGTTGGAAAACTGATCATGAGCTTAGAACTGGGCAGGGACTACTGGAAACAGAAGTAATTTTAGTGTGATGACACCTATTTCTTAGAGTGATGAAAACAAGAGGATTCTGTGAACAGGCTGCTTTAGCTAATATGAAGTCTTCATAAAAGACATTTTGAGAGAGGAATTCTGCAAAGGGAGCTCAATATCAGAGGTGAAGGATTATGCTCTCAATTCTACATACTGCAATGTATTGAAAGTTTCCACAAGTTTAAAGGTTTTTTTAAAATAGAATGTAAAACACTTGATGAAACATAGGCTAGTCTGACCCTCTGTAATCAAACTGGCTTTGTGTGCTACTGTGCTCTTCTTGACTCCTTAGATCTTCAAAATTTAGTTATCTTTCATCTGCAGAGACAATTATTTAAAGGCTGCCTTCAGTTTCCTTTTTGAGCTGTGAACAATTTCAAAATTTCAAACAGGGACAAAGAAATATCCAGAAATAGAACTATGAGTTCAAAAAGTTTAAACTGTGCAATAATAGATGCTTCAGTCTTATTTAATGATTCTTGCTTTATAAAAATGAGCATTACACTTCGTTACGGAGTTTCAACCCAAATAATCATTTTTCATTAGCAGAAAGATGTTGAACTCCAATGTTTTTTCCTTCTATGCAATAGGCAAAACTGGAGTTCTGCATTATTTTTGGAGCAGAGCCCTTAAACTCAGTCTCTGCTAAGTGGCAGTGTTTATTCTGTGAAATGTCTAGCCAGAGCTGTGTCCACTAAGAACTATTCCAGTTTCTCAGTTGATTAGTATTTCAGATGTCTGCTATGGCATTTTGGGAAAAGAAAATTTCTGGAAAAATAAAACCCAAAAAAACCCAAAACAAACAAACAAAAACCCAGACCAAATCACACACAGCATTATACTATTTTGGGGGAGAAATATCAAAGAATGTTTGGGGTTTTTTTAAATGCAGGACTTCTACCACCTCATTGGCTGTCTAGTTAGGTACCTTGATACTCCTGTGTTCAAAGTGAAGGTGTTAGTCCCTTTTTTTCCTGTTATAAATGACTGATTTATGTAACCAGAGTACAAAAATGTGCACAAAGGGTATGGAGTTAATTATTTTCCTTTTTCTTTACCCTTGGGTTTTAAAATGTGTCATTAAGATGTAACAAAAAGGGGATTTAATTTTATAAATGAAAGGAAGCTTCCAGATGAACTCAGTAAATTTGGATTCTGGAATAGTCAAAGAAGCATTTCCACAGGAAAGGCTTGCTACTTCCATCGAAGGTAACATAAATTTTATGAGCCACTCTTTGGAACACCTTCATTTTCCCCAATCCATTCTATATGCACTCTGCTCCAGACAGAAAAGATTGGCTATATGAATCTTGCAATAAATTGGATAAATTTGTGGTAATATTTTAAAGCATAGTATTTAATGTTTTTCTCTCTGTCTACTGCTAAACTATTCAGTGGGTAGCCAATTTCCACAATTTCCAGTAGTCCTTCCCAGCAGCCACTTCACTGCTCACTGCAGCTGCACAGTTTATCCCACTTAACTCTTGGCATTTGGGTGAGCAACTGCACAGAGAATTGACTGGTTTGCTTGATTTGTACTTTTGTATTAAAGGCAGATGTATTTCTAGAAAATATAACTGTTATCCATAACAAGAGAAGATATCCTGAAACCTCATTAGAAATCCAACACATTTATAATTTTAACAAGAAATCTCCGACTTGTTGGCACTACCAGTGCAGTGAAAATCTAGGTGGAAGATCAGCTTGTCATACTATTTATAATACTAAGTTGTATTTGGAATCCTTCATCACAATGGGACTGTTTTGTTTTGCAAGACTAGCCAAAGGAGCTGAAGTTTTGTGCATTAAGTACAAATATCACCGAGTTTTAAAATTTTTTAAATGGAAAATAGTTCTATTTTCTCTATGTCCCAATACATGACTATGTAAATGGAGGTTGCAGGGCTTGAATCTCATTTTGTATAGAGAACATTTTAAAATAAGATCCCTTAAATTCAAGAATGGTTCAGTCATGGAATTGGAGTAAGAATATATTTATAAATTATTATTATTAAATTATAGACATCAGAAATACTATCTTCATTGTTCTGCCTCATATGATGAACATATACATTAGCTTTTTCTATACTATATTATCTACAGTACATCATATACCTTCATTGCCACGCTTCTTTATATTCAATGACAATTTTCCTATTTTCATTCTATTTTATCTTTAGTCATAAAAAGTAATCTATATTTAATATGGCTGTATCCAAGCAGGGGATTAAAAATCTAAAAATATTTTTACTCCAGCAGGTGCCTACAGGCTTTTATTTCATGGCATCCATTGTCAGAGCAGAGAAGGATGTGGTCAGGAGGAAATTGGTTAGTCTTTTGATCAGGAAGAATATTACCTGAATCATTTTAAGAGTAGATGGGGAAAGGTTTCTTCCCAGACCAAATTTGCTTTGCTGAACAAGGCAGTCTGCATTAAAATGTTGTTAATAAGTAATTTCCTGTCTCAATCCCCTCTATAATAGCTGTAAAGGGAGCATGGCCTGGAAGTATTCCATACTAGAGTCTAAAAAGTTCTGTTAAGTGAACTGTGAGCTCTAGATTTTGGTACATGAGAGGATGTTTCTGTTTGTTATGGTGTTGCCCACCATGTCAAGTATAGGGAAATGCAATGAAAGCACAAAAGCTATCAAGAAAATTAACACCTGCATATAAAAGATGTAAGAAAGCAAGCTGATTTTATTCTGTGTGCAAAATCTGAGTTTCAAAAAGACCTGGATCACAGACACAGATTCTCTCCCCAGCTTTCCCTGAAGAAGAGATGCAATCTCATCTAAGTAGCTCACAAATGAGCTGTAGATGTATTTTGTAGTGAACTTTATCCAGCTGTTTTGTCTTTGAGTTCATTCAGCCTTGTATGACTGCATTGTTCACCATAAAAGATGCTGCACTTGCATAGGTGATTTGTCTTGAAATGTGGCCGGTTTTTTACCTGCTTCAGTTTTGCTTACAAGGTACTGATCTCACTACCTGATATTTGGAATAGGAAAAGAATGCCACTTTTGCTGGACTATTGCTCTCAAAATTTTAATTGTACTGCTGTTCTTCAAACCACAGTATCTGATTTGTTCTTACTTAATTTTCATTGGTCTTTTTGCCACACAGTGCATTCTGGTTCAGTTCAGGTTAGAAAACAGTATATTGTGATACAGTGCAGTATCATTAATGAAGGTGAAGTATGTAATATTGTCTGTAGCAAAGTATTATGGGAGTCAAGTTGGCTACTGAAATATGCCTAATTACTCTCTTCCTATTATGGTCTATTTATTTTAGCTATACTTGCTCAAAGCAAACACTTGTTAAAAAAAAGTCAACACGCCTTCACTGGTCACACTTCGTTTCTGTTCCAAGTCCCAGCTCTATGCCTGTCCTGAGCAAATGAGCCAGGCTGTGGGCAAGTGTGCCAGGGCCTGAAGGGCAAGAATCATAGTCACAGTCATTTCCAGCTTTCTGTAGCAAGCCACATTGGCAGAGAACACTGTTGGTTTTCTTTCCTCTGGGCTCTTGTCAAAGGGGGAAGAATTAGAACCTTGTTTCTTCTCTCACATAGTTTTACATATGCTTGCTGGGAAGTGAGATATTACCAAATATGGATTATAGGGCTCCAGCAGAATCTTTTCAGCCTGGCTACCTGCCAAAAAAGTAAAATCTTCAGAAAACAAGGCTATCATATTTGCCTGACATTTGTGGGGAAGTTATATGTCTGTGTGTACTATGGAGCACTCTCGCAGTAACCCTGATGTTTCTCCAAAAGACTGAGTTTACTGTGCAGCAGATATACTACCAAATTTCTAATTGTGGATACCATTTTTCGTAACAAATGTATATGCTCACTGTAGTAAATTGAATGTATTTCAGAATGCACATACATAACAAATATATGTGGAATTTTTGGACATATGGTGACCTGTTTGGTGCTGCTGTGTGCGCATAGCTGATGTGACCTAAATACAAAATAAGTAGGGTATGTATGTACATATGTATGAATAACAGAGCGATGATTCCCAGGGGAATTGGGAAAACCTCAGGAGTCAAAGACATGCAGGGATATGCTGCATAAAATCTCATGAGTAAGAATCCATATGTTACAATTCTTAGGATCTGAGGAGAAATAATTAATGAAAGAACAGTACAGGATTTATATGGCTTGGTGGTTTTATCTGTCCAGCAACAGTTAATGTCATTATAGGTTTTCACAAATTATACCACCATCAACATTTTGTCTGTTATAATTTTCTGTGTTCACAGATGGGACCTCTAAACAGACGTTTCCAAGTATAATTCCAGTCATAATTCAGTTTTCATAGTACTTTCCATAAATGTCTATTTTTGATTATACACTGCTCTAATTCATTACAGCATTTTTGTCAGTTTTAGACTGGGAAAATTGACAAGAAAAGCCAATTGCTTTTCATATAGTATTGGTTTCTGAAAGAGTTTCAGAACCAAATTGCACAGACATATGTCGAAGGGAAACACAGTCCTGTGTACAATTTATGTATTTCATGGTGTTGAGAGAGGAAGGCTAAGTAAAAAAAGAGTGTTTTATAGTTAACCTGTAACCCTATTGATTTGAGGCATGTCAATTTTAAGAAAAGCATCTATATGCTTGACTAATCTGTATTAAGCATTGCAGTTATCCTTATAAAGAATAAGCTCATTAATATTTAAACTACACATTAGCTTCATGCCCTATAAGGAGATAATTCTCCACAACTTCCATTAATTATCACCAAATTATCATGAACTGAGAATAACTGATTGGGAATAAATCTTTCATGTTTTAAGCCAGACCAGAGTAAAAGTGTTAACAATAGTTTTGGTAACCCATTGTCTGCCCATTTTAGAGTGCATCCATTTCAAAACTGATGCAACTAAGTTTTGGATTGAAACTGGACAATGCTGGAATTTGGACGATTGTTCTCTCATCCCATCTTGCTCTCACTTTGCCTTACTTTCCACTTGTGGGCTCTAAATGAGCCTAAATTTGAGCACCTGTGGAGTAACTGTGAACTCCCAGAACTGCAGTGTTTACATTTATTTAGTACCCACTGATCTGTATATCATCTCAAGGTTAAAACACGCAGTTGCACAGAGATGTGTGTTGTAAGCTCGTGGTGTCTGGCTGTACCAGTGAAAACTTGCTCTATAGATAGGATGTAAACTGAAGCTTTTCTCAATGCAATGCAAATTTTATAAGCTCAGAAAACAGTTTTTGTGCAATGACGTGACAGGACAATCTGAAGAAGCACTCAGTGCTGTGTCATATTTATTTGGTTTTCATTTGAGAACATAATTCCTGCAGGGAATTCTGTTTCAGCCACAGAACGAGGCCTGTGAACAGCTCATTCTGCCTGAATGTTCCCCTATGAATTGCTGATGGTTGGGAAAGCTCACAGTGACAGAACAGGAGACAGCAGCTTTGTGCTTAGATGACAATAGCCTGTGTCTGTGCTAACAGCAACTGGCACCATTAACTACCTATCCATAGACTGAAAGCAGAACAATTATCACTGCATGCATTAGAATGATGAAATCCACTCTGTTTCTATAGTAACAGGAGTGACAATTTATATTATGACCTTAAGAAAGTACAATGTGACCATTTATTTTTTCTATTTTTTTTTTTGCAGTTTTACGAGGAGCAGCAATTCTCAGAGAAAATAATATTTCGATTATGCACATAATTGGCAAAGATAAAGGTAAGATGTACTTTTCCAGTAACAAAGAGATGCACAACATACATTCAAGTTGGAATGTTGATTTTGACTTTTGCTATGTAGTGACATACTCAATTCAGTGCTGTTTGAAGGCGATTCTTCTTTTCTGTTTATTACAAATACTTTAAAGCAGAAGCGTTAGAAAATACAAAGAGTAAGAGAAAATATAATAAGGATCTTAGCAAGCCAAAATTTTGTAATTGTTTGGCCACATGGTCTGACATAAACTACCATATAAAAACCAGATGTATATTCTGAGCTTTCTTCCTCAGAAGCACATCAAAATACCAACAAATCTGTAAGATATTAGTTCCTGGGTATGTTTATTATACTGCAGCCTATCCAAGCTAGCATTTATATAATTAGCTAGTTTGTTAATAGCAGTATGCTGTGGCTAAATGTCTCACTATGGTTTGAAAAATCTATCTTTATAGATATTTTATGAATATTATGGTATAAACTTGTCAAGAGAGAACAGTTCTTGAGTTCTTTAAACTGATTTCAGCATCCTGTTTTAGTATTGCTTTGTTTCACAATCACCCCCCTTTACAAATGATATAGCAAGTGTAACTGTGCAGTCATTTGGTAACAGTCGTAATTCTTGAAACATTTAATAATTTACAACCTTCCCTCTCCCTACATACTTGTCTTGCCCAAAGCCTCTCTCCTCATTATGTGCTAAATATATAGATGTTCCTATGAGCCCCTCTGGAGCTCTGCTGGGAGTGAAGGATTATGGAATATCTCTCCAAGTTACCTACAGCTTCAGGAGTGTGACACTAATCCATGCCTGGTGGTATTTCCTTGGGTGTTACAGAGACGACCAGATAAAGAAAGGAGAACTCAACTGTAACTCTGTGCTAAAACATCCTGTACACTTAGTGCTCTTTCTTTTGATGCAGTAATTAATTGCAAGCTTGAATTTATAAGATTTTTTTAAAACTGAGATAAATTACTAGCCTTTATCATAATTCCAAGAGTGTCTCTAGCCATGTGCTTTTGAAAAGTTTTTAACTTTCAGCACATTTATAAATTTCATTTCTCTGTAGTAGAGCATAAAACACAGCATATTGTATCCTAATACCCCTTTCTAAACCCTGGCTTAGATTGCTGATTTAAACTGCATTTTTGTAATGCATATAGATGTTTTAAGTTCTTTTATTATTGTGCATCCCAGTGCTAGAAACAGGTTGTCTCTACACGGGCTATTATAGTGATAAACAGACATTTTTCTTTAAAAATGTAAATAATTTAATTTTAGATGATAAGCAAGCAAGCTGTTCAATGTCTGAAATATTCAACTAACATTATCTCCATTTCTAAGGAGATTCAACTGAGCAAGTAAGAAAGTTAAGTAAGAGTTAAGGTGCTGAATATTTCTAGTCTAGATTTGCACATTGTATATGTTGTCAGTTATATGAAAATAAATCTTGCTACTCATTAGGCAGATTTTACATCCTGTGTGAATTAGGAGATTATGTGACTGTCATCTGAGCAGGCAAGGAAACTACTTAAATAGAATGGGAAGAATGAAGAAGGTTGCTTTTGTTCATGTAAAAAGAGCAATACTCAAATCCACCTAACACAGTTCCTCTTCTGGAGCACAAATGGAATAAAAAGCTCTGTTTAAGGCACAGAATGACACTTTGTTTTCTGACTTCATGAGATCAAGTGTGGTCTCAAAAATAGAGAAGTCTGGTTACTCTGTTCACTCTTCATTTTGATTTTGAAGATCCTTATATATGTATGTACGTATGTTCTCTACTCATTTGACAGTTCACCTCCAGGTGGAAGGAAGATTATCAAGAGAATTTGTGTGGAATAGAGAAAAAAAGAATGTAGGTTACTTATGCAGTTCTTGACATTCCAGTGATAGGTTTGTTTTTTTGTAGTTACACTGTTATTTCACTTATTTTAGCTTGCTTGTTCAGAGAAAATATGTAGAACTGTTCATTTGTACTTCCTTGGAGTCTTTTATAGTTACAAAAGCTGGTTTATAATTACAAAAGCTACTCAAACCATGTAGATTTCCCCAAATATTCTTATGTTAAGCATCTGAGATGATGACCTTAAAAAAGCCATGTAGCAACAAAAGGAGAATTTTGAGAATGAAGAGTTAATGTTACAACTGATGTGCAAGTACCATATAAATCTTTTAAGTTTCAATTGAATTTAGAATTAACAAATCAAACCTCAGCTAACAGTGAGATCCTTAGAAGAATAAAGGAGATTAAATAGTTAGGCTGTGGACACTTGTGAGTACACATTCCTTGTTAAGCCATAAAAAGCTGAAGGATCAAAACAATGGTTAACAGTAAATTCTGTTCCACACATAGACATGCATCCATAAAATATTACTGTAATAATGTTAATATTACATTTACAAACAGTGCTTTGTACTTGGAAGCAAACTGAAAAAGAGCTGTGATAAGGATAGATAATCAGTGTGTTTTAAAAGGCAAAATTAACAGCTAAATATGTCTGATTTTAGTTAGCATGTACCAGATTGACTTTTTATTTTAGTGACAATTTTCTACTTGCTGAGCTTCTGTTTGTTCCTGCAGTTTTTGAACTATAACATCACTGTTTCTTAATCCCTCATCATAGCTACATCAGCATAGCTACATCATCATTAAGAAATATTCAATTTTTTTTACCCACATTGATAGATGTGCAGATATATGTTGCTGTTCACTCACTGATCCTTCAAAACTGAACACAAGTGAAAAAATTAAACTACGCTTCTCTTTATGAAAACACCTCAAGCAACTTTTCTAGTTTTGGCAGATCATAAAGAAGATCAGGGAACAGGATTCTTTTCCAACTAGGTGCTCATTTGGAAATGAAAATGAAAAAATAGAAGAAAAAATAGAGTGGATGAATGACAGCTCATTTTATTCTGCTGCATATGTTCGTCTAGGAGGAATGTACACAGTATTTGCAGCTCGTTCTTGTTTGCCTTCTAGTTTGCTTAAAGAATTCTGCTCAAGATCCTGAATGTTAATGCATGCCTTGAATTCCTTTAAGTATCCCTATTTTACCTCTGCTGCTACAAAGGTTCATAAATAGTTCTGCTTTTTGGCCTGGAACTGTGCAGAGTGTCTGTAATGACAGACTTCGGTGATGACCAAGTACAGAGAAAGTTCAGTAAATAAAGAGTAAGACTGTGGTTCAGTTTCCAAAAGGGAAAGGCTATATGCAGAACATGGCTTTCAACATAACTGGAAGTTTCCATTCTGTGGTTTTAAACATATGAATTTCAAATTAAGCCTAGGGCAGCTTTGATCTGGTAAGATTTTATTAAATGGAATATATATCTAATTTTTCCTTATATCTTGGCTTCTATTCTTTAAAGAATTATTCTTCAGTTTTACAGACCAATATGAAAGTATTCCTAAAGTTAAATAATAAGAATGCCAAAGGCTAATCTACCCATATAATGTGATTTTTACCTTTGTTCCACCATTTCTGTAATATGCTTTAAAATATTAATTTTATAGAGAAGTAAAATGTCACATAATTTGTATATGGATATGAGTGCAAGTCATGTCTCCATGGCATATGGTATTCAGCTAAGCCTGATACAGCTGACATATGTTTAAGTACAGTCTCTTTCCGGTATTAGGTATTTAAATTTCTTCCTTTACATTTGCTGTAGATAAGATGACATGGGGCATTTATAACAGTCATAGAGATATCATTTTTCTTGAACAAATTGTTCCTGTTTACTTAAACCTTTCCAGAGAGTTACTGGAAAAAATTGCTATGCAGAGTGAAAACACCAAATCTCTACTGCTGGTAATAAATTAAATTTGCAATAAACTGCAGTCCAAGCTGACTTACTCTGTTGTCCATAAATCTGTAACATCTCAAGGACTGGAAGATTTTACTCTTCTGCTGTCGTTGCTTGCTGTCCTATACTGTGGGAATTTACTGACATTTTTTGGATAAAGTATTGGTAGCCTGGTCATTGTAGTCTTTGCCTTTGATTTCCAGGTTTCTTCTAGTCCACTGTTAAGTCTGTGGACAGCTGCAGTGTACAGCAGAGGGTCCTGCTTAATTCTTTTAACCCCCCATTATTGTGTGTGGTAAGAAACACTGGGTCCCAGAGTGGAACCACTGGCTTGTCATACTGCAACAAATCTGGATAGCAAATCTTTCCAAAAATTGGATTCACTCCCCTAACGTTGCCATAGCAATATCAACTGCACATTCTGAAGTGAAAGTTTTTAATTTAATGTGAATAACTGAATTAGGGAAGGAGCACTTAAAAGCTTTAGATACGTTCTACTTTCCTAGACATGCATAATAATAATGTACCTTAACTTGAATTTATTTTAGGAAAAGGAATGAGAACAAAGAATTCTTTAGTGGCAGAGTATGCTGTCTTTTAATTATGTAGTTTACAATGAGTGCAAAAAATGGAGAACACCATTTGTAAAGTTAAATTGAAACACTAAAAGAAAGTACTCAGTAATTTCATAGCTTCATGAACTATACCTCGTGAACTACTGTCCTGAGTGATAGTAGTCTTCTGCTCTTAGGTTTATTTCCTATAAATTCAGATACAGTAGAGATGTGTACAAATTATCTACCACTGCAAACAGATTCCTGATCCAAGCATGTACAGTCTTCTATTTCCTCCTTAATCAGCTTTTTACTGTGATCAACTTTCCAACTTTTGCTTTCTGCTGATGTATAAACTTGGAATGTTAAAATATATATACCCTTTACAAAGAAAGAAAGAAATCAGAAATGTCAGGATAAATTTACTAGATATTTAACTACCTAGTGTTTATTAAGGATGCAAATCTAAGGAGTGCACCCAGCTGGGGTGCCACAAAACTCTGCTTTTATGCTGGCAGATCTGTAGGGCTTTAGTTACTACAAATAAGGTGGCAATGCAGTACAGTCTGCAACACTGTGGCTGCAGTAAGAGACTGGATTACAGTTTAGTTGAGGTGGTTCTGGTTTTTTAAAACTATGTTTTAAAGGAAAATGTTTTTCAAATACCTCTTCTCCACACTGCATCAAAGATACTGTTTAAAAGATATACATTTAGACTCAAAATTCAATAGTGACATGTTAAAAATACATGAACTGATTGGAACTTGCTGGTTGATCAGGAGTTTAGGAGACTTAGCTCTTTCACATCTGTCCTAAATGGAAACTGCTGGCTTTTTTAAAGAATCTCTCCCTTTAATTGTAGACTTTGATTGCTAACACCAGGCTGTAAGTCTGGGCTTGAAATGGTAAAGCACACAGTTCCAGTGATTTTTGAAAGAGTAGCCTTTTAATCTGGTTATTTGGTTTCATGTTCTTGGCTCTTTGCTATTTAAAGTTTGTGCATGATCCTACAGTGGCTTTAGAACTGTTAGTGGTTGTAGATCTTGAAGCCTAAACTGCTTTCCTTAGAGCACAGGAGCATGTCATTAGTTCAGTCAGGACTGTGTTATTATCTCTAAATCTTTCTGCATCCTTGGATTTTCAGCTTCTAATTATAACACTATCACACTATAACACTATCACAAAGTAAAATAACACAAATAAAATGAAGTCTTCCCAAACCCACTGGTAATTGTCAGTTTATGTAGCCCTATGTACCTGGATGCTGGCTGAGATTAGATACAGATCTTCCCAATGTTTACTGTTTGTATTTAATTTGTCCACCCTAGGAGGAATGCTACATTACGCTGCAGTTAAAACATGGTTTCTATATAAAATATGTTCAAAGTACCCTCACTCTGTGATGACATAACAGCAAACACAATTCTTTCATTAATAATTTGTTAGCATTAGTTGCTCATGAAGAAGCTGACCAGTCTTTCAACTTCCATTTTTCCCCTTAAGTTACAGGGGAAAACGTGGCATACTCTAAAGTGTCTGAATTAGAATGTTATTCTGTTGGAAACAGAGCCTCATTGATGGGTAGTACCAGCCAGGATCTTTCTTCAAAAATAATGGAAGTCAAGGGATTATGGTTTAGCCACAGCATTATGACAGGAGAGAGCTTGTCTTTGGATTACATTATCCTAGCTACTATTTTGTCATTTCAAAGCCAAACTCATTTTATTAAAGGATTGCTTTATTTTGAAGACAGAGGAAACTTCCTTCTACCTAATGGATGGCATAAATCAGCATGTGGGTATTGGGAAGGGGGAAAAAAATCCCTGTATTTTTGGTTTGCCACAAAGTTGTTTGCAATGCAAAACTGCCTGTAATTTCAACATACAAATACAAGCCTGATTATTGCATTTGAGGGAAAACTATTTTTGACAATTTAACCTCTTTGAGTGATGCAATTTTGACCACATTATCTTAGTGGAGCCCACTTTGTAAGGTGCTGTTGCTACCAAAATAACTGTGGTTGGAGTGCTGGTTGCCTGGCTGTACTTAGAGCACCATGGGCTCTTTTTCCCTATGCAAGTGGAGCAAATCATGTTATACAGCTAGATAATCTTATTCTAGGCTGGGTATCTACCCAGAGACAAGAAAAATCATGCTGAGAAAGGAAAAAAGGCTGTAACTGTTTAACCACAGTTATCTTTGCATAGCAGAGGAGCTAGACATTGAAGTGTCCTTTTCCAGTCTGGTTTCTAACATGTAAAATGTTGAACTGAAATGTTGGACTGGGAGATTTACTATCCCAAAGCTGTCTGGCCTTACCAGTTAAAGATATCAAGCAGTGGCATAGACTTCTTAAGAAAAATGGCTGATATGCAGTAAATGACAAAAATTCAGGGTTAGGATTAAAAATAAAGACAGGAAAGCATATCAAGGCATTTGGAGGCAGCCATGGCAACCATTTAATTTCCTTTTCTTTCAATTACATTGTCATTTAAAACATTCTAGGCTTTTGACTCAGTTTATATGAAGTAGAGTTCTAAAAATTACTTTTCCAGAAAAATTACATTTTGTTCTATGTTCTCACTTCCTTGCCTTCATATGAAGGCAAATGTAAGCACTATTTTCCACTGACTGAATTATTTCTCTATGAGATCTTCCTTTATTTCTATTTTGAAAAGAGAAGCTCTCTTTTTTTATTCATGGAGCTTAAAAGAAATGCATGCCAATTTGTACTCAGAGATTATTTTGCATTTTATTACGTGATTCATGCATCAAACATCAGTGCAGCTTAAGAATACTCTGCCTGCTAGATTCCTACTTAAATGTTTCCAAGCTGTTCCAAGGCATGTGAAATACAGATCTAATTTAAATGGTTTTGTGCAACCATGCATCACAAATATAATACCTAGGTGAATCATAGATATTATTTCTAGAATAATTTATAGAATCATAGATATTTATTTTTTATTACAGGCCTAAAAATGCACTTTATACTTGCCTTATGAATAAACTATACTGGTTTCCTGGAAAGCTCCAGACCTTGAGCAGTACAGCTTTGTCTATAGGATCCATTGTGATTTGTGATACAACCTTACTTTATGAAATAATGAAGTCTGGAGGACTACAGCTAAACTTTATAGTCTTAGTAATTTCTAATATGCAAAAAATCTCTGAGTTCTGAGAACTGCTATCAGTTCTGAGTTTCAAGTTTGGCAGTTCCACTCAAAGCTATGTGAATGAAAATAATGGTTTGGACAGTAACACACCACTAATTAAACCATGCTGGTATTATTTTGCAAATAGTTTTTAAAGAAAAGGATAACTTAATACCTATGACTCTCATGTGCATATAAAAGAGTATTTTAGCATCAGCCTCTTAAGATCAATTTAGCAGTAAATTAAACATCTACCTATGAATTCTGTATGGAATTTTTTTCTTCAAGGTGCTTTTTCAGAAGCAGACCTTGAGTCTGATATAGAAGTGTTACTGTATTGATTTTTAAGGAGCTTTTTAAATGAATAGTGTGCTCTAGTGCAAGCATTTGCTTACACTTCATTACACGTTTCCTGGTGTGATGTGCCATCTAGTGTCACACTCCCCAAAAGGAGGAAAACACTGCAAAATCCTTCATCAACACTACACTTGGAGAGTTAGGGAATTTTCTGAACTGTTGGGTGTTCAGGAATAAACTGAGCATAAACAGTAAAGAACTAATGTTTACATCTGTTTTTACTGACTGCCTAATTTAATATTTGCCATGTAGTGCTCTGTTCAATAACCCTTGTTGTCTGTGGATACACATCTATTAAAAAAACTCTGTTCCCAGCTACAGCCATGCATTTTGGTGTTTATGCCTAAGGAACTGTTGATACTTGTAGCATTCTGTATGAGAGTGCTCACTTCATCCTATACTTACAAAGAAGTTAAATTACAAAGAGAAACAAGTTTCTAAGGGCTTCTAAATGCATATAACTGGGCAGGGAAAACCGCTAACAGCCCCAGAGATTTTGTAAGGATTACTCACACAATATGTTTGTAGTGCAATGGTATATTCTTTTAATAAGCTTAATTGGTCAATATTGACTTATTCTGCTTCCATCCTACAAACAGATGGAATTTTGTGCAGTCAGTAGGTACATTATGTATGCCTAAAGACCTTTACAAAGCTATTAATACCTGGGGTTTTTTTCCTCCACATCACACAATAACTCACATAATGATATGTCATTCTTTTTCATCAGAGCAAGAGGGAGAAATGGAGAACTCACCATATTCAAGTTCTTTGTGTTTCTGATATTTGCTTTCTGCGTTGTGTCAGTTTTCTAACTTAACCTCATTTTTAACAATTTCAGGCAAAGCAGTGTAGCAGCAGCTTGTTTTGTGGTCTGATAGCTATCTCATCTGAAATGGGAACTATTTAAAGTACTTGCCAGACAAATACAACTTTATCTGCATTGTAGCTGAAGGAGGGAAATGGCTTAAAGTGGCTAATTTTACTATGATGGTGAACTTCAGAATCACTGTATTTCTGAGTTAGCAGATGAAGTAGACTATAAATGGAAAAGATTAAATACATCTTACAAGAATACATCTTACAAAAATGCAACATGCTTTTATTTGAATATTAATGTCAGTTGAAATACAGTAGAAAACTGCAGATCTTGGTGTTTTTAATGAATTGAATACATTTAGTGTAAAGAGGGTAACTGAAATCTCTTCTGGTTTTGTATGTATAAGCCAATTACATCACTACTCTTGTTGCATGTTAAGTTTTGTAAAACTCACATTCAGTCTTCTGTTTCTGTAAAAGTAGCAAAAAAAAAAAAAAAAAGGGGGTGATTCATACAATTCCCACTGTTCACTCTCACTCAGGGAAATTGGTGCTATACATCTTTCAGTGCATGTTCATACATAGATATGCCACTCATACTCACACATTTTTAAAACTTTATTAAGCATGCACATGAATTTAGGGTTACATGACTAACATTTTGATTGACTGGGATATAAAAATGTTACCTCACAAAATTAGTTTTTATGGGAATCATAATTAGAATCATAGTAAGAATGTGAAAGAGCAAATTGTTCTGTTCATTAGAAAGTCTGCCTGCAGAATTTTAATTTCACAATATTTATTGGCAGTGGTGGTGTAAGTATTGTGTGTAGCAGAAGGAGCTCAGCTTGACTGTTCAAATCCCAGATGGAACTTGGGCTGCTGGTGGTTGAAAAATTCTATATTTGAATTACAAATTCCTGCAAATGTTGATGCAGAAGAATAATCACGGAACAGGAAGAAATCAGAAAGCTGGAAAAGTAGAACTGATCTGAATATATTACCTTCAGCTTGGGATGACGTTTTCCTGACACTGCTGGTGTCTGACTAACAGCTCAAAATGTCACATGAAGCACAATATGGCTCCTGTACCCCAGGACAGGATGCTTGTCAGGCAAGTTATTAGTCTTGAGAGTCCTTCAATGCATACTAAGTCAAATTAAGACATGAAATACCATTTTTTATGTCAAGACCTACAAAAATCTTTAATAACATTTTCATGAGTATTTAAAAAGAAGGAATTGATGCAACAAATTTCTGGAATACTGCTACACTTGCATGGGTTTTAGCTGTTCTTCAGCTGGCTGCCTGTGTTGCCTTTCGTTTTTAAAGCTTTGAGGATGCAAGCTTTTGAATGTCTCTACTAGTAGGTAAAGGTTATATCATCAGTTTACAGAAAGCATCATATCTGCTACTCTGCACAGTAGGAAATAAACTCTGAAAAATGGATTTATTGAGAGATTTTGAAAGAACAAATGAAAGTTTATGTCATTTTGCCATAGTTCTTTTAATGCAGAAAACAAAGAGCAGAAGTGACTCTTCCTCTTATGTTATCTCTTGAGGAGGTGGAAGGAAGAAATACACATTTCATTTTGTTGAATGAAAAAATTCCACTCTCAGTATTGTTACAGTGGCTCTGGGTGTCTGCTGGCCCTCGTGTCAGAGCAAATGCTGAGTGTTTTGTCTCGGGTTAACTCTGTGAGTAGAGGGAGACTGCAAAATACACAAAAGAGAGTTCAAAATCTTGAGAGAAAGAGTGAAAAAAGAAAGAAAGTGGTATATAATAGGCAGGAAGAATAGATGAGTAAAAGGGTGTTATTACTAATTTTAGGGAAAAACAAAATAAAAGGGGAGGACCTGATAGGAAGATAGGAGATTACAAATTAAATATGAAGTATATAAAGATGAGGGAAAATAATTCTTACACACCTGGAAACAAGTAGTGCTTTGTGGAATCCTTAAAAAATTATAATGCAAAATATCAATGGAATCTCATTGTAGATCAGGGCATATAAGATTTTAAGTTAGCCTTTACTTTGATATGCTTGCTATCCACCCTGGCATAATATATACAAAAAACATCCAAAAAAGTGTTGCCTGTCATGTGTGATCTACTTTTTTGAAAACCTGTTCCCATAGCAACATTGCTATTGAATGGTAGCCTAGGTAAGTATAGCAAATCAAACTTAAAATTCTATGCGTACACATGGTTTGTCTTGCCTGAATAAACACACACACACATTGTGTGAGTACTCAGATGGCATAGTGTATGTTTTGGAGCCCAGGACACTTGGTTGGGATCTTTTCTCACCCAGATACAAATGTATAGTAGAACTTAACGATTTCAATTATTCCACAGACCCTGAGGTTAGAAAACCTGAAATATAGATTAAGTTCGTAGCTATCTCTATATTTTTAAAGGCCTCAAAACATATTTTTGAAAAGAATAAATATTCTGTGGAAGTAGATTATTAACTGCAAACCTGGATTTCTGTCTGTTCTAAAGATTAACATTTAAATTGTGTATTTATGTTATATCTTGAATTAGGAATGTTCTTATAACCCAGCTGGATCTTTATTGATTAAAAATGTACCAAGGCTCTAAACCACAGCATACTGGAGTGAAAACCAGGCCTGGCAATCTATGTGGTGAATTCCCAGAACTAGATGAAATGTGCAACATTGGCTGAGAGATTTTATTACTGTTTTTTTTCTTTTAATCAGGTAATGATGAAAATATAAATGGTAACATATGTAATAATGATAGAGGCAGGAATAACTCATCCAGAGCTGCAAAACAGTGTTTCTCATCCAGCTTTACATGTAAACTTGCACAAATCACTTTCTCTGCACCCCTACCTTGCTTAATCTAGCTGTGCATGATGACAATGGCACTTGAGTATCTTATGATTGACTGTAGGGGTAAAGTGAACGAACATTTTTCTACAAAGAGTAAAAGGGGGAAGGACTCTCTGTTGACTCCAAAGGGAAAAGGATGATATCCAGTGTTGGTGTACTATTTTTTAAATGGTAAATAAAGGGAAAACTTTACGAGGAGCAGGTGAGGGCACCTGGCTTGTTCTGCCTGCAGAAGAGACTGAGGGCAGAGCTCATGGTGGGCTGCAGCTTCCTCGGGAGGGGCAGTGCAGGGGCAGCACCGATCTCTTCTTACTGTGACAGGACCCGAGGGAACGGCTGGAGTTGTGCCGGGGGGGAACTAGGTTGGATATTAGGAAAAGGTTCTTCACCCAGAGCGTGCTTGAGCACTGGAACAGGCTCCCCAGGGCAGTGATCACAGCTCCAAACCTGGCAGAACTCGAGGAGTATTTGGATGATGCTCTCAGGCACAGGGTGGGATTTTTGGGGTGTCCTGTGCAGAGCCAGGAGTTGGACTAGATGATTCTTGGGGGTCCCTTCCAACTGAGCATAATCTATGCTTCTACTTTCATTTGCAATTTCCTGCATGAAAACCTGCCACCTCAATAATCTACTTCTGTTTCTAGCTGTGTTAAGCCCTTCAAAACTCTGGTATATTAGAAAGTAAGTCATACAGATCAGGTCAGAAGGTTTATCTTGTATTATATAACAATGTTACATTTCTAAAAGTAAAAAGAAATCCTAGCGAATTCTAGAGTTGCATATCTAAGGGTGAGCAGATTTCTGCATGGAGGCTCCTGCATCAATTCAGCCCTGATCTGACAAGCATGTGTTGCTATGGCAATGGAGATTATTGAGTGTGAACATGCTGCTGCAGCTGTGTGACAAAGATGAAGCCTAATTGTTAAATAAATTTTTATTTTAAATTTAAGGGGGAAATTTTGTCAGTCAGCCTTAGGAACCCTGTGTAAAATTCCAGAGTAAATTAGAATGTTACTAACAACTTTATAACTTTGCTTTCTGTTCTGCAGCTGATGTTTTTGAGGAGCATGTTCATTCCAACAGAGAAAATGGAACACACAGCTTTCCTGGTTTAATTTCCTGCTGCAGAAGACAATAGTAGCAGTTAAGTATAGAAAATATTTTTTAAAGCAAATATCAGTTTGTGTAAATACATTATTGCCTGCATATTCTACCCATCTTCATCAATGCATTAGCTCTGCCAGATACTCTTCTGGCAGTTACATAAGGAAAATTAATCAGTTTGAAAAGGAATACCTTAGTTTCCATGGAGCTCCTCCAGTTTTCATGGGCATGTTTATAGGTTAGAACTTTACTGTGGGTAAAAAAAGCACTGAAATAAATGGAGCACAGAAAGACAATGTAAAAAGATATTGAAGAAGAAAGACATTACAGAGTAAAGAACAATTAACATTAAGCACTACATAGGTGAGTACTTCTACAAGTTATCAGATCACCCTGATAGGAACATAACATAAATACTTTTCCTAACATCTCCTCTTAACTCTCTTATAGAGTCAAAGACATTGCTTACTATTAGCAATATAGAAATTAAACACTGGGAATTGCTGTAATGCCCGGTTTGCTGATTTGTGCTTAGTTGATGCTGTGATGTGACCCATTATTTTTGGACTGGCCGTCAGGTTAAGAAGTTTCCATAAGATCCTGGTCTTGTACATCTTATTCTAACAATTCTGACTTAAAAGAGTAAATAAAATTTATCTTAAAATCTGATTTAAACCTACTCTCTTTCAGTCAGAAACCATTCCCCGTTGTCCTTGGGCTAAGGATCTCAGTGAATGAGACACCACTTCCGCCCCCCCCAAATCCCAAATATCCATAAATACTGTAGTGCTCAGGACCACAACTGAGAGCTTGATTAAAAAATAAAAATCCAAAGTCTTTCCTCTAGCACAGAATCACCATTTTAATAGTGGAATATGCAAAGCAGCAGTATTTTCATTAGCTTTGCAGATTGCAAGGTACCAGTGCTCAGTGCTCTTTGTCAAAAGGCAATTGTGTCTGACTGGACTTTCCAGTGGATTGACTGTCTCAGCCAGCATCATGCGCCCAGCTGTGTTTGAACTGATTGAGTGTCCTCTGTAAATCTAATTATAAATATAAACAATATCTTCAAGGGCTCATTAAGAGGGTAATTACTAGTTTTGGAAACATCTCTAATGAAACCCTGCCAGCCTAGAACTGGATTTAAAAGTCACAAGCTGATTTTAAAGCACGATATAATAAGTCTCTGGACTAAATGCAGTTTTTTCAGGCAGAAGCACTGCAAATCACCAGAAACAGAGAATTCAGTAACAAATTAGAAGATGTGCTTTCTTCCATAGTTGACTTTCCAGTGCAAGTCTAACTTAGAGAACAGATTGATGGTAAATCTGAGGAGAATTTTAAATGCAATAAATTCAGGTATGAATTCTCTGTAAATGGAGAAATGCATAAACACACGGATTTCTAATCAGTTGTGACCACTTAAAAATGCAGTCTTTGGTAAAGGATATTGTCTGTCCAAGCAGCTGGCCCTGATGCTTTTGCTGCTCTAGAATCATGCAGACACCCCCTATAATCCCTTTTCTGACCATGCAGTGTTAGAATTCAAACACTGCTATTTTTCTAGGAGAGCTTCTTAATCTACGAACATTCTGTTTGCCAATTCTGGGGCAGTTCTAACACCTGGATGAACCAAAAAGAAAAGTTGCATTTCTTGATGAATCCAATGAAAGTTTGTATTACAATATGTGCCATGTATCTCTCCTGTTTTATGTAAACAGTAACACAACAGGACTTGTTTGTCTACAAAATATCAATGTCTTTAAATTCAAGTGTAACAGAATTGTGGTACATCTTTGGGAATCCTGGATAATAACTGACGACTGCAAGCTAGGTTTGGAACTTGTATTGGGAGTTGGTTCATCATGTTTCAGTAAAATTTTGCATCTCAAATTTAAAGAGAAGAGGAAGTGGGAGTAAAGACAGGTTTTCATCAAGAATGTAGCACTTCTATTCAGCCTTGAAATAACCATGTAAAATAAGAGTGCTTAGGAGGTAAAAATTGGGACAAGTAATTGAATACATAAATAAAGAGTAAGGAGAAATTTTCAAGTGATTCACTACCTTCTTCTGTTCTGAAGTTTGCCCACCCACTCCTACATGCCACCTCTTGTGGTGCAGGACAGTTTACTGTAATGTGGGAGTTTAGCATACAAATTCCTACTGACTGCATTTGTGCATAGCTTCCCACACATCTTTTGAAATAGGGTGCCTTATTTAGAAAAGTAAATGAGTCTTATAGCTATGTCTCAAACTACTAGTGCAGTGGGTTGAAAATTACCCATTACATCCATTTTGAATTAATAGGCATTTCATAATTTTTTACTTTGCTACAAGTCTGTGCCCCAACTCTGGGCAGTTGATAATGCAGAGAGAACAGTGGTCCTGTGCTGAGGACTGGAAAGCTGCAGTTGCAGCACCTTGAAACAAGGACCTTGCAGAGGGTTAAACCACAAAACCACTGAAATCAAATTTGCTCTGATGTTGACTCACTGCTTGCCTTGATGACACACACACAGAGCTTGGGAGAAAATGAGTTCTTTCTCTGCAACCAATTCATAACTGAATTATAGTAAGGACAACATGACAACAGCAAAGGAGTAATTAACAGCTTATCAGTGAAAGTTTGTGACAAGTCTCAGGAGCCTACAAGACATGGTCTGGGCTGCTTCAGTCAGTTTTGTGTCTTAGAGGAAGCACCAGAACCTGCTCCTATGTGCTGAAGGCAGACAGCTTCCCAGTCTGTTATGGTGTTGGTTCCTGGTTGCAGCTGGAACTCAGAGCTGTTGCAGTAAAACAGATGGAATGTAAGGTCAGCTCTAAACCCTACTGCTCCTATTATTTATCACAACTTGATTCATTTCAGCAGAGAAAAATATGGCATTTCCTGTTTTCAATCTGCCTCTTTGTAAATGAAAGCATTTTTATGGATCATGTGTTTGTACATTTCTGAAAACTCAGTCTGAACCTGACCTTTCTATTTGCTTTCTATTCATTAGTGAAACCAGACAAATCAGTTTAATTTCTCAATTTACTAATTGGAGTACAGGAAATAGAAAACAAACAATAACAAATTAAATTGTTTATTCCATTGGCCTGAAACATTCAGGAAAAAACACTGAACATACACTTAGCATTTACAAAAGCCTTTCTGAAAGGAGTAAATGCACAGTATCTTACTCTATTCCATTAATGTATCTTGCTTCGTAAGGGCCTGATGCTAAATATTTATTCCCAAAAACAGCCTTACATTAAGTATAACATGACTTTTTCATGTGGATTTGATCCCAAATCCTGGCTGCTTTGTTGTACAGAAATAGCCTGATGTTTAGCCTTTAGTATTACAGAAACTGTATTTAGCTGAAAAACTAAATGAAACTTTGAAAATGTAAATATTTAACAGAGGCTGCAAGCAGAGAATCATAGCAGCAGTATTTCTTCTTGTGCACCTCACTGTTTCATGCTTCTGAAAAAAACAGTTGCTAGTAGTTGGTCACACTTGGGCATACATCCAACAGGTCATTATTACATTGACAAAATTGATTTAATTTATGGATTAACAAAATCTGGCAATTTTTTAAAATAAATTTGGTAAAGCTCTCTCTAACTTTTGCTATGGACCAAACTATTTCCTTACCTAAATCCTATGAGATGTTATCATCACAAAAGGTATAAATTTTACTTTACAAATGAAACCCTTCTAGACTGATCATAAACATACGAATTAGGTAATAAAACTTGTCTTGTTCTACTGTTAAGCTCCTACTGAAACAAATTCTTGTGTAAATTAGGTGATACTCCTGTTTTAGAGATGTATAGTACTGTCTTGTATGTTTATGTCCTTGTCTCAGTGGCAATAAATAAGTGATCCTCCTCAGAAAGTTAATAACAAAAACAGCTGGAAAAGCAGTAACATGATGACCTTGAATTTATTGCATAGGCTGGTCTGAATAGAATGATGAAGTAAACTATGGTCTGTATTCTCAAAATGGAAGACATGGAAAAATGGCAAAATACAGTGAAACTTGTGGTCCTTAGGTGAGTCTCAACTCCTTAGCTGGGAACTGAGACATCTTCAGATGAAGCCTAGAGACCAAAGCTGGGCACCTCACTCACCATGAATAGCAGAGGTCTCTGAGACCTGCAGTGCTAAATGACCTCTAGCTACCTGGAATTAGAGAAAAGGAGACAATGTTTTCTAGCTCCACATGTAAATCCAGATCCTTTGCTGCTTCTCACAGGAAACATTCTCTTAAGACACATGATCTACACATGGATCCCATGCAAATATTTGATAACTTCAGGATTCCCACATCTGCAGTCTTTAGCAAACCAACATCACACTCTTCTGGCCAGGGAGCCTTAAGTTAGCTCTTGCTATGTAGACTTTGATGTAGGACGCCAGTAACTGCAGTCCAGCTAGCTACAGGTTTTTTCCTTCTCTAACATGGAGTCAGAATTTTCCTTTTGCTTTGACGAAGTAGATTTCAAAAACAAACACAAATACATCATAGCCCCACAGACACCATTCTACCAGTCCAGCCTCTCACTTGTTCCTGCTGCCTGACATTTCAGTTCTCTTTTCTGATTTCCTGACACCTTTAAGCTCTGAGCTAAATGCTATCTTTGTATAGGCATCCCTGCTAAGAAAATTGGGGTTTCTTTAAGATAATTTGCCATTATTGAAGCATTTGGTCTCTCTCCAAAAAGAGACTCTACATAAGACTTGATTGTCTACAATTTGCTTCTGTCTGTGTGGAAGATTTTCATGCTGTGTTTGGCTTTGGAACATTTATTTTTGCATTAGGTGCTGAGATTTAATCATCATTTAAGCAAGGAAAAAAAACTTGGTTCAATGACAAAAGCCTGGTTGGAAAGGTTTGAATTGAAGGCAAGGAGGAAAGGGCTTATGTCACTGGATTAGGAGCCAAAACTACACTGAGGAACTTTTAAATGGAATATTTGGTGTTTTCTTTTTATCTTTCATGTTCATGGAAAGATTTGGGTTCAAAGGAGCCTTAAAGATCATCTTGGGCAAACTCTCCTGCAATGGGCAGAGATGCTTTACACTAAACCACGCTGCTCAAAGCCCCATCCAACCTGGCCTTGAACACTTACAGGGATGGGGTATCCACAGCTTCCCTGGCGACCTGTGCCAGTGCCTCACCACTATCTCAGTAAAGAATTTCTTTCTAATATTCAACATAAACCTACTGCCTTTCAGTTTGAAGGCATTCCCCCTTGTCAAGTCATGTCCTATTTTAGCTCTGTTTTTCTTCATCACATCATATCCTGGCATAAAAGTACTAATGGACATAGTATAGAAACATAGAAAGTGTGAAGCAACATATACTGACCAGCAGATGAAAAAAACAAGGATGCACCTTTCTAGGGGATAAATGGCTCTGGAACCCTGAGTTAGCTCAGCAAGATGAAATCGCTAACAAGGAATGTGTTATGCAGAAAATGCATTAATTCACACATTACATTTTCCTCAAGTATTCTTTCCTCCATCCAAGAGTGGCATGGCTGCTTTGCCCTTTCTTGCTTGCAAATGATCTGCAGACTGAAGATGGTTTAATGACAAGAGAACTTTGGAGTTAAAGGTACATTATTAGATGTCACCTAGAAGAATTTGAACAAGTTACCTCTGTCTGAGTCAAACAGGGACAACAGCACTTCCTGCATCTAGAAATGCCACATGCTATATGATTTTACTCCTACTGAAACCTCTTAACAATTCACTACACAATTTCTCCTTCCAAAGTCCTTCCAGACCTGAACTGTGTCCCTTGCAAGTGTTGTCTTCCAGATCTCTTTATAGATTCCACTGTCATCTTTCATCTGCACTGGTCACAAGAGCATTTAGTGAGATTTCCTATATTGTAATCTTGCCTTTTGTTTTCAATACAGGTACAAAGGCTCTGCTAGCACAGCTATGATTACAGGAGTGTTCCTGGCTAATCTTAACCTGCTTAGACCTGGACTAGAATCCTTCTTTGACTATCTCAGACATAACACAATCTCAAAAATACTAATAGTGATGAAAACACTTGATCTGTAGGCACAGTATTTTCATGCAGTCAAATTTACCATCTGTCTTGACGATTTTACTCACATAAGGTGACATTTTTAGTTATACATGGAGTTGCAGCTTGGTCAATAAATCTGCCTTCCCAAAAAGGTTACTAGGTGTGAGTCAGCGATTACAAGCAAAGTGAAAACTTTGAGGTACAAGATTTATCCATTATTCAGCAGTGCAATAAGAAAACAGAGCTGAGAGCATGTGCAGCACTTTTTTTCCAAATACATTATTTCTTTTGTACATCATAGTACAATACACCAATCCACTGCACGTAGCTGTAGTGTCAAATTTGTGCTTTAATCTGAGCATGTAAATAGGAGTCTTGTGCTTTAATCTGAGCATGAAAATAGGAGTGAATATCTAATTCACACCTCAGATCCTTCTATTCGATTTTGAATCAAGCTGAGGTTTCTTGCTTTTTACATCAGATAGGAAAAAAGTTCCTCCAAGAGCAGAGTCTGCATATGTTCAATTGCTTCAGGGCAGGAAACATTTTGTGGATATCAAATTTAGGTCTTCATTTCCCTGCAATCCTGTATCTCTCAGGTGTAATTAACACAAATGCCATTCAACATTACCTAAAAACCCTCTGTAACTTATGTACTACTGCCCTCTACTGCATATAAATATATATATATAAACCATTGAAACAAATGTAACATCACTATTTTTAGTAAAACGTGGCATATTAATTTCTTGCATTTCCTGGGCTCATACTACATTCTGATTTTGCCTAAAGGATGCTGATTTTGGAGCTAAATATTCCACTTAACTCATCTGTGGATCTGAATGACCACAAAGGACATTAGTCTTAAATCAAACTATTAACCTAGACCTTTGGAGGAAAGCCACAACTCAAGCAAAAGAAAGTCAAAATCATTTCTCAAAGCTGCAATCCTACAATTACTGAAATAATTTAAGATGCCACAGCAAAATAGCATCAGACAATCTGCAGCTTTAATTCTGTTATTTGGAGGTTGCACAAGCCCTGCAAACTCCAGTGCTATATCTATAATCCAGCATGAGACCCCACGTGTCTCTCATGGCTTTGCATCACTCTACCAGGCCTACTATCATCCTGTCCTCCTCTTCCCTGTGCTCTCAGCCTCCCCAGCTCCTTGCAAGAGCTGGCACCTGGCTTCAGTGCAGGACCCTCCCCATATTAACAGGGAGCTGGAAGAGGGCCACATTCCCCTTTTTCCTGCAGTCATATGGGGTCACAAACCTTGAGGCAGGCATCAATGAGATCTGTGCTGGGACAAGATGTCCCAATAGTGCATCTAGGGCACAGAGAGGAACAGAAGTCACTAACACTCACAGTCATTATCACGTTAGAAAAACCCCAGATACTCACAGAACCACTGTCTAGCATTACAGTTTCTTAAGAGCCACAATGCACTATTTCTAGTGCATTTTTTTCTGGAAAAAGATTGTTTTATACAACTATAAAACTGTATGGTCATCATGCATGGGTTTGTGGATCAGTTTGGAAACCAACACCATAAAGGAACTGCAGGCATTTAAAACACTTCACAACTGAGGAACTAATTTCAAAATAATTACATGAGCAGAATTATAAGGCAACCTGATAACTTTTTTTAACATAAGACAAGCAAGATGCAAGCAAAAAGAAATTGAGTAGTCTCAATCCCACACCTTCATAAATTCAGGAAAAATTAACAGTGGACTCCAAATGCATCACAAGACAGTAGATG
Organism: Haemorhous mexicanus; assembly: GCF_027477595.1. Classification (NCBI taxonomy): domain Eukaryota; kingdom Metazoa; phylum Chordata; class Aves; order Passeriformes; family Fringillidae; genus Haemorhous; species Haemorhous mexicanus. Next base: position 13,731,447 of record NC_082352.1, on the reverse strand, counting down.
CATTTGGGAGATTAAGGAAGAATTACTGTGACAGCCACAAATCATCTTTAGGGAAGAAAAACAGCACCAAGTTTTCATTTCCTCTGAGAACTGAGACAGCACATTATTCACAACAGGAGACAATCTGTATTAGATCAACTTTATTATATTATCAAATTTGACAATAAAATATTCAAAATCTATTGAACACATTCATACACAAGAACATACAAAATGCCAGGCCTCAGAATATCTTCTGTACAAAATACTGGTTAGTGTAGAGCAGCAAAGTTACTGCCAAACATTCCCTGAATTTAAGAGGGCCTTGAACACACGGTGCTCCAAGAATAATTTTAATACCAAACATTCCTTCCTTTGGTCTGCAAATCCTTTGCAATTATTGCTAGTTATTGAAGCTTTCTGCTTTTATACAAATCACATAGTGACTCTGAATCTCTTCAGAAGTACTACAATGACAGCTGAAAGCTTCTTCAGCATTTTCTATACAAGTTGCCAAAAATAAGAAATACATTTGGTCCTTAAGACTAGTTTTGGTTTCTGAAAATATCCTGGAAGAATAAAACTAAGTAAAAAGTATGGAAAGAGACACATAATTAATGCTTTAGGTATAACAAAGATACATTAGTGAATTCAGACACTTCAGCTGTGCAGTGTGGCAAAGCACCGGAGTTAATCCTCTTATCAAAGTGCCACGTTCTCACTGAAGATTTTTTTTCAGACCTCTCCCCCCACAGGAATGGAGTCAGCTCAGCTGCAGCAGGCCTGACAGCACTGCTCAGTGCTGCTCCTGCAAAGGATCTGCTCAGAGAGCAGCCACTCCTCACACAGAGGGCAGGGCTTCCACTTCAGCAACCAGAATAATGCGTTCACTTCCCAACGAGAACTGCATCCTAACATACAAGAAACTGCAAATGAAAGGGCTGATGATCATTTGGTGGGGGGGAAAAAAGACCCCACACTTTCTGGACATAAGGCTCCAGCCTGCAGATGCACCACAAGCAATCAAAGAACACCAGAGGTGCTGTGCTTTCTCTCACACGGTACTTAGTACTCAGGTACACACATTTCTTTACAACAGTACAACAAGGCTTTATAGTGACAAACAACAGAACAAACAAATAAAAGCCTTGAAAAACCTTCAGCTTCATTTTACCACATTAACTATCACAAGGCTTGTCTAGTAAGAGAAAACTGGTTTAGAAATCTTTAGGTTAAAAGATACAGCCAACTAATCTCAGAAACAGTACCAGGTTGCCAAAATTAGAAAATAATAAAAAAGTTGTGCTTGTTTTCTTATTTGGGTCACAAAAAGTGTATTAAAGGAAAAAAAGAGCCCAAGCATTTTTTGAATAATGTATTTTGGAACTTCAAATCACAAAAAACCCTGCAGCTAAATTCTTGCTATTAGACTGAAAATGCTATTGATTAATGGGCAAGGATCCAAATTAACCTCACAAACATTCTCCAGATCAGGTTAAGAATTGTTTACCTACATTGTTTTCTCATTTTTCAGCCCTTGATGTCTATGTTGGTATCCTGCAATACAGCCTCCAGCTCCACTCATTCTCCTTCAGCAAGAAATACAGATTGTGATTTTATGTTTTATGTAATTTATTCAAATAGCCATTTATTCAAAAATTGAGTCAGACCAAGGAAGAGCTTCATCATCTTCGAGCAGTCTTGGAACACAAGCCTGAAACTTATCCAGCTGATAAGCCCTGCATAAAATAGATCACTTGGCTAAAGGGCAATTTTCTGTGGGCATTTTTTGAAGGAGAGGTTGAGTTGGCTTTTTTCCCCCCTCATTGTTGTAGGGCTTCTTCTTTTGGGGGATTGGTTGTTTAGGTTGACTGGTTGTGGTTTGTTTGGTTTTTTTTTTTAATTTCAGCAGTTACACATTGCAAAGGCTGTGGACAACTCAATACTTACTCTGGAAAAGTCTAGGCAATATTGCTGCTGGACTGTAGGGTCCTGGGCAAGTGAGGACAAGATTAATGATTAGTTTTTAATATCAGGAAAATGTCTACATTTCCTCAACAAAAGCACTAGGAAAAAATGCAGAGGGGGAAATAAAGCTACATAAGGAAGTTAAAACCTAGTAAGATAATTAGCTGTAGATGACCCTAGTTCAAATTGTTTTGAATTAACAAGAGATTTCTGAATTAAAACTAAAGTTGTAAAACTACCTCCTGGTTCCATTCTACAATAGCAGGAGTTCAAGCCCATCAGTTCAACAGATGTTATTAATATGTCCAGTGTCAGAAAACATTTTAGGCATGCTACCAAAACAGTTAAAACTTTAGCCTTTAGACAAATTCAGTTTCTTAAGCAACGAATCCTTAATAGTTTTATGAGTTTCTGCAACTCTTAAAATATTTTTCTTGGAGAACCTAGCATTTTGAAAGCATTCAAAGCTGTGTTTTTAGAAAACTAAGTGCTGTCTAACTGGGTGACTGGTTTTAAAGCAAGCAAGAGAGAATTTTTGAGTATAACTATTTCTCCAACAGGACTTCTGTAATCAAGGTAGTAAATATGATGGCCTTTAGGCCAGCACTTCTGTGGAGGTCAGAGTTGAAATCACTATTTTAACATTGAGTAGAACAACACTGTAGGAAATTATAGAACTGCATGTTCAGCAATTTATAGAAACATTTAAGGAACCACATGTCCCAACTTCTTCAAACAGCAAAAATGAAACTTGTAATCTATGGGAAATTACTTTTAGTCCTAAAAGAAAAAAATTCTTTTCAGTGGAATGCAATATTGATCCAATCACTGCTTAGTCATGTAACTGGACCAGAGCCAAAGTATTTGACTGAGAACAAGGTTTATATTCCATACTGGCTTTCATTCCCCACTCTATTTTGGAAGTTCACTTTTCTTTAAATACTGCCCACCATCCATTATAATTTCAACTACAGGAAGTTGTTTTCCACCCAGAAATGCAATTCTATACCTTACAGATTGTTTGCCAGTATTCAATTAGCTTTGATTGATGTGCTACTCCACACTGCTACAGTTATTACAAGCACCAACCACAGTTTAGCTTCATTCCCTCATTGAGAAATAAAGCACAAGCTGAGAATTCCTCAGATTCCAGACTGTGTGTGATCAGGGATTCTAAAAATTGATAAGCAAACCATTTCCTCTTTCTAAAATAACCCAGTAGGGCACCTAATAAAGAAGCTTCAAGTAATTTACACATCTTTTTCCCCCCCACAGACTGTAATAAATAAAAGTCTGGATTGCAACAATGGTAGCACAGTTCCAGGCAGACCTCTTCCCTATTTTACCCAGTAGATATGCACATTTAGAAACTAATCCACTGGGTACTGTGGATCAGAATATTCAAGACCCTTCAAAATGCTTACTGTGTTTGCCAAATTGTTAATACCGTTCCCTTGGGCATCCAAAGTTGCCACCCTTCCTACCCTTCCAATCCAAACCTGCAAAGACCACACAAAAGAACTCTGGGATCTATGACTCCACGTGGCATGTGCAAGGGGCTGCACAATCTCCAAACGAAAGTCTGGATGACCATTGGACACAACACCAGAGGCACCAAAATGCATATTTGACAAAATTTTCAGAATGTGAAAATACCATGAAACATCATGAACACAAATCAGAGACAAACAATCATTTAGAATACCAAGCAACTTGAAAACAACCTTTTAAAAAAGCAAAATAAATAATTCAAATATCTAAATATCAAGGGATTAAAAGGCATTTCCCCATATTTAAGGGAAGGCATCACAGGTGAGGAAAATAACTATGAACACAAAGTTATCACAAATCAAAGAGCAGCTTTTTCACATAGGAGATAGTAGTATCATTGGACAGCATCTCAATGTGCTCGTTTCCTGCAAGCTCAAACATCACCACTTCCTGTTCTTGCCTGTGCACCCACTTTCTACATTGCAAGGCACTCTGTAAGTTCACTGTACCATCCCCATCGCTGTAGAAGATCTTGGGCTCTCTGTCAGGGAAGCTTTCGTAGTGGAACGAGTCGGGGGTTTCCACGCCCGTGCCGTAGAGGCAGTGGATGCGCACGCCGGGCGGGGTCATGGCATACACCAGGTGCTCTGTGTCCTGCCTCATCAGCCAGCCATCCTCAAAGTTAATGTCCCTGTAGAACTTCCAGTAATCCCTCAGTGTGTAGTTGGCCGTGGGGGTGCTCACAAACACCTTGTCTGGAGGCCACGTGTAGTTGTAGGGCAGCATCCAATTTGTGGAAACTGCTGATCTCTGCTGGTCTCTGATCTTGAGTGAACTGATAACAGGGATTCTGTTGTTGTCACCTTAGGGAAAAAAGTGGAATTTCATTATCCATAAAGCAAGACATCAATCTTAATTAGCAGCAATTACTAGCACTCACGGTGACAACATGAATAAGTTTGTTCCCCTGGCCTACAGTGACAATTTGAAAAGTTTTTCCTCATTTATGATTGTCTCGTAAATTAACTTCTGCAAACTGACTTTTAATAACTTCCAAAATTTAAATATGAGTTGATGAATGACTGAAACAAATGGCTTAAACTAACACCTGACTAAGGGATAAAATATGGAGGAAGGTGCATATAAATTAACAGTTGTTCTTCCATCTTCACAACAATCAAAAACTGCTTAATAACTAGAGTGATTATTTAAAAAAAAAAGCAAAATCCTGAGGCAAACACAAATTTATATTCCTTGATCATTTTCATTATCACAGTGGCTGTCACATCTCAATTCTTTTGTCAGCTGAACTTTGAATTTTATTTTCCATTATTTCCAGATGGTTACAGCATGCAGTGGTCCAGGTCAACCATGCCATAAAAATTGAAATGCTGCAACTGAAACCACGCTTCCTGAAAAATATACTTTGGTGCTACTTCAATTCCATGGGGTGGCACTATTGCTTCAGCAAGGAGACACAAAGCACAGTAATGCCATCTTTAGGAGGACATATGGAGACATAGCTAGTCCGAAAGAGATAAAGGAAACTCAAATGCACAGCAAGAATCACAAAGGTCCTGAAAAATGGATCTCATGATACTGTATGGTGTAACCACTTCACTGTGCACTCCCACTGCTAAGTTACTGAACACTGCTTGGCAGTTTTCAGCAAAGAAAGCCCAAGTTCTAACTGAACAATGAAAGGAATGTGTACAAGATTTATTTCCAGCAGAATAATCAAACACAGAACCTGACTATGCCAGCCTTCTCTTACAAAACTGTTACTAAGTGCTTCTCAAATCCTTTACTTTTCTTTTAAGTGAAGAAGTACAGGATGGCCAACACCACATTTAAGTCAGCAGACACATCAAAACATTAGGTGTAAGGAAGACACTGCTAACATTTCAACCTTTCAACATGTTAAAAATAGAAATAAACTACTGTGAGCTTTGTGTCTTTGCCCACTATAGTGGGATCCAGCAAAGCCCATGTACAAGTAGCTGAAAGTATCACAGAGATCTCCAGAAAACATCCAGCAAAGCCCATGTACAAGTAGCTGAAAGTATCACAGAAATCTCCAGAAAACAATTCCACCTGTGTACTGTTTACCACTTTGATAACACAGCTGTGGATTTGACATGAAGTTCCTGGCATCACATATTATAAAAGGGAATGGAGCAGAAAGAATGCATTCATAGAGTGCCTTGTCTTTCCTGCTGAAATGCAGTACTTTCTTTTAAAGCAACAATTCTTCAGCATACTAGCCCTGCTAACTTTAGAAACTCTTAAATAGATTAATGCAGTCCGAGGGCTGATGGTGGTACTTTACTATAGATATCTGAGACAGAAACAGCTTAAACCTGTACATTCTGATATTATGTTTGCCCATGTAATTTTCCCACATGATTTTAAATTTCTGCTCCAAAACATAGAAGTTTAGTACAACAGATACACAGATTAAAATATAACTGACTATATTTTAGTAGAAATTTAGCTATTCATTATGCATTAGTAGAATTAGCCCCTTGGCTTAAGATGCATTATAAAGCGTAGACAAGGTATGAAGCACAAAAGTTTAATCCAACAGAGATATGGGACTGTGGAATATAATTATGTAATTTTATGAGGGTGATATTAACATTGTTCACTTATTGCCATTTCTGTAGCAAGCAAATACGTCAAATCCTGTGGGAAAAGGGAAATTTTTACAGTGACATTTCAACAGCTTTCACAACGTGTAAATGTTGGATGTTTGTATTGAGTCAGGTTTTCTAATTAGTGATGGAGTAGTGCACTACTGTTCAGAATCAAATGCCTTTGCTAAGCAGAGTATTCTTTGCTTTGTCCATGCATGGCTGACTCTTGCTGTGTTTTGCATTTTGATGAAATCCAATTTTTGATGTCAGCTTTGATTAGGAAGAAGATAGTGGATATCCAAAGCTAACAAGTCAGAAACAAGCTACAAAACCAAGCCAGAAACATCGAGAACTAAATGTCAAAGCACATGATGTAATTATGGTATCACATGATGGGTAAGTGAACATTTCCCATCAGTCATTTTCAGTTACTTAGTGAAGTACGTTATGCTGCATTATTCAATTTTTTTGTTTTTAATCTCTGGCATATCCACTGTGCTAAACCCAAGACCTCAAAGATTCACTTTCCTAATCTGTAGAGTTATAATTTTCACCTGACATTTAAACTATTAACACCAGTTCTCCACCATCTCTACAAATTTCCTTTAATGTTAACCTCAGCTTGTGTGATCTTTAATCAAAGGAAACCGCTGAATGCTCTGGAGTCCTTGGTAGCTTTGCAATACTGAACAGAGCAATCAGGCTGGTGGCAAAAGGGACAGAAAGGGAAGGCATCAGGCCAGCACAATAATCTGCTGAAAAGAGGTCAGGAGAGGTCAAGAAGGGAGAAAGCTCCTGGTTACAGGATGTGGGAAATCTCAGTCCACCCCCACAAATACAAAAGATAACAGCTGGGTTGCAAGGTTTAAGCATCCAGTTGTCATGCTTACAAAAAAGTACTTTTCCCTTTGTGGTACCTTAAACTCTCATCCTGCAATCCTACAGTCAACAACCTCGTTAGCACTGTGCACTACACACACAGCACAGGGCAAAGCCTCAAATTACCTACCTGAAGCCAGCACACGGAGAGTTTTGGCCACTCCCCCCCACGGGGCACCTAATGACACATAATCCTTGATGTACTTGTCCTTCCAATCCTGGGACTGGCGGTTCAGGAAGTAGAGGGTGTACATGTTCCCCATGCTGTGGGCAATCAGCACAACAGGGCTCCCATACTGCTCATACAGCAACTCTATCATCTTGCGAAGTGCCACAAAATAGTCTTCATTCTCATCTAAAAGGTACACATTACACACAGAGTTATTAATTGTGAATGCTGAACTTTAAAATCAAATAAGCTTTTAAATAATGGTGTTGAACTGTCTGCAGAATTAATAATGCAGACCTTAGAAATTCCAATATTGCATGGGAGGGGTGGGGGTTTTGTCTTTGCTGAAATGGGTTTCTTCTGTTGTTTTGTTCTGGTTTTAAGGAAGTTTTAAGGATCAAGTTGTTTAAAGAAGAAAAAAACCCAAAACCACAACACTGAGATTACATTTGCAGCTCGGAGCATCCAGGCCCCAAGATCTAAACAAAATTAAGTTTTTAGGTTGTCAAGGATGGGAGAAGTGATTCAATACATAATTTGCTGGCTAGGAGAGTCAAAATTTTATTAAAGTAACAGTATATTATTTACTTGGTGCCTTTCTCCAGTCATAAGGTGCTCCTCTTACATCTTCATCACGTTTGTAGCCCCAATCTACTAAACTCTGCACCAACATATAAAAGTAACTTCCTGTAAATATCAGATAAGAGAGAAACAGAAGAGCAACAAGGTTAGTGTGAGAAGCAGCTGTCAGCCACTACTGCAAAACAAAGTTCCAGAGGCAGTATCTGTGACACCACATGTACACATTAAACCTGCAGTTTGCCTTTAAGAATCTAGAAAGCTGCATGCATATTAAACAAAATGAGTTATGCTCACTATCCCACCAAAATTGAGAGAATATCACCATTAAAACTTCTTACTAGATGGCTGACCTCTCAAACCTTTTGGCAGCCAAATGTAGTAGATGCAAAGTAGATAAATTTTACTCAGCAGAGGAAAGTTTACCCTTGACCTGCAACATAATAATTTCTGAGGGGTTTTCAGAGTTATAGCTTTTGTTGATTGAAAATTAACAACAGGTAGGGAGTAACAGGTAGTCTGGACTTCAACATTTATTCTTGGAAACAAATGCTTATTATATACCCTAGGGCAGAACTCCAGAAACTACCCCAAAACTATTTTTTTATCTCTGGGGTGGTGGACTAAGACTTAAGTAACTGAACATAAAGCTTTAATAGCAAAAAGGAAAACAGCTGCAGACTGCATATTGAAAGATGTTACTTAATACAAGGTTTGACACCTTGGGATTTAAGTATTACCAGGACTAAATGCATCCAGTAACAGTGTCACAACAGTCTACTGAACATCAGAGCCACATTTAAGTTTTGAGCAGAACCTCACTTATTAGTCTTGAATGTTTATCATATAGTCCCTCAAGTAGAGAATTGAATCATGGTGTAAGAGTGACCTAGTGCAGATCATTAAGCACATCACTGCCCTTAAAGAACAGATCCATGCTATGCAGCATGTGAAGCTCAGTCCATTACTGACTATTCAACTCCTCACAAAAGCTTATCAAACTCAAGTGTTTTCTGAAACATGACTTTACAAAAGCACCAACAAAAAACCTTGCCAACACATTAATGCAGAAATCTTTTGCAGCGCAAATGCAATTCTATAATTTTTCTGACACCAGCAAAATACAAGGAGCTACACGTTGTGGTACCGTATCTCCCAATCCAATTAACCCATTCCTAAGGCCAAAGAACATCTTACTCAGAACTTGTGCTTTTATTTCAGTTTTGCTTGCCAAGCTTCTGTCACAGAATTTTCTACTCAACCCATCTCATTTTCAGAAAGGATCTGTCCTCAATATGCCTACTCCGATTTCATCCACCAAACTTAGAATTGACTAAATACCATGGAATCTTCTTGTCTCAATCTATCAGGCCACACAACAAATGAAACAATTCAATGTGATGAAAACTCTTAAAAGCCAAGTGAGCTCACAGAACTGTAATTTGAAATCACATTTCAGGAGCTTGTTGCATAAAGACAAACTAGAAAAACTCTGCAAGTGACAAAGCACTCCAGACACAGCTTGTACATACCAACACTCCTTTTACTTGGGTCAAGAAATTCCAAGGAAAACGTCTGCCCAAAGCCTGGCACTCTGATATCCACTCCATCTGGTGGTTCTGTAATCTTACTTGTTCGATTATACACCAGTCTGGGGAGGAGGGGAAGAAAAACAATGAACAAACCCATGAAACATGTTTTATTGCAACATGACAACCCTCAATTACACTGGGTCTTACATTCTGAGTGCAATACAAGAACTTTAAGTGCTGTTACTCAGAAGGAGGAAAAAACCCAACCCAAGCAGATCAGAGTACTCTCATGGCTAAGAGATTATACAGTGCAAACAATTACTTTAATGACTTCAATGCTTCATGGTGCAGAATCTAAGACTTTTTGTCTCTGTAAAACTGAGCATATGGAAGTATGACTGAACTTCACCTTCAAAATATCAGCTACTTTATATAGTTCTACACCATTTGACTTTGCATCAAGCCACAAAATGGAAAAACTTATAAAGAGCATAGGAATGTGGCAATAGGACAGAAAATATCTATTAAATCAGACATCAAAAATATTAACCTATCTAAAAATAATTCATTTCTATTTAACTAGAAGCACCCATACCAGCATAAGGGAATACTTTATTTCCTGATTAACGACAACTGGCACCTCAGGAAACATATTGAGGTATTGAGTATTGTGTAAATACATTTCAAATCAACTTAGGAAGTGAAGCATCTGGAGCACTGAGTCAGGAGTTTATTTCTTTAATCATCCCTGTTATTACAGTAGGGGGTTGGTTTGTTTTTAGTACCATATCAATACAGTTGCCATTTCTGAATGCAAGTTTTTGCTCCTAGATGGAGTCTGAGAATCTAAACCCATGCACAAATCTCTTAACAAAAATCTCTCTAATCCATAGGGCAAGATAGAGCAGACTGCTTTACAGCAGATCAGTACATTCATAAAAGAGCAACACGCCAACACAATAGTTTTTAATTGGACCAGCTAATTATTTCTTGTTTGCATACATATATTTATATTATTTTTACAGGAATACTAATAAAGCAGATTGAATTATGAAATAGCATGAAAGCTTTAAATTAGGCAATTTTTAAAACCAAAATATTTCAGGTGGAACTTCCTGTGCATCAGTTTCTGCCCATTTTGTCCTACTGCTTGGCAAAAAAAAAACAAAAAAAAACAAAAAAAAAAAACAACCAGAAAACCTCCTCCTTGAGATAAGGCCATACAAGAGTCTAAAGAGTGCTCAAACCTACACTGAGTCACTGGTAGAAGAGAAAGTGCAAGAAACTAAGAAAGCCTCTGCTCCTCATCAGCAATTACAGCCACTTCGGATGAAACAGAACTACATCTTCAGACCCATCCTGTTAACCTACCCAGCAGAATTTCAAGTCATTTCTCTCACTGGTCTTGAATCAGAAAAGGAATTAAAAGGAATTTAAATGCAGCCATTCTGCATGTCAGCCTACGGAAAGGATGTAACTGCAAAGAGCAACATTCCTGCTCTTACCTGATATTATCAATCCAGCAGTCAATGATGACAGGCAGAAGCAATTCTAGATTCAGCCAGAGTGTAAAATAACTGTCTGTCTTCTTAGAGCAGAGATAGTGCACCACTGATGGCTTATCTAACTTTGCTTCCAACTGATTACCTAAGTCCCCTGGAACTGAAAGATATAAAGAGAAGAGAGAGATATAAAAAGGAGACAGTTAATTAAAGCATACAACACTTTCTAGTGCAGTATTTTCAGCACCAAGCTTTCAGAGAAACTTCTTACATTCTGTTATGTTTAGTCATTTTTTCCTCAAGAACCAGAGAGAGAAAAATATTTCAGTGACTGAAAAGTTTTTCTGCATTAGAAAAATTTAGAAGTTAGGCACTTCTTAAGGGTTCCCTCCATTCCTTTCAGGTCCACAAAGCCCCCTTTTTTGGGTGTGCTTGTCAATGTTTAGCTCTTAAGTTTTTTAATGCAGGTTTAATGCACCCATACATTTGTTCCCCCTATCCTCCAGTAAACTGTGCAATCAAATCAGTTTGAGTTCTGAAATACACTGATACTTCACAATGGTTTAAGGAAGGAGATAATATCATTTAGCAGAATGCCTAATTTAACCAGAAAACCAGATATGCTTTTGGAAAAAAAGTTATTGCAGAACTGAAAAAGGCCAAAACTTCAGATAACCACATTCTTACAACCTCCAACCACAGCAGGCTATGCCCCACCATGAAATGTACCTCAGGATTTCTTTATTAACTACCTCTACTTTCTCATTAGGTTTTTAGGAGCTTTATTTTTGTCACCTTAAGTGAAACGTTGAAAGGTCCAGTAGATGACCATGGTTTATTTTAGGTCATATTTCAAGGACTCTGATATACTGGAAAGCATAGTAAGGGAGATTACAGCATTGCATCACAGCCTAGAAAGAGTTTACTGAAGTTCAGTCTTGTAACCTCACAAAATCCTACTTAGTAATTGCTTAGAAAACTAAGGCAACAATTTGTTCCAGTCTCGTGCCTCTGCCGTATCAGTGCTTTTAATTGGAAAGGGAACAGAATGTAATTCTATTTATATCAATCTTTCATGACTGGCCAGTTTCAGCAGCAGACCTGCCAAGGACAGAACAGGTTGATTTTGTTTTCAGTTTCAATGCAAAACAAAGAAGAGTGACATTTTGTTCTAGCCTAGAATCTCACTTCCTTGGGTAAAAATAAAGTTCTTCCAGCAAAGATACCCTTCAAAGAGTTAGACAAACACCTGGGGTATTAGAGTTTGGAGAACTTGCTGAGGTTTCCAAACTGCACTCAATCAATCACAAGCACTTCTGCTCAGAGTAGGGAAAACTCACAGCTGAAGTTTCAGATTATAATCAAGATACATCTATCAACAAAGCACTGAAAACACAAAACTGTACAAAGTCTCACTTGGACATAATGGAATGATCCTGTCAGATTAACTCTAACTTTCATTTAGTTAAGATATTTTATCTTCAGGCTTCTGGAGGATAGAAGCTCTGCTCCTGTGTCCAATTCAGGACACAAGATGAGAAACATGACATACCGATTTTACTCAAGGGATGATAAGGAACAAGATGAAAAATGGTATTTTTTTCAATTCTAAGCAAAAGATAAAGGACAAGTTCTACCTGTGCAAAGATAAATACTGTAGCTAAAAAATAAATTCTGATGTACAAGTATGATGCCCATTTCTAAAGCAGGGATTAACAAAAATGTTTTTGCCATGTTTACATTTCCATATCAACAGTGAAGCTGCTAATCACTATCACTCACACCTTAGGGGTTTTTTATTTTCTAAAGTATACTTTGCAAACTGAAGATGCTTCATGATGAACCTATAGGAGATAAAATATAAATTTTTGGGTTTGAGATTATGGAAAAAAACATGCAAGATCTTCAGCCCTCAACCCAACCAGTTTAACAGTGTTAATGATTTACATTTTGGCTGGAGAACTACTTAGTGGTTTTTTATAAGTAACAGGTTAAAAAATATCACACTGAAGATTAATTCTGTATGTTAAGGACATAGCTTTCTAAATTTTCTATGGTGGAATTTGAAAGCAGTAGAAAAACATGTTTCCCTTTGCTTTCAGGCCATACAGAGGATGGACCTGCAGGCAGAGTAATCTGTATTCAATTTTTCTTCTCCTCCTCCTCTCATCTACCAATATTTGCAGTTTCAAAACCTTTGTGCTGGAAATATTAAAGAGAGTTCTTTAAAGTTCTAAAAGTTCTTTTTAGAGCCTGCACACTGACCCCAAAATAACTTCTTTGTGAAGTTCTGCAAAATACATCAGCACTAGTTAAGACCGGATGTCCAAGACAAGCTCTTCAGCACTACCCTGCTTCCCTAATCTGCAGCTGTGTAATTCCTCTGCTGATTTCAGAACTGCAACATTTGGAAAAATTGCAATTATTATTCAGCAAAAAAATGTGTTTCCATAAGATTTTGTGTTCTATCAGTTTTAGCACATCCTCCTTTTTCATAAAGATGCTAATCCCAACAAAACTCACTCTTATACATCAATAAGCCAAATTCACTTCCAATATTCATAGTATCCTTGGCTAATTTTTTGGTCTTATATGGCCTGACAAAAGTAAATTTCCCTCTGGGATGTGTTTTTATATGATTAAACTATACAGAAAAGCACATTTAGAAATATCATTAGAGTTTAAGAGAGGTAACAGACTGTGAATTGCAGTAATTAGCTTTAGGATACATTCCTACTCCTGCTTATCACTATCCTTAAGTCTTAAAGACAGATTCACAGTTCCCACCAAGAGACAATAAGCAAATTGCACCCTAAAACTGACTTGCCTTAAGACTGCTCAGATAACAAAGAAAAAAGATCATTCAACAAATGTCCAAATATGAGGATCCTAAGGAAAAAAAAAAGTATTTAATAACAGGGTGGGGAGCCAGGATATTTTTTCATGTGGGCAAATAGAAAAAAAGAGGGCCAGCAGTTGGTACTTTTTTACTGCTTTTATCTGAAATGCAAACGCCTTTGGGTATTTATCAACTACTGTAACTTTTTAACTAGTATTATTTCCTCAAATAACTGTCATCTCTTTGGTTCTATAAATTAGTCTTCCTTCAAAATGAAGCAACTTTCCAGGAAAATTAATTTTGAACTCTGACTACAGGTCTCTGAGAACATCTTGAAGCAGCTCATAGACTCCACGGACTGCCACAGAAAAGGCCTTGTTTAAAATTAGGAACAAGAAAGCAAACAACGTCTCACATGATACTTCAGATACCTTGGATCACATGAGGCATAAACATTTAAATCACTCTGACATCTAGCCAGCTGACCATACAAACATACACAGCTCAATTAGCAGTCAGCAGGAATTCACAGGCACAGCTCCTTTGCATGTAAATCAATTATTAACAAACTTCATTTAGGTGTCTTTCTAGAAAACTTTAGCCAAGTACCTAACAAATTGTTTGCAGAAGGTATCAGAACATTGATATAGTTATTGTGTTGAGTCAGCTCTAAAAGGTAAAGAGTTCAGTGCATCTGACACTGATCTTATAAGGATGGGTTACCAGCTCCAAAAATGCCTAAGACATGAGATAGTATGCAGTGATTATTGATGCACTATATCAGAGAATGAAGAACAGCCACAAAAACTACTTGAAATCAGCATTGAAGACCAGCCTGTTATCACCAAACTGATAAGAGAAGTGTAAAAAATTATAGTTCATCTAAATATAAAGCACAGAATATATGTTATATAAATATATATTACATATATTCTGTGCAATTTATATGCAGAAATTATTGGACAGAATATATGTAATATACATTTTTAGTGGATATTTTAGTAGAACGGAAGTATTCAGTGGGTTATTTTGGTTCTTACAGGAGATTTTTCTGTATGATTACATTATCCTGGCTAAATAGAAAACACATAAAAGCACATCAGTATCATAATTAGTCTCCTTTTTCCCCAAAACACTTGGGAAAGGAATCTGAGACAATCACCTTAGGTTTTAATGAGAATTATGCCTTACTCATATCAGGCCTTCAAGCAGGCTCTGTAAGTTAGGTTTTGACTTTCACCTGCTTCTTCTTCTTCTCTAATGTCACTATTATATAAATATACTTCAATGCTTTTTTTTATTTAAATCTCAGAGAAAACTGAGCAATTGCACTGCAGTATTTTGCTGTCAGTTACTACCCATGGCAATTTGGTCCCTGGTGTTGCTCCCTTGGTATGAATGAACACGAGCTGCAGGTAGAGCAGCTCCTGCTCCTAAGGCACCTCGAGGATGCACAGACCAGGTTACAAACAACCTAACCCAAGCCATGCTGTGCCACTCTCCACGATTTTTGTGCCAGCTCCTCCATTACAGTAATTCAACTACAAAATTAATCACTCCTTCCTCATCAGGTTATTTCCTCAAGCTTTAGCATGACAAAGGACTCCACAAAGTGGCCAACAAACAGGTACAAGGAAAGCTGGGTGAGCACTAATGAGCTGCTAGACTGGCACAGCTGTTGAACAGAACCACCTTTCACCTGAGCCAGCTGGGAGCTCCCCAAATCTGAGAGCTGTTGCCATCACAACTGTGGCCAAAAGTTACAAGGCTGTCCTCATGCATCTCAGCTGTTTTCAGATGTGAGATTCCCCGAAGCAGCACTTTGTCAGTACCTGGGTAGCAGAACAGAAGTTACCCACACGTGAGCAACACTCCGTATTTTGCAAGATTCTGCTCTAGTTCCCCTCTGTTACTTGGGTAAGCATAGATTGCAACTGTAAAGTGGGGTCATTACACAAAAGGTTTCAGAGCAAGCTACACTGGGTCTTGTGACCACCCCTGGTCCAAAACATTTCTGAAGTGGTCACTATGTTGACAACATTCCTTTAAACAGCATTTCTTCTTTCTTTATTCCTTAAGATCAGGTGGCCAACTTGCCACATGCAGAGTATGACCAAATTTAATTCCCCTTTCTAGTGAGGCATGTTAACCTCCAAACAGATCAAGAGGGAGTGTTTTGATCATGAGAACCTGTTTACTGTTAGATAAAAGTTTATTTTAAAACTGCACTTACATGAGAAATTAGGAGTCTAGATACCAGTCTGATAAATCAGGAGGATTCCCACCTCGTATGAGCTCCAAATTCATCCTAAGCTTGTATAATGCAGACTTACAGCTCTAAATATTTTTCATTTGTGTATCCAGGTGATGTGGGTTTTTCTCCCTTCCCCCAAACACCTATGTTAAGCCAGTACTTAGAATGCTTCCCTAAATTATTCTCATAAGCCCTTCCATCATCCTCATCACAGCAATTCCTAAAAAGCTTATTTTAACATGTCACACATGCAAGAAGGATGAAGAGCACTGGGCAGCAAAAAAATCCAGCAAATTTTAAAATGCAGAGACTGACTAGAACACAGAGATACAAGTTATGCAGCATTTGATGAAAATTCACTGTAACAGCAAGAAAGTCTGTTGTAAAGCACTCTGGATGAATGTGTGCTCAGACACACAGTATTTACCAGAATGTCTCTTCAGGAAATGTAGGTCAGCCACAGTTCTTAAAACCATCCTCAGGGAACACATATACTTACAGTAGATCCATCAGTAGTAAATCCACACTTCTACAGTCAGTAACCCTTTCTGCCAGTTGCTTTTAAATCTTTGATTCCTTCCCAGATAGAGTTCAATAAAATCAACAACTAAAACATCTCTGTCATCAGGAAGCTTGCACTGGAGCAAGTGCCAAGGCCTATTGCTACATCCAGCACCACAGAGTGGAAAGATGGCATAAAAGATTATTTCTAGCCTCCCCAGAGAGAATTCAAAGAATTCTTCCTGCTTCAACTCCTACCTCTTAGGAGGGAGGAGTTGGCACACTCGTTATTTAAGAGAAAAAATCATTTTCAGAAGTCTACTGTTAGGACACTCTTCTGCAGTTTCTACTTCCAAACCACAGCCTGTCAGTCAGTTCAGAGGCCTTTTAAGAACTGTGAATTTGTACACACTGTACCTTGAGATAACAAGAACATTTTTTATATGCTCTGCTAAAGTTTGCCCTTCTAAGTCAGAAGTTTGTAACAGCAGTAACAAAGTCACCATCAGAGCCTAAATTATTATCAAGAAATGGAGATTGAACTGAGCAACTTTTCCTATCTTCTTAGTTTTTCTTCCCCCATGACCATCAAGGTTAATCAATAATAAAAACATGCAGCATGCTGAATATATTCACAGGACTGGCTACTGACATTACTGTCACTAAAAGCACTTGATTCTTGGAATGCTTAAGAACTACAGTTTCGGTAGACAAGTTATTGAAACATTTAAAATTTATTTACATCTTATTACCAATGGATACAAAAAGCAACTAACAAGTATTACTTATTAACTAGCATATGAATGTTATCTGAATATTAATTACAAACTATTTTGTGTTAATAGGTGAAACCACAGGCCAGTAACAAATACTCATTTTTCATGTCATATGATGAAATGCCTATTTTTTTTATTTGGTAATTCAACTGATGGAACATCCAATTACTCCTCCTTCCACATCTGATTTCAACAGCCTTCACGAAAGGTTCATAGAGAGGAAAGACTTAAGCAGGGATGCTCTGTTGTTACTTAATGAGCTCGATGCGTATTAAAACGACTCTTGTCTGTCCCCCTCCGGCTGGCAGGCCAAGGCAGCCCCAGCCCGGACCTCCCTCCGCCGGGCCAGGCCGGGCCGAGCTGCCAGGCCAGGGCAGCTGTGGAGCCGCCGCTCGGTGCGGGCTCTGCGCCCCGCGGAGCCCGGGCACTGCCAGCGGCAGGCGGGGCGGGCTCCCCGCGGCCGTGCCAAGCCCGCAGCGCCCCGGGCCCCCCGCGACGCCCCGCCGGGGGTGGGTACTGGGGCCGGCGGGCTCAGCTCAGCTCAGCCCGGCCCGGCCCCGCAGCGCCCGCCCCACCGCCCCCCGGCTCTTACCCAGCACCACGGGCGGCCCCGCGGGCCGGCGGCGCGGCGCGCTCCCGCAGCCGGGGCACAGCAGCAGCAGCAGGAGGAGGAGGCTGAGGAAGGAGCTCCGTCCGGAGCGCGGGAGGAGCCTGGCGCCAGCCGGCAGGAACATCGCCCCTGCGCATAACCTCGAGGACGGGAGCCGCCACTGCTGCGCCGGGGCTGCCGCGGCCCGGCTGGAGTGTGGCCGCCCTGCCCGGCACGGCCAGAAAAGGGCCCGCCCGCCCCGCCGGGCCCGCCCCCACCCGCGTCACCGCCGAGCGCGGAGGGCCCGGGCGGCCGCCGGTCGGCCCCGGCTGTGGGAGCTCGTTCCCCGCCGAAAGCCCTGTCAGTGTAGCGGCCCCGGCTGTGGGAGCTCGTTCCCTGTCAGTGTGGCAGCCCTAGCTGTGGGAGTTCGTTCTCTGTCAGTGTGGCAGCCCTAGCTGTGGGAGTTCGTTCCCTGTCAGTGTGGCGGCCCCGGCCGCTGCTCCGGGCAGCTAGGGACAGCTGCCCCCCGTTCTTCTGGGGCCGGTAGAAAGCTCTGAGAAGGGAGATATGCTAAGGGAGGTGAGCGTTTTTCTCTCATTATTACATCTACAGTTGTTTGGTCGTGATAAAGTCCAACAGCGAAGTAACGGGCGTTTGCTGCAAAACATATCTAAAAATAAGTAGCGCAAAAGGGGCGTGATCAGAATGGTTGAAAGCCAAAGTGCTTGAAGAGCTGGGAATTTTAGTGTTACACGGTCAAAGGACTGGGCATCTGATAGAGAAGCTCACGGACATCTCTGCACTACAGGCAACATCCAGCTCACCTGAGAGCTAATTGGTACAGAGGATCCCTAGGATCAGGCGTTTGGCAATACTGAGAGGGAAAAAAAAATCATTAGACCTTTATACAAGTAACAAGAACAGGCAGTCCTGTAATTACAGTAATTTGGAACCAGAAGTGTTATAAGCCTTTGTGCTTCAGCAATACTAGTTAGTAGGGGCTACGTGCTCTGTTTGGTGTGCTGGTCGTTTGATGGGTGTCTGCCTGTGGAGAGGAACAAGGAAGGGTATCCACAGAAGCAGAAATTAAATAGAGAAAAAAATGGCTCTTGGAACCACTGTAATCACAGCTGATGATCAGTAATGATTGTGCTGATAGGCTGGACAAGGTCTCCTTGACTCAGTCATATATCTGCTCCTGCTGTGGAAACACACTTTCTGAGCCAGATGTTGGCAATTCATGCTCCAGAATAAAGCTATTTCTGACAAGGTTATTTTGCAGCAGGAGCACTGCACTGTCTACTTCACTTCTGCTTCCCCCAGTGGATCTACTAATTTTCAGAAATATTCCTACCTTGAATGATTAATACACCAGCGTGAACAATATCACAAGTGAAGATGTGAGTGAAAGACAAGTAGAAATTCTGGCCTCATTAAATTCAATATTCAACAACTTCTGTAATTCCTGGAGAGAGACACGTCAGAGATTTCTGTGTGAAGGCAGAATCTGGTAAATCAGATAACAGCCTACTGAGAGGAGTTTAGAAAAACTGCATTGTCTTGGCATTAACATGGAAGGAGAAGGATACATCTTCCTCCTTAAATAAGAAAATAAAAAAACAGATATTCAAGGAAGGTAAGGCTAAGTCTAAATCTAGACTTGCCTTTTTCTAGGCAGCAGCCACACCTTGTATGTTTACATCCAACAAACCCAAAGACAGGTGCTTAGTCACCATGCAAGTGTTGACATGAAATTACCTCCTACTAAGACAAACTACAGGGTGTGCAAGTGTGACTGACTAAAACTGATTGCAACAGGGAACCTCGTGTACGAATTAAAAGTTACAAAATACAGCAAAAGACCTTATGGGAGGCTAAAACACTATTTAAAAGAATGACTGTGTCTGAATTCAGTTTTCTCTCATACTCAAAAGCCCCAAAATGCACATGTCCCAATAGCCTGGCTGGGATTTCTTGTGCTATGACACAAGGTTCAAGGAATGACACCTGTCAAGCCTTCTACATCTTGTGGGTTCCCTTGTGTGGCATCAGAGCATCATTTTGGGACAGATTTTCTGTGCCTGGCTGTGGGCCTCTAAGGGCACAGGCCTTTTGGGCTCCATGTACACTTTGCATTTGTCAGCATTTACAAGTGCTCCTAGTGATTATCACATAGGTATCACTTCTGTAACCATGTCCTTTTTGATTCTACTCAAGATGTCTTCAAACCAGTCTTAATACTTCCTTTACAGATCTCTGTGCTCTTTTGACAGCTGGGAATGTCCTCATATTTTGCTAAAATACTCTTCATCTAATTCTGGCCCAGGAAAAGCCTTCTAAACACATAAATAGCTATTCCTGCAAGCCCGGGCTCTTTAGATAACAGTCTTTCAGCTGCTAAATCAAGAAGGATTTGTTAATTATTTCTTTTATTGTCTCCTTTTGTGAGATCAGGGTATTTGCACTTAAAAACAAAATGCATTAAGCTCTTTGCCTTTGTAAGGTTTAAATATAAACAGCAAATTTCTGTTTTCACACTGAGTGCCTGGTCCTATTGTCACTCACACCAACAAACCCAGGAACCTGGACACACGGCATTGCTTTCCAGCTGATGATACCCTGCTATTAATTGAGTCAGTGTAACTATTTCCAAGGGCTGCTTTGTTAGAGGAGCAATCCAGCTCTTTCTCCACAGAGAATGACTTAACAACAGGGATTTGTAGATAAACAGCGGTTCAGGAACATAACCGTGTGTAGCCACACAGAAATCTACCAATCATCATTCAAGGCAGACTCAAAGAATAACAGAACCAACTACACATCTGAACTGTCAGTAAAATGCCAGCCAGCTCATTATTTTATGAAATACATTTGATATACTGCTTCCTTCACATGTTTGGTATCCAAAGTTGGCTAGAAATGGAAAATGAAGTTGTTACAGTTAAACTACTGATAAAAGGAGGACTGCATCCTGTTACTTATGTATGAAGTAAAAAAAAACAATCATTATCCATACTTCAGAGGCCAGTTTGTTACCACTGTAGAATTTTTTTTATGTGCATAATCCATCTTCTGAGAAAATATTCTTCACTTCTTCCAAAACACCCACACCATAGAAATAATCCATATTAAATGCCAGAAACTACAGTGTCAGTAGCATTATCTTTGTTTAAGACTCTTTGAGGGCTTGCACTCTTGACAAAGACCATGAATTGGATATGAGTTTGCACACTGGTTATTTAAGAGAAACAATCCTTTTCAGAAGTCTACTGTTTGCTTAAATGTCTTTTGTTTGATTGAGCAGAATTTTCTGTTTGCCTCTGATCCTTGCCATTGAAGTGGTATTTGTATTGGCTCAAATACCCTCAAACACGATTGTGCTGAGTTACACAGACGAGTAGAAGACAGCTAGTTTCAAAGAAAGATGTGAAGACAACCAAAAGTGTTGTGACAAATTTACTCTGTCCTTGCAGCTCAGTGCAGTAACACAGACCCAGGACACAACCTGACATGCCTTTGAACCAGGGCTGCAAAGACAATTCCTCCTTTCACTTCTCCCTGCTTCCTCAGTGCTTCACATCCACTTCTGTATTGTTCCCCATGATGCTGCTCAGTAGCATTAGTACAGTAAACAAAACCTGTGTTCCTCATTGTCTTCCAGGCTAAATTTGGTTACACTGTCAAACATGGACTGGAAAAAAGGGAAGAGAGCACTTGAATAGTGGGAGTACTGAAAATGCAGGCTTACATAACCATCAACCCACAAACTCAGAGCCAAGGTAGGGTAACCACAATTAACAGAGTAACAGTCACGGTCATCTCTCATATCTTCAAACCTTTAATCCATATAATAGAGATCATATTACTCCTTTGGCTCATGTTTTGCTAAAGCAAATCAATTTGTCCTTGTAAGCCATCCATGTAATAAAACTTCAGAGTAAATTGTGGGGATTTAATTACTAACACTCAGAATTTCAGAATTCCCACTCAAAGAGAATTTTGTTAGAATCTGGGAGTGAGAAATTTTTAGCAAGAATGCTCAAACTCAACTAGTGGGACTTTTACTCAGGATTTACTCAGAGTTGGTATTCTGGGTTGGACCACTGAAGAATTTTGAAATTGGAGCTAGGCAATATATGGAATTGAAACAATAATTTAAAAATAAGAGGTGGCATGGGAAGATGAAATGGGGAGATACAATTTTGTGTAGGATGAATATATGAGGAAAAGTGTTGAAAATATAATCCATGTTGTGATGAAAACTGAGTAGGTTGAACCCTTAGGCACAGTTTATGTCTTGCACAAGTTCCCACAAAGTACAACTTCCCAGCACATTGTGAGAGTGGTAGAACCTGACACTTTTTGCTCTGCAGAGAAACTTGGGCCCTCTGAGGTAGAAAGCTGACAAGGTGGTTTAATCTGCCGACAAGGTACTTTTTTTCTGTGAGGAAGAGATTTGGAGAAAAAGCAGAATTTGGTATGCTGTTACTGTAAGGCTTAACAAGTCTTACAAGACTGAGTGTGGTTAGAGAGGACACAGTGCCACGAGTCAAGCAGCAGCATTTCAGGATTCTAGTCCACATGTAATGAAAAGGCAAGAGCCCACTGGTTAATAAGCATTTCAGTGTTTCATCCAGTGTCACACCTGTTTGGTATCCCAGCTGGACACAGTGCCAGAGAAGTCACAGGGAAATACAGGCCTTAGGAAATCTGCTAGCTCAAAACTTCTTCTGAAGAGACACAACACTGCTGCTACTGAATCCAAAAAAAAAATAGGGAAGAGAGCACTTTAGATTAGTGACTATAGTGAATCCATCTCTGGAAACACAAGTGTGTCCAGAAGAACTGAAACTTCTGTCAGTAATTTAGTCTTGTATCGAAGGGGATGTTGGTCTTTGTCTAGTCTCCGTAAGGTTTCATTCACTCATTTTCAGTGCTAAATTTTTCCAACACTGAGGGGTGGAAAACCATCTGACCCTCATCACATATGTTGGGAGACTTCCCTTCAGCTGATAAGAAACTATCTGAGAGTTCCTCTTTCACTAGTGTATTAAAAAATGAGAGTTCACCTGAGTTTAAAGGATATGTAAAGATTTTTTCTTCAGTTATGTCTCTGGCTCTGAAATGCTTATGCAATCCCACTAATTGATGCATCTGTAAAGCAAATGTAATCTTAGATATGAAGACGTAATGTCTTTGTAGACGAAACATTTTCTATCCTTTAAATCCAGAGTACCACATTAAAAACTAGATATGAATAGGAAAACTGACTACACTTAAGAACCGAATAGGACAGACCCACCTTTTACCAAAGTTTCTTGATTAACATTAAAACCAAACAAAATTAACAAGATTAACAAAACTAGTTGTTGAGATCTGAGTTTTAACTGCCACTGAATGCAAAGAGAAATGCCTGATTTGTTGTTTGGCTGGTGTCATATTCTAAAGTAAGGCATAGATTGGCTACAAATGCACAGGCACTTTCTGTCCCATCCTTTGGGCAGATTAAGTTGAAAAGTATTGCTTGATGATTCCTGTAAGGACACAGTTCCCTTCTAGACTGAGGGACACAGGCAGCTGGGAACAGTTAATCATGGGGAAATGCCTGAATCAGCAGCATCATGAGTAGCATCGTGAGGATCTGTCAAACATATCAGTGCAAAAATACAGTTACAGGGAAATTAAGGTTGGAAGGGACATTTGAAGGTTATTATTGTAATCCTCATGTTCAAATCATAGCTATGATCTAATTTGGATCAGGACAATTATTTTGATAGTTCTGTTGGGCAGATAAGTGAAGATAAAGTGAAAATTCTAATAAAATTCCATCATTTCCTTTAACATATTCCTGGTAATAACACTGAATAAAGGACATTTTAAACAGGTAGCAGTGAACTGACCTGTCATGTTTTAATCTGCATAATGATATTTTAGAGATGCTTGTGGACATATTAGAAAGAGGAAGCTTGCCAAAGACTATCTGGGCATTGTACTTTGAGAAGATGGATTTATTGGAAACTTATTTTTTTTAATTAGTTAAGCTAAGTTTTTTTTTTAATTTGTTAATGCTAAAGACAGCTTGAGATCTTGTAAATATTGTTGCCATGCTACACTGACAATAGACTAACTCTCATAAGAGTTTCTTCATGGTATGATGAAATTAATTTGGCTATCAGTGCTTGGCAGCTGGATGTGAAGCTGCTCAGATTACAAGCCAAAGGAGCAGTAAAAAATGGGTACTGCTATCATGTGACATGAAAACAAATTTTCTGCTGAAAGCAAGAAATACATGAGTGTCCCTGTAAAAGGTTATACCACTATGAGGCAATTTCACCTCTTCTACTTGGACCTCATTCTAACATGTGAGAACGTTTCTGCTGTGCTCGTGTGCTGCAAAGATGCATTGATTAGCTGCAGAGAGCAGTTCTCTCACAGCTGCTCCCTTACTCTGTTTTATTGGATATTTCCTCATTTGGGGAATCTGCTAGGCAGTACTGATGTTTTTCAGTTATGTTTACACAAGACGCTTGTTCTCAGATAACACAGAAAGACTAATAGTGTTTAAAATATGAATTCTTTATAAATGTGTGCATAAAATCTGGCTTTATATCCATTACAGTTGTCTTCTTGATATCTGTATAAACTTTTATGGAAATTAGTATTACACGATGAAAACAACCTAGTAAATCACTTATAAAATAACAGATGTATAACTTATAAATTATAAATTGAACCTGACATGTTCAAATCAAAACCAGAGGACTGGAACATGGAAAAGTTTTTGGCTAGGTCTGTGATTTGTCTTGCCGAGGGTATCCCTAGTAATTTGATCAATTGATACTCATCAGAAGTGTCTACCAAGAGCCTTAGCCATGTTTTCTGTACTATGTTGTCTGTTTCTCACTCACTAACAGATGCCAGAATATGCCCAAAACCAGCCCTGTGTATCAGGGTGTATTGCACACAGCAAACACTTTGCTGGGCCCATGTGAGGTACCTGCAGCTAGCCCTGAGGGGAACCAGGGCAGCAGAGCTGCAACAAGAGTGACACCATGGTCAGTTACCACAGGCCTTGGTGAATAGTCACAAGCTCAAAAGACAGGAAAACAGCAATCATGAGAGAAAGAGGCATCACATTTGCTGTGTCAGAAAAGGTGTTAAAGAGATACTGTTCAATACCATGGAGGATGAAATACTTCCCACACAGCCAGACATAACAAGACACAAAGCTACCTAGCAAAAGGTGACAGGTGCAATTAAAGCTGTCTTTCTTACAGCAGCAAATAATGGCAGTTTTAGATTATACTTGACTTCTAGTGGTTTAAACACAGAATAGGACACACAGCAGAGATACAAAGCTCTACCAGTCAGGGGATAACCTGTGGTTTAAGGATTACAAGGTAATTGCATCACATGAGGATTTCTATGATTGTGAAGCATCTGGAGTAAATGAAGGAAGAATAACACAGTGACCTTGGAACAAACTCTTCTAAGTCTTAGAGCATGGACTGGCATTGAGAAAGAGAAAAACTAATTATTATTTTTGTGCTTTGAATGTAAACTAAACTAATCCCTAATTAGAAAAAAAAAAAAAAAACAAACATGTTTGAGTGCAGTATAGCCATGCCTGTTACACTGCAGCAGGGTGAGACAAACAGACTGGAGATGAGGGAACTTGGACTTCTGTGTGTCTTGATTTCTTTCATTTGCCCTCATCAGCACACTGTGGTTTAATTGAACTATTGAATTTCAGAAGTAGTCTGTTCCTCTGTCTGAACAAAACATGAAAGACCTGAATGAAGAGACAATGAGAAGAATGAAGGGATGATGAAAGGCACAGGACAATTTCTTTACGGGGTATAGGAAGGTGTGTAGGTATATTCATGTATGTAAGAATTCTTCAGTCTGCAGCTAAGCAATGACTGACAGATGTAGGCTTTAATCAAGGAAGGACTGTGGAAAGCATGAACACAGGTGTGCTGTTCACTGGTTTTCCAACAGATGAACTGTGGGAGCCAGCTGGAGCCAACTGGAGAATAGCAAAGAAACAAAAGGAGGTGATTCTTCATACAGCATGGATCAAAGCTGCAGTGCTACAAGTTCACTGGAGTTCAAGGATAGGCTTAGGAAGTCTACAGAATAAATGTCCACAAAGCTTTATTAAATGCACAGAAACCATCCCTGATCCAAGAAACTCCTCAGCTGTGATTGACTGAATGCCAGAGAATGTGTAGGAAAAGTATAGACACACATGGCTGATTCTTACATTCTTCTCTAAACACCTGCTTGTGGCTGCTATCAGAGACAAGATACTGGGCTAAAAGTACTTTTTGATCTGACTCAACAGTAGAACATAAAAAATAAGTCTGCCTAAAACCAGATCATATTATTAGGCTCAAGAATCAAATATAGGAAAAGTAAGATTATTTTAGATCTATTAGCTTTACATTCTATTAAATTCCATAAATAGATCTTTTAACTGAGAAAATGGTGCTACCACTTTCAGCTAGTGAAAACACTTCATTTAATGGAGAAGTTATCACTACTCACAGTCATTTCTAATATTATATAGAAATTCTACAGAAACAACAGCTCACATTACAGAATGATAAAACATTACCTGTGCCTGAAGTTTGCACATCTTGCACTTTTTTCATACAGTATATTATGTGTGTGTTTACTAAATAGCTGTTAGTGTGGCTCTGTGTCGCATCTCAGAATGAATCCTCACTACTTTTTGTTTCAGATCAAGAATGCTTGGACAAGACCATTCTGGAGGGCAGCTTGGCACAGGGTACTGGTTTCTCTGGCTATGCAGAACAGAATGTCAGGTATGCTAATTACTGAGTGACTGAGCACACGGGCATTCCTTACACACACGTGGTGGCTGCTACAGAGCAGAAGAAAGATCTTTGTATTCCCCATAAAATCAGTACAGTCTGCTAATTGCAGCACAATTAACCAGCCTCCTGACACAAGGCCACAAAATCAAGACTTCATGTCACACTGGGACCAAGGTGAAGTCATGTGTAATAAAGGAATTAAATAAGTCTTCAAAGGTGCTCAAATCTGCTGGACAGGGTTGTTTCACAACCCAAGAGATCACAATTTGATCTTCTTTTCATAGAGAGCACACAAATGGAAGCTATACTGAAGGACCAAATGTTACTGTAATTACCAAACTTTCCAAACTTTGTTCCTTCAGAGGCATAGAAAATGAAATTTAGTTATTAAAATTAATGTTATTTTTTGTTGCAGAGGGAGCTGTCCTTACCGGATCAGTTAAAACATAAATGGGCATGTATCAAAACAGAACTGAGAGAGCTAGAAATATGAGTATTTAGAAAATAATGTGATGTGCAAGACAGAAAAAGACATTGTGATTTTACTCCATAAGTTTATTTGCCATTTTAGTCCTAATCCCCTAACCTTGTAATTCGAAAAATCAGTTCTGTGGAGAGCCACGGCCTTGAACGCCGTGCACGCAGTGCAGAGAAAGGCAGCACCTCCGGGCCTGCAGGCTCAGCCAAAAACCAAGGGATGGTTCCCCAGTGCCGCCCTGTGTTGCAAACACGAAGTGCACGGACAGCCCCTTCCATGCGGGCAGAACAGCTGGTGCTGCTGCTCAGGCACTGCAGGGTATCTGCTAGTGGGTTTTTAATCACAGGTCCTTCACTAAGACATGCTCTGCTAAACACTGTCTTTTATCACTGCGGAATAACAAAAAGAGACATTGATCATATAGCAAAATAATATTTATGTGCAATCCCAGTAAACGAGGTGGAAATGCCAGTGGGTTTGGCCAAACAATTTTTTAAAAAATCAAATCCTGTTTGGCAGCAAATCATCCAAGTACTATTTGTCATCTGTAAGTTATTTCTCAAAAGGAAGAGCATATAAACTGTGTATTTGATTTACTCAGTAGCAACCATGGTGCCAGATATGCTTATATCCTTAAGGATTTTGTACAGCAACAGTTTGTGTACAAGTAGCTACTTAGTAGTAGCTGATTCAGAATGGGTCAGTCTTGCCTTAAATTGTAACAAATTTATAGATTTACTGTTCAAAAGCTTTTGCTGTAACAGGACACTAAAACTATATAGCTTCATAACGACAAGAAAAGGTGGCTATAAGTTTTTCCATTATCTCTGCATAATTGTTATTCATATTCCTGCTTGTAGTCAGAATTATGAATACAGTTCTCCACAATCTTAATTAACACCTCTAATCTAATGCACCTGGTATGTCTGTATAAAGAGATCTCTCTGTGATTTTCACCATGGAAACATGTTCTGATTGCCAGTGATCAGTCTGTTAGGGCAAGACAGGTGCCAATATGTAAACATGTCTGATGCACACACAACAGGTGCTTTGGAAGCACTTCCCTGTCACAAATCCTAAAGAAGTTTTCCCTGAACATAACAAGCAGGAAATCTTTTCTCATACAAATTTTTAATTATGTTAGGGTACTGATTAACAACAATGCTCACAGCACGGAATATTTCAAAGTTTATAGTGCAAAGTACACATCTTTTGTTACATTGTGGAACTGACTCAAGTTCTTCCTTAAGTTATTTACTCTCTGATGAAGCAGGCCTGGGAGTGTTCTTATTTGTACTTGCTGCCCCATGGGCTGCTGCCACAAACACTGCAAGACCATAGAAATGTCTGGCGTGTCTTTTCCTACTCTGCACTTCCCTTTGCAGTAATTGCAGAGCAGAGAGATTATTAGCTACTGCACATTCCCCTGAAATCCCACTTATATAGGAGCCTCTTCTGTAATCAAGAAAGCAATAATTAGATCAGCTATGAAGTAGCCCATAGTTCTCTGATCAAGGCAAAGAGTGGTACTTTCACACTGCCCTCAATAGACTTGAGTTTGTTATAAGACATTTGTACAAATCCTGCAAATACACCTCCATGCAGTGGCTGAAGAACTGACGGTTTCAGGCGAGTTACTTCTTTTCTTTCACAATAACAATAAATAAGGTTGTAACATAATTTGCAGTGTCTCACTAGATACATGATACTTGATAATCATTATTCTACAATCACTTACTAGACAAACATCCAGGGGATCCTTCTGAAGACAAAATGTTAAGAGGATTTTAAAAGTCTTCTTGGTAGAGTTCTAAATACAAGTTCCGCATTGTGGATTTGCCATTTGCCATGTATTAGCTACTCTGTAAATCCTTACAAGGGAGGCTCTTATGGCATGGAAGGATGGATACACTTTGAGCAGAGACTCTTAGCCCAAAGTCTCTCAGCACTTTGAAGTGAAACTCTGTTTCTCAGAATAAATATGCAAGAGGTAGAAATATCAACTACAATTTACATTTAGGGATGCAAACACAGCTGTTTGAAATTGCTCAGTGGTAGTGTAAATTACAGAACATCCACCAGAGGGAAGCTCATGCATTCATTCAGAATAAAATAAATAATTTGAAGAATGAGAGAAACACACACCTGATATTTAAGGCAAAGCAAATTCTATTTTAATTGTTTCATAGCAGTAGCATGGACTTTTTGAGCTTGGAAAGTTTTCAGAAGTCATTTGCCAATGTAAAAGTAACAGACTTACAGAAAGTTTCCTGGATTGATGACTGACTTACTGCACTACATATAATATGCATGCAGACAAAAAATTTTAACTTTGTTTTTTAAACCTACAGATGCATCTTAGTTTCACTGCTGTGATGAAGTAGACCAGAACTTCTGTGATCTGAAGTCAAAATGCACCCACATGTGGCCACTAGAGTGAGTAAGATACTGAATTGTTTAGCCACTGTTGTTTTTAGCAGTTATTGACTACACTATATTGCTACACTATCCCCCTGTTAATGGAAATATTTGGTTAATTGCCTATAAAGTTTGTGTTCTACTAATTTAAATTTGATAAATAACAGACGCTTTTAGACAGCTTATAATCTGAAGTTTTCTTAGTGATCCAGCAGTCACATAGAGCTGTTCAGGAACATGCTCCTGAGCTAATGTCAACTCCAATGTCTAAGATATTTAGTCTAATAGCTTAGCTTCAGTTTCTTACTCAAGGAAATCTTAGTAGTTCAACACTTCTCTGGGATTTTTCTGAAACAGAAATTCCAGACTGTGGCTGCAATTGAGAGACTCGTTTGTTTTCTTGCTTAAATGAAAGACACAGCTGGAGGCAGAGGCCATTTGGCCAGCAAACTTCAACTCAAGTGGAGAAAGCTGTTTCTGGAAAATGTAAGGCCAGATGCTTCAGAAGTTCAACCACATCCATACACTACTGGATTAGAACTATACTTATACCAATGGTTGTTCAGACAACTGTTCTTTTCCACCTTTTCCACCAAAAATAAAGTTATTAAAAAAAAAATCCCACAGATGTGTCACACAATGGTACAGAGCATACAAGTCCTTTTAGGAATCCTTGGTAGATTGAGGACTGGCCACAAGGTTGTAGCTACACTTAGAGCCCTTACTATGACATAAAAATTTACCTAAGTGCATATCTTATTGTTATCTACAATTTCTAGCAGTTTGTGTATCTTACTGCTACACAGGATTGTTAGCAATTATCCCAGCTTTCAGTTAAGCAGAGTTTCTAGTAATCAGTGTAGCTTTCTTTACTATCTAAAGTCTTTGGTTATGTAGGCTTTTAGTCACCTGAGCCCTCTGCAATTCAGGTCAAAGTCTTGATAATCAGTGTGTGACACAACAATCATAATCTAGACTGACTTTACTTAAAGAACCTGCTGGTCCCTGCAGCACTGGCTGACAAGAGGTACTGGACATCTCTCCTTGATTGTCCTTTTCCAATAAAAATCTGCAACTTAGTTCAATCTAGAAATGCCACTGGCAATAAAATAAAATAGTCTATGAAGTTACTTCTGGAGAAGTAATGTGTGTACAGGTGATTTCATTGGAAGAAGAGACCCTGCCCAACACTTCCTCCCATTAGTTAATTTTCACACGTGGTTTTCAGAAATTCCCTTCAGAATACAAACAACTTGTTTCGTTTTTTTCCCCTACCCGGTATTCACTGAATGCAATTAAAAATGAAAGGAACTGGAATCATGTATCAGATTAAATCCCAATTAAAATCTGTATTACACAAATAGTATTTTGAAGATATAATACTTAACTTCAGCGGGGTTATTCTGGATTTGCTTTTGATCTCATTATACTCTTACAAGAGCAAAACCAGCTAAGCTGCTTTGGGGGTGCTGATGTTACAATCCTTTTCCCATGGTGAAAAATACTTTTTTACTTAATACTATGCACTACATTTGCCAGGTTTGTAAAAGTAGGGAAATAATCTGTAGCACATTCTTAAATTTAAGAAAGCTATAAATAACTCCTTTGTTTCTGTGAACTTTTTAAAATGGTAAATACCCTTCCAGTTCCACTTCTTGAATATTTCTGTTGGCTCTGCTGTTCTAGTTCCTCCTTTAACATTTTAGAAATGAACTTCAAAAGATGTTTTGAAATCAGGATAACAAAATAGTTTCATACTCTTTCGCCAGGCTCTGAAGAACTTATGATTCATTTAGGATTTGAGTTCTACACTGACTACCAAGTTTCCTAGGAAAAATTCTAGAAGTCATAGCCCATTGCTGGCACAGCAGGACAATAATGTAGTCATATATTTTCTCTCAGTGTAGTTGTATCTTTTCTCTCTGACACGAAGCATTTCCTCCTATACATCTACATCCAGACAGAATACTCTGATGGTTATTGTTTGGTGAAGAACTGCAATTTCCCAGAGAATTAGAAATACAACTCCTACCCACTTTGTTGTACCAGTACAGTACAAACAGTTCATTTCCTTTATGCCAGGGTATTTCTAAAATATGATTGACTGTTTTCTGCTGAATTAAAAAAGATGACATGAAGGTAGTAAGCACAATTTTTTGTGCTTTAAAATTCATGCCAAACATAATGCCCATTTGTAGTTTACCTGCCACGCCTCTGTTTTTTGTTTTTATAAAGTGCTGAGTTGTTCACAGGAGCAAGAATAGAATAGCATAAAAAGGGTTTCTTTCTCTTCACAGCAGTTGATTAGACCAGTAACATCAAAACAGTAGGACATTTCTTTAAATAGGGACATTTTAGAAACACCACCAACATGCTGTAAAATTTGCTGAAGCACAATGGATGTATAACTAACAGCAAAGTCAGATCCTGCATTATATTTTTACTTTTGCTTTGTATGCAAAAATACCCATCCTCCTAAACAACAGGAACTGCCATATGTGGTCAGATGTCTGTAAGAGTGAGTATGAGGATGTGAGCTCATAGTCTGCATTAGCCTTCAGAACATCAGTTAGAGGAGAACTTTCAAGTAGTTCACAAACACCTGCAGAATAAAAGCAGAGCACAGAGCAACCAAGAACGGAAGAATTTCCAGAATGAGTCAAGCTGAGGAAAGCAGTGGCGACTCAGCATGGAATATTGTGAGGTCAGTAGTCTGCATAATACTGGGCTTGTCATTTATAATTGGCACCCCTGGGAACTGCATTGTCATCTGGACTGTTTGTACAAAAATGAAGAAAGTATCTCTTTCAGTCCTGCTGATCTTGAACCTGGCCATTGCTGATGTCCTTGTGCTGATCACTTTACCAATCTGGATTTACTCTTTTGTTGACTCATGGGTTTTTGGAGTCATCTTCTGCAAAATGCTGGTTTTCATTATTTACTGCAGCATGTATGCCAGTATATTTCTGATTACAGCACTCAGCTTGGAGCGGCTACTGGCTGTGTTTTACCCTTTCACAATTCAAACATACATAAGAAAAGAAAAAATTTCTTTGATTGTGTTCCTCATTTGGTTCCTGTCTGTTGCCTTTGGTATTTCTGTCATTCCATTTCAAGAGACAGAAGAAACGAACGGTCGACTTCTATGCACGTGTCGCAGCTACTCTTCCAATAGACAGAAAGTGTCCTATCTTCTTCTGGAGACCCTTGCAGGTTTTTTAATCCCTTTCTTAATTATTTGCACTTGTTATGTGTGTGTTGCAAGAAGAATAAGCAGAATGACATTCCAATCCAAGCAGCGATCGGAACGTCTCATTGCCAGCATCGTGGTGGCTTTCATTCTGTGCTGGTTCCCTCACCACCTCTTTAACATCCTGGATATCATTTCAATTGAAATAGAGCTCTCTAATGAGGAGATGTCTTTGGCACTGGAAGAAATTGTAGACAAAGGAGCGTACATCTCTGGAGCACTTGTATTCATCAGTAGCTGTATTAACCCTCTGCTTTATGCTTTTGCCGCACGAAGGTTTCAGAACCACCTGAGGTTTGCCAAGATGTTAAAGCTGTTTGAACAGATCAGTCAGACTGTGACAGAGGAAGACAAGAAAAGAAGTCTGGTTGTAGCCAAACATGAAGATCCTTTGGCAGGCACAGAAAATCTCTAACAAGGAACTCAGTGAATAATCTGTGTCATTTCTTCAGCAGTCCTTTCTCCTCATTCTCTCAGTTTCATTTACTGAGCAGTCCAGCGAAAGCTGTAGAGAAAGAAAAGCTTTTTGTTTTTTTTCTTGTGTGTTTTATAAGAATTGGCATTAGCAACCTTGTTCAGTTCATAAATTATTACTCACATCATGAAATGAGCACTATTTCACTGTTGCTGAGAACCTCAACAAGGTGGCTAAAAGCTAAAATTGTAGGAATTACAGCACTGTTACTTTCCATTAAAACTATTTCTGATTTCTAGAAAGTCTGTGTGCAGAAAACAGAAAAGAACTGCATGTGGAAAAGAAACTTTGAAAGCTTGAAACCAATAAAACTAAGGGTTTTTTCAGAAAAAAAAAGTTGTTACATGTTCAAAAATCCTTATACAATCTAGAGTTTTAAGAAGTTAAATTCTTTATATGGCTAAGAATGGTTTTAAAGTGTACTAATGACACAAAACTCTTCTGGGTTGATGGAAAATCCAAAACTATTTTTTATTCATTACTATATTTAGGTTTGAAAGTGATAAGGGTTGCTAGCACATTCAAGCTCATTTACAGCATTATCTCAGGGTAGTAGGTTTGAACAAGTCAAATGTGGAGTATGAGAACTGTGTTGTATGGCAAACATCACTGCAGACTGCATGCTGTATCTGATGGCAAACACATTGCATACTTCTGGCAATTTGATGTATTAAATGTATATACTTTGAGTTTCCTCAAAAATTTTGATTCAAAGAAGTCAAGCTTCCAAAATGTCTATTAAATTGTGGAAGAATTGGATCAGGCTCAGGTGAGGAGGAAGGAAACATCCTTCCTATTGATTTTATGTGTAAGAAAATTATGGTAGTAGTACAAAAGTGTCTCATATCAGAAGAACTTCACCTTGCAAATAAAAGAATTATATTTTTCTTCTCTTATAGAATAGTAGACTTTGCCATAGGAAACCAATAAAATTAGTGTTTGCAAGGGCTTTAGTTTTGTGAATGTGTGTAAACTCACTGTGAAAAATTACATGGCATCAAGTGTTTGCTTTTGAAGTTTTATTTATTTCAATTGTGCTTAACATTTTTTACACTTGCTTTATAAATTTTTAAGTCAATCATTTGTAATAAGATTGAGATAACTACTGATTACAAAGCATATTGTAATTTCAGATTCCGTGTTCTGGACAGATGCTAAATAGCTACATTACTCATCTTTACAAAGAAATTACAAGTACTAACCAGCCATTAATTTTTGAAATTTTGAATAATTTTGAATTTTGAAGTGAAGGATATTTGAGTTGTATTAATTTAGCTTGTAAACTGAAATAAACATGGGGAAGTAAAATCCTTAGCTGCTAATAACGGAATATTTCTCTAAACTTTGCACATGCATTTGTTATTCCTGCTTCTTATCAAAAAGTATTTTTTCTCCTGAACAGGAGACAAGTCCACAGCAGAAAGGATTTTCCTTCAACAAGACTCCACTGAAATTAAAGAAAACTTTAGCAAGATCTTGTTTGCAGCAAAAACTAAGCAACAGATAAAATCCTTCAGGCTTGACCCCAGCCTTTACCTACCACTCTTTTTCACCCCTCTGATGGTTTTTAATTACTATAGGACATTCAATGTAGCAATGTGACATTATCTCACAAAAAAGCAGCAGT
Source organism: Haemorhous mexicanus (assembly GCF_027477595.1). Taxonomy (NCBI): domain Eukaryota; kingdom Metazoa; phylum Chordata; class Aves; order Passeriformes; family Fringillidae; genus Haemorhous; species Haemorhous mexicanus. The sequence goes on along the minus strand of NC_082352.1, from coordinate 13,696,662 downwards.
TTCAGTTATCTACTCGTAAAAAAGTGAAGCTGTATTTCCCAATATGTTCTTGAGATAGGAGTCACTCACTCTTCAACAACACAGAGCAGACCAGGAGATTTGCCATCTGATGAGCACATGAGCCCTGCAACTGAACTTCTAGGCCATAAAGAATCAAGCATTTCTCAACTCACAGGGTGAGAAAACACCCAGACAAACTTTAATACAAACTGCCTGACCATTATTTTCCTTTTTATCAGTCCATGTGTGAATCTTGTGCCTCAATATTATTTTTTCACGTTTTCTCCACTGCTTTTTACTCACAGTACTGAAGTCCTTGTACATCAGGAGGTCCATCAAGGAGCTAGAGCTATCCCTCTTAATTTCTCATTAATGGCCTTGGTTCAATGTCCAGTAGACAGTCATCTCTAAGAACTGTGTTTCTTTTGAAGGCTATTCAAGAAGTATTAGAACATACTAAAACAGCAATATTAACTAATTTCATTTTTATGTAAATAGAGTTAATTCTTGCAGTTGGTCTGCACAGTTAAAATCCTCACTGATTTAATATTTTTTGTCAGCACAACAGTCATGTAACTGGGACCATGAGTCCACCAAAAAACAGAAGCAGATGACTTGGTTGTCTGCTGCTTCCTTGAGCAGGTACACATCAGGCCTAGCAATGCAGCCAGATTTTGCACTTTATCAGTGCTAATATGCTCTCACCTCTATCTGTTGCTCAAGCTAGATCAAAATAGTGACCTCCTAGTAACTCAAGACACACTCAGATTCTCCTGGGAAAATAGAGGCTTCATGTCATTTGAGTTCCTCTTTTTTTTTTTTTTTTTTCATTCTTCCTAACCCTTCTACCCTTGTTTATGAGGTCTGCTCTGTGATTTCAGTGTCCAGCTATTTCTCATGACACAGCAAGGCTGAAGGCTGAGCTAAGGGAGAGCCACTTCAGTCACCTGATTGAAATCACCTTAGACTACACTGAAGTACAGGGAACATCATGTGGAGTCAGTGCAACACTGCTTAGAACACTGAGTACTAGGAGGTGACCAGATACTTTGAATTTCTCACATTTGTAAAAATTAATCATCTTTTAACAATTATCTCAACATTTCAGTATTTCCTAGCCTGAAACTTGCTGTCAACATTCTATGGGTTTACATCAGGATTTTTTCACATTTACTGTAGTAGGATCATGCTGCTTAAAGTGAATTCGTGTTGTATTAAATGGATTGAAGGAAAGCCTGAGGAATTTTTAGCTCATACACCCAATATACAAGAAGGACAGAAAAGGACATAAAGAAAAAGCATCAGCCTTACACTATTTGTTGCCTGTTGACATCAAGATGTTTCTGTAAGCATCATGGTAAAAGAGTTATAACAGATGCCTGGATTAAAACAATGCAACTTTGTGAATATTCACAGGCGACTCACAATTTAAGGAGTAGCACAAGGGAAATCAGAGACCCTTATTTGCAAGAAGAAACAGGGCAACTGCATTATATTAAAGAAAATAAAAAATTAAAGCTCCAGAACATTTTCTAGGAAGAAGTAGAGCAAAAGACACATTTTAAAGACAGTTAAGGCTGCAGTTATGGAACTCTTGGGGTTACAATTATCAGGACTAAATGAAAGATTTGCCTGCAGTGCCTGGATGAACAGAATAAAAGAACCTGGAAGCTGACAGATGGCACAGAAACAACATAGGAATCCAATTTCTTTCACATTCAAGCAAGAGTCTGATAAAGAACAAATATTTCAGAAGATGGAGAAGTAGCAAATATTAACAGTGGTGAAGGTTTTCTCTACAGGTTAGTGTACAGCTCTTGTATTCTCCTTTCTGCATATATTGGGAAAAGGGAAGACAAAGGAAAAGCTATTGGCTTTTTTGAGTGGAAAAACATGAGAAATAAGTTAGTCAAGATAATTAAGAATTATATAGACTTAAAATGAAACAGAGAAGTTCAGCCATGAAAGCTGACTATAGAAAGAGAACAGACAGGGAAGTGAAAACTATTCAGTTGCGAGACAGTTTCAGATTTTTGTGAATGCTTTCTTGTCAAATCAGTTAATCACTGAAACAGTTCCTTATTAGAAAACTTCTCAGTCTGATCCACATTGGTGCTCAGTAGGTTTAAAAAAAAAAAATCCAATAAACCTGAGTTTAGAGAGACATAAGCCTGTCCTCTGAGAGGGTGAGTAGCCTATGCTGCTCCTGTTAGCATTAAAAGCTGGCTGTGACCAGGGCTATGATGAGGGACACCAGGATTTCAGAAACTTTACAACACTGTTTACAGTCCTCAGAAAGTTCTTGCTGTGTTAGGTATGGAGATAAGAGAGTTGTATACTATTGAATTTCTATGTGTCTTCTTTCCCGTTAAATCAAATATGCTAAAAATCATGTGGACAGTTCTTAGTAAGATTCAACATTTTAAAATAGATTGAAGTTCAAGAAATGTTCAGATTAGAAGAAAATTCTTTTTATGGATTGTGTCAAGTCACTGATTTAAATGATGGAATTATTGAAAAAGATGCCATGAAGTCTTCAAATACAAGTTAAAGAGTCACAGCTCTTAAACTAAACAGCAAAACCCACTTATTATTTATCTAGTAGAAGTCAGCTATCAGAACTATATCTTGATTGCAAAATTAATGGTCAGTCTTCAGTTTTGGCTGCCCCTGTGTAGGTACCAACAGTGTGTGCAGGTAAGAGCATCACTATTTCCATGGGCTGTTAACTAGGAAACAGTGTGAACTGCACTGAGAGACCTACAAACAGTGTATTGTGATTCAAGTGAAGGGTATGTCCAGATGGTTGTAAATTGGAGGATTAAAAGTTTAGCCTGCTCTTACTGGACCTTAAACTGAAAAATCAGACTTCTCATTTTTGCATAGCAGACCTGTTCATGGTATAGCACGTTGCATAAAAAATTAATGGCTAAATATTTAATTTTCATAGAATTGTGAATTTGAAGCAGTATTTATGACCTGTCATTGGTAGTGTCACCATAGGAAAATAGGTAGTTTTCACGATAGGAAAATAGCTGTGTGAAGATCACTTTTAGTCATTGCATCTCTGATGCTATGGGAATATATTACAGTGTAAACAATCTGAAAACAGGTTGCAGATTCAATACCTTAACTCTACTACATAATTACAAAAGCCACTGTAATATTAACATTCACTGTATAATTCCTGGTGAACTTGGTGAGTAGTATCAGAATCTTAGAAGTCATGGACACTTTTTTAAACATTATAACCAATGAGTTGTGTTAGTGCCTGTTAGATTTAAAAATACAGCCACAGAGCTTCACCTGTGCTGTAGAAGGGAACATTATGTAGTTCAATCTGAGGGAAGCATTTAGCAGCACAGGTTTTTAACATGCCTTGTTCTCTCCTGCCCCCATGTGGCTTTTCCATTTTAAAAAGCTAGGCTTAATTTTAATACTCTGGAAATCACTGAAACAAGCAATGAAATACTTTGTTCATTGTTTCAGTTGTGAACCATATTTAAGGTTCAGGTCATTGAGATAGAAATGTTCATGAAAATCCACAATAATATATTAAGCATTCATTTCAGAATGGTCTTGTTCATCTCTTTCTTGCTCTTCAGGACCCTAAGCCCATATTGTTTCAAACATTGCACTAATTAGGCAATCTCAGAATGTCTGACAGAATGTAATTGTGTCATGCCAGCCTGTGAAAAGTCTATGCTGGAAACAACTCCTCCTTGCCTCCCCTGCAAAACCATCAACAAGCATGTTGAGCTGGACCTTGACTTGCATTTGTGTAGCTCACATCTCCTGCCAGGTGATATTATTTATTTCTAGGCTTTTGGTAGTTTTGAGATGCTCTCAAAAATTTCCAGAAAGACTTGACTTCCTTGTGGTTAAAACTAGAAATGGTTCTTGCAGATGATTGATAGATATCTTAAAGATATCCATGATAAAAAAATTGCAAAACCTTTGCCTTTAAGAAAACAAGAGAAGTGTTGGGAGTAAAGCAGCAAACAGAATCAAGAGATTTGGTTTCAAATACCTTTTTTCTCTATTGCAATGTTTAGTTTCTATATGTGGTGTTTTTGGTGTCTTTGAACAAGGCTTGGCTTAATCCTTTTACATTTGTCATGTTGAATAGCATTACACTAATTGATTCATCCTACTTTTAAAATGATCAGAAGAAACTGTTTTTGCTGAAGAACTTCTCATAGCACTTCTAGGAAGAAGACATCATGAATTTAAGGTTTCTACCCAGTAGCCATTTCCCTAAATATCCATTCTACCCCAAGATTTGCATTGTACGCTACTCTAAAACCCAACTATTTCACATTACACACCTAATTTTGTTCTTTGACAGCTGAAGTAAAATGAAAATCAGAGCCAGCCAGTGATGACCAAGCAGGACCACAGTGGTCAGTCAGGGTCATGTCAGGAAGTCAGTCCATGGGTCAGGACCTGTATCAACAAGGTGCATGGCCAAGCACAGGCATGGCCAGGGCAGAACTCAACCAGGCACTCCAACAAGGCAGGTCAAGAAGGGGGTGAAGTTCCAGGCCTGAATTTATATGGATTTCCAGGCCTAAAGGCAGGGTCTGTGGAGTAGATAGTCATTAAGAGTAATTAGTGCACCCAGGGACCTGATACATTTCCAGCCGCAATGGAAACACAAAGAACAAGAACAGGAAAATGCAAATTATTCAAGGAATAATGCCCATAAGCCACAATCGCCATTTTATGTAATGGCTAAAGTTAGGCAACTTTTTACAAAGTGGGGGAGCTTCCTAGAAAAAAATCATGTTGTCATTACACTTTAACATTTCAGTGTTACTATTTTTTCACTAATACTCACATTCCTTTAATATTACAAATGAAGAATTATAATATAAAACTTTCAGAATATTTTTGCTACATCCCACTCTTTTTCTTCTTTTGATTCTTCAATTCTTATCACAGTTTTTCTGTGTTTGATACACAGAAAGATACTTTCTCTTTCCAAGATGCAGAAAATTACATCTCTTAACCACTGGAAATACACAGAAATTCTTTGAGCACAAGAGTAGGAAAGCCTAGGCTGTTCTGATCACAAAGATGTTATCACACTCTGCACTGAGAATTTCACCTGCTGTGGGTCACTGAACTTTGGCTTGAGTTAACCAGACAATTAAATAGCCCAGTGTAACTGTTGGATTGGCCATGTGATAGTATCTTTCATTTCATTTCATAATACCATTGGTTGAATAAAGTTAAATATTTAGCATCCTGAGCACAAGAGCAAGAAACGAAAAATTCTTGGCATGTGTTTGAAAACATAGCTATGCATTTCCCAAGCACCAAATTCATATTGCATTGGTTATAGAGCACTTGTTTCCTTGTTACTTTATAATTTAACTCAGGTAAATAGTTTTAGGCACGCAAATAATTTCATAGAAGGGTAGAGTTGTAATTTAATCTTTTATATTACTGGTGTTATCCATGAGTGCTAAAGTGTACCAAAAGCAACGAAGCTGTTTAAGAACCCAGGGAGCATTTTGCTGTGTTTTTTCCCTGTGGGTGAGGGAGCTGTGGGAAGTCTGTACACTAGGCTGACCTATGGCAGTGTGGTCTGTCCTACGCTCTCCTCACACTCCCATTCCTCCTTACAGCAGGGGACATAACTCCCCTTTCTGTGCTTCAGCTGCTCTCAGAGTTGCTGGGTTCCTCAATGTGTGTGGCAGCCTGGAAACACCATTTCTTCAGGAGCTGAGGCTCTGCTTTAGGAGCTGGTGGCCCTGATGGCTGCAGCTGGGCCAGCCCCATGGCAGGGGAGCTCACTGCCAGCTCTCCTCAGCCTGCCAGAGTAGCACAGGGAGACAGCAGCAAACAGAAACCCCTCCAAACCCCACCTTGCCACTGCTCTCTGTGTGCCAGGGAAATCCCTTCTCATTTCTCACCTGTACATGCAAAAATAAACAATGTGGCATTGCTAAGCTTGGGAAGTGAAGTTTCCTGCTTTCAGGGTAAGTATAAACATGCATTTCACCTTGGCTGCTTGAGGCAAAGCCACTTCCTTCTCTTTCTGCTGGTTCTCCTTTCCATAAAGTAGCTCGCCATCACTCCTGTTTAAGGAGAAAGATGATGTATCTCTGATCACTGGTAAAGGCTGTAACTGTGATGTAGAAATGTGCCTTAGATCAGTACTTTGCTGTAAAGTGAACAGGCAAGCAAAAAAGACCCACAGGAAATCCAATTTCATTTCTCTAATCAGAAGATAAAGATAAGCCTCTTGAGCTAGAAACTTCCTATATTTTGATTAACATAGTGTATTCAGTTCTTCAAAGAGCAGTATTAAATAAACAGTAATAACTAAAATATCCAATGCCAGAAAAAAACTAAGGATTTATCTCCTTTTCTATAGCATGAACTAATTTGAAACAGTTAATTATCTTTGAAACCTCTTGTTTAAAGTCTAACTCTGGGTGTGTAATTAATGATTACATGATATAAGTGATACAGCATTAATTTTTTGTATTATTATATAAGGGCAAGGGATTTTAATCTGTACAAAAGGAAGTTCAGGAAATGAAAAATTGCTTTTTTGCAGTGTTTAACAAAATTGGTAGGACTCCATTCTGTCCACAAGAAATTAGGGGGAGCCTTAGTAAGAAAGGCAGTAAAAGACAAGAAATATTTCTCTACTGAATTTAAAACTGGCCTATGGAAACCAGAGCTGCAGGTGTTCATGGAAATAAGTGGTGTTGCAGGCATTTTAAAACTCTGTAACTTTATGAGCAGTTATCCAAGCCAAGGCAATGAAACCAGGTAACCCAATCTGCTGCCTCAGGACATGAGCAGGGGTCAGGAGGGCACTCTTTTAATGCCCCAACATTACCTGCATCTCAAAAGAGTTTTGTTTGTGGTTTTTTCTGAGTAGAATTCACATTCATAGCAATTTCAGGTGGTTGTTGATACTAGGCAAGGAGTGCAGTTTTGTATTTAATATAAATCATTCCTGTAGAAATTTCATTATGCCTCAAAAGGAAAGCCAGAGGGAAGAATAGGTTAGAGGAGATGCCTTGATGACCTGACTGCCATCAGAATAGGTTAGAGGAGATGCCTTGATGACCTGACTGCCATCAAAGCCCCTCTGCACAGCTCAGAGAGGCTGTGTGTGACTCCTGGCTGTGCTGATATTGTTCCTGTTTACAGTCAGGAAAACAGAAGGTGAAGGGAGATACCCAAGGCTACACAGTAAATGTCATTGTAAGAGTGAGATATGTGTAATAATATATTGCCATTGTTAAATATAAGTCTAACAAAATTATCATCACACTGCACAGGTGAGCAAAACAATTCAAAATTTTTATTATCAAAACACTTAGATTTTTTTATCAAATTGATATAAATTCTATAGGAATTTACACTGCTTAGGTAGGTACCTCAATAGAGCTCTTAAGGAAGGTAGACTTCTTAAACTAGTATGGAATTTACTTTAGCAGGGTTTTCCAAGTACCTTCCTGAATTGAGAATAAGGCAGAAATAGTAACAGAGAAAGTTACATTAAAATAATACATTAAAGTTTAAAAATTAACATTTCCTCAGGGTAAAGTTGGAATGACTGAAGTATATATTAAAGCTATAAATAATTCCCTTTATAGACAAAGTTCCCTGTAACTTAATTAAAGTTAAGTTTCTATATTTTGGTTGCAAAAGCCTCTAAAGATGTTTTAAACAAAAGCAAGGAATGTGTAGTCAAAGCAATCTGAAACAGACATTTTAATCTGGAAAAATAATTTTGCAGAAAATAAAAGTTTCCAGAGTAAACCCCTACATTTTGGTTTCAACTTCTCAGAGGTCAGACTGAAATCTCAGGTTATATCTTACACTTACATGGAAGATCCTACACATATAGTTGGTTTGTGTTCATCACAAGTAATCACTTCTTTTAGAAATGAGCCCAGAAGCTACTGTAAGGTATCTTAGAAGCGTGAAAATGTCTTTTTAGAATTATTCATATATTTAAGACCCCTGATGTATTTTCTGGTATGCTGTGCCATGTGATTTGTGATTTTAACATCAGGCCTCTAAAATTACATTTCAAAATTATTGTGTATTTTCCATGCAGATGTAATGAGCGTGGTAGCGCAGGACAGAATTTTTGTAGATTATTTTAATTTTGGGAAAATTATACTTCAGAGAAGCCAAGGTGAAGGCTACATCTGTACATTAATTCAAAATGGATTTCCTTCTCAGTCTACAACATATTTATCTCAGGTACTGCCTTAGTTTCAGGTATTTATCATGGACAACTTTCTTCATGAATTTAAACATACCTCCAACTCGGGCTGCCCATTATACATTACTGTATTTAGAAAGCACAATCCCCTGGCAGTGCAGTTGTGCTGATGTGTTATTGTGCCCTCAGCTCTCCATTTCTCACCAAGTTACTCAGCTCAACCAGTTGGGCTGGGCAGGTGCTGCAGATGCCTCCCAGCTTTTCTCTGAGCTTTAGTTTTATGTAACACACCTTCCTCAGTGCCTCTGGCATTTGTTTCCTTTAGAACCTACAGCATTTACATATCCACCAGAACACAGAGAAAAATGATACCTGTTCAGAAAAGGTTTGATGAGCTAACAAATCATCATTTTACGTTTTGTTCAAGCAACACAAGGAGCCAGTCAGCACATAGGAAGAGTTTGTGTTTGTGTGCACACACCTGTGTACAGGGACAGACTCTGGGAGACATAGGGAGAGATTGGTGTGCAGAGGGTGTCATATTTTCACAGTATAAATAGATTGATTTACTAAAGCCATTCAAATAATTTTTTTAGAAAGGCAAGAAAAATCCCTAATGGTGCAAGGAGTTTGTTTCTGCAAAACTGTTGCATGCATTATTTCCCCTCATTGACTTTAATATGACCACTCCCAAGCTTAAAATTAAGTATGTGCTGAATGCTTAGATTTTCAAAGGAACCAAAGTATAAAAATTCACCCCAAAAGAGAGTTGGTTTCAAGGATTTTTTTTTTCTTTTGGAAGTGTTTTCTAAAGTGTATTTATTCTTCATGAGGAGATTTCTGATGTCTACAAGTTTCTTTATACATGTAGGCTATTGCCATGTGTGGTTGAAATATGAGATCCATCTGCTATCTAAAAAATATTGGAAAGTTGTAACTCCCAGAAGAAAATAATGTTGTATATTAAGAACAAAGGGCCTGGCATGGTCACGTAGCCTGAATAAATACATATTGTACACAAATTCCTGCTGGCTAACAAGGTATCATAAAGTGCAGATTTGTGCAGCAAGAGGTCATAACAAACTGGAGAAGGAACAGGTTGCAGAGCTTCTGCAGAGCACGTGATGTGCTGTGTTCACACCCTGGCATGCCCTGTAGCGGCTTGTTTGTACATCTGTTCCTACAGGCAGTAGAATCCTTGTTTCACCTTTTGCTTTAACTTTGTTTAATAGGGGCAAGTAGCCTGGCTATTAGAAAAAGAAAAAAAAGTTGTAAATTGGCTAAATTTAATCTCAATACCATACAAAGCCTTCCTGACTAAGGTATATTGAAGTATATATAAGATATATTAAAGAATCAGGGATTTTAAAATATATAATCAAAGGCTCTATAAACAAGAAAACAGAGAACACCACTGAGAAACGAAAATTTGGAAATGCAGATTGTAATCTATTTGCATAATATAAGGTTTTGAGTCTAAAAATAAAGCCCAACAAGCATAATGAGATTTTCAATAAAACCTAGAAGTGTGTAAATCTAATACTACCTTCCTCTTGTGTCATACTTTCAGTACTATAATAAAAAAGCAGTGCTGTGGAGCAGAATAGCACAGGAGAAGTTGGAAGTGGAAAATATTCCTAATTCACCTTTAGGAAACTTTTGGGCAGATGATTTGGTTAACATGAATAAGAACATAAGGATGTGGAGATACAAGTCTAAGAGCAGTAATGGCACCTCCTCTGTGTACATAAGGGATGGCACAGTGGCACAGTTCCCTCCACATCACTTCATGTATTTAACTAAGGTGCTTAAGTTACAAAACTGGCTGACTTCAGCTAAGGCTGATTGTTGCCAGAAAGCACTTCCCTCTTCCCTCTGCCCTTCTCCTGTACCCCACTCTGTTCCTGGCTATGTGATCCCCCTGCTGACCTCCAGCCACCTCTGGAGCTTATATGGCTGCAGGTTGTTCAACCTGATAAAACAACAGAAGTTACCTTTGCCCACCTTCCAAAGTGTACATTTTTTGCCAAGTTAGTGAATTTTATGGCCTGACCTTGAAATGAATCAGATAAACTTCAGAGGCAACACAAGAAAGATGTGGGAGAAAAGAAATAGGAGCTGGGAAGGTGGGGACAGGACTCAGTGCCCTCTCTCCAAGAACTGTTGATTTGGCTCAGCCACTTGTCACTCTCTGGACTCCCTATATAATCTGTAGAGAGAAGCAAGTAGTTCCTGGAGCAATTTAGAGGAAGCTCTTATTTGACTCTCAACTATACTTAAAATAAGGAGAATACTTTCACAATTTATTTTCTTAAACTAAAGGTTTAACTTAATGTGGTATAAATACCCTGCCTTCATCTTCCTTACTCCAAATCCAACCTCCACAGCAAGCTGGAAAATATTCTATGGCTTTCAATGACTTTTTTTCCATTGTTAATCTTTTCTGTGTGGCATGTCTCTCTCAATATTCCTTTTATTTACATTTCCAGGTGTGGGGCCTTTAAAAAAAATTTTTTTTAACTTATTCACTGAATGTTTAATTTGATGTTTTCTTTCAGTGAATGACTTTGTTTACAATTCTTCTCATTCCATCATTTGTATTAACAATATATCTTTTGTTCTCATTATTAGTATTCTTCTAGCTACAGAATGATGTTTGCATTCTTCTGCAGTTGCTTTGGCTGTGTCTACTTGAATTTTCTTCTGTGAATGCTGTTTGCTATTGGACAACATAGTTCTCTTTACAATTGCTTGTCTTCTGTACAACATTTTATTTGGGGCATTTTTCCAATTACATATATTTTTCTATTTCAGGGGTTTTTCCCAGAAAACAAATCAAAACAAAACCAACCACAGGTGATTGCAAAGGAGCAAGACTTCACTAGCAAATAGGAAAAAAGCCTCAGGAAAAGTAAGAGACAACACTTTTTGTCACATCAAACTTGTTCACTCATTTGTTTAACCCCTGCCAAATAGGCTGAATCAGAGATTTGACTTTTCCTGGTGTTATAGATCTAGCCAAATATTTGTTTCAGAAGATACTTCTGTCACCCAAGGGACTTGACTCTCTCCAGCTCTGTAGCATCTGTAGCTGCACAAACAGGAGACCCCCTCAAACAAGCAGTGTCCTCCTGCCCACAGGTCACACAGGTGCCTTGGAACAGAAGTGTGGGAAAAGTGCTGGGAGCAGGGGCTGGAGGGAGCCTGGGGCTGTGACTGAGAGGTGGGAAGAAAAGAGGAGTTGTGGCACTGCCCAGCAGAGGTGTGGAGGGCTGGCTCTATAAGAATGTGAGTTTGGAAGCAGTTGTGGAAATCTCATTTTAGTGCATGAAACTTGATAGGTCTGAAGATTACTTGCAGATTATTCTGTACCCAAGTTGCCTATTAGATAAGCATTCTTTCTGATTTTACAGACAGAAAATATAGTAGATTAAGTAACCTCTGTACAATTTTTTTGAAACACAGGAGGTAATTTGGAAAAAGAGTCAAGACTCTGATTTCATGGCAGTTCTTTCCACATTAGATTGTCTTTCTCAGATGTTTTTGGTGTGCTGTTCTTTTTCTCTTTGTATCTCTCTCCTGACAGTTGTGACATTCATATTACATTAACATTCATATTGAGTTTGAAACTTTTTTCTCCTGCATTCACCCTCTTATTTCCCTTTTCTCTTGTTTCCTTAGCCATATCTTTCAGTCATTCAAGTCCCTTCTTTGAGAGGCTTTACAGCACTTTTGTCATGTTGGTGCATAATGGAAGAAACTCCCAGTATCAAATACTGGAAGAAAAATGGATTTGAGGTACTATAGCAGTGAGGCCTTAACACAAGTCCTGCTAACCCTGTGTCTTGCAAAACTATCCCATGAATTTTCCTTCTGTCATGGCTTGAACTTGTAAATGAGAACAGCCTCACATGGCCTTTGAAAGCAGAAGCTACACCATGAGAGGTCTGATTATTCTGTTCAGTATTCTGTATGTCTATTTGCTCAACTTGTCTTCATAAATGCATGACATCATGCACAAATTGAATAGTCTTTCTAAACACATAATGGATTTATTTTGTGATTGTCTGTGAATCGTCCTTTAACACTGTGAGAGCTACTACTGCAATAATGAAGTTTGTTATTTGTACACTAGCTCTTGACCCTTGCTGAGTAGAGCAGAATGTCAAAGATTCACTGCTGCTAGGAACAGCCCTTTTCCTCTGTGTGTGCATGTCTATGCACTGAAAATATATTACAAATCAGAGAAAAACTGAGTTTCTGCTTATAAACTTCAGGGATTCATTATTTTCTTTCTTGCATAATATAATACAGAATCAGATCAGTTTATTGTGGTGAAGCTGATTTGATCTGATGGAGTTCAGTCTATTACATTTCCTTTCCCTTTTTACAGATGACTGAGTTTCTGAGTTTTCCCTTGGGATATGCAGTGAGGATTGAAGTAAAACAGCAAGCTTTAGTCCTTCAAGTCCTTTGCCAAAGTAAGGCAGATAAATGTAAATTTTACTATGTCCTACTAACAGCTTTAAGGAAAAAATATCTTTGCTTCTAAATGCAGTTAAAATCAGTTTGTGTCTAAAAAAATTTAAAAAGCTGAATTAAGCACAGTGCTACCTGAGTACAAATGTTAATTTGGCAGCTTTGCTCCTGGCACATGGAAATTACTTAATACAAGTACACTATCAAACAGAAGGGACACAGCAATAGTCAGCTTTCTGTCCCATTACCTTCAAACAATCTACTGAGAGTTATTTCAGCCATATTGCAATAGCTGCAGCAGCTAATATAGTGGAAGAGATAATAAACAATAAAGAGAAAATGAGTCCAGTTATTTGCATACTTAGTAGACTTCCTGAAGCTGGAAGTAAACAGTGTTTATAGTATCAAAATTCCCTGCATGTAACCTTCCTCTCCACTGCAACTGGCAGTTTACTGTAAACATCAGAGTATAAACATGTCTTGAGGTTGGTTAAGTTGAATACTAATTAATTTGAGCAGAGTTTTGTAGATTTAAGGGATAATGTGAAAGACAGGTTTGGGCATAAATAAACAGGCAGCAAAAACTGGCATCTAGCTGGGAGTATTGGATGACAGGTGAAAATGGCTGTGGAGGACCAACCTCATTGAGGCCTGTAAATGTAAGGATGAGATGGGGGCAAAAATGACAGATGAGAGTCCAGATATTTAATAATTTTGTTTCTCAGATCTTGGATGACAAACTTTCCTAGCACTTCCCACCTTGTGAGGCTATCCTGGATCACCAGCCTGGGATACCAAGAAATCAGAACAAAGCAATGACTGCAGAAATATTCTTTAACTTAGTACAAAAAAGACTTCTGAAATTATTTCATGATGCTGCATTTATGAGATATTATTTCAGAACATTATTCAATGATCTAATATTGTGAAGCTTTTTTCATCTAAAAGCAATTCTGAATTTTGGAAAAAAAAAAATTAAAAATCAAAAAAGAAAAAAATCAACCCCCAGGCTGTACTTGGTTTCAGAAACTCAAAAAAATACTTTTTTTCTTTTAGGGATTCAAAGTATCTTTAGTAGAAGTGTAAAATCTTGCAAATTTGGCTTCCCAGTTTCAGAGTATCCCTTTAGTCCATTGCTTTGATCTGCTGGAAACGTGCCTCAGAGTAATAGGAAACCTTAATCTTTCTGTTAGTGGGCTGCAGGCTTTGCTGTGAATGTGACTGGGCATACCAAGCATATTTGCATGCTGACAGGTGGGGCAGCTGTGCTCCCCTCGGGGCAGGGCTGGTGGATCTCGGCTGTAGTGAAAACATGCCCGTTGCACTGAGTAATTAATTACTGGTGGGAAGACCTTCAACAGTAGTTTTAGGATGCAAATGTAGAGAATCAGCTGAAAAATCTTTTCTCAGAATCCTAACCAAGCTGGAAAAAAAAAATGGTTGGAGCATTTTGGAGTTTAGTTTTAGGTTGTCAGAAGAATTATTAAGTAGACTTCAAATATAGCTTTTGTTCTTTGCTAGGATGATCACTAGTTTTTACATGTGAACTAACACATATGCTGCTGAATCTTCTTTTCTTGATATTTAATGGAAAAAAAACTGGTACCAAAAGTTGGAAAAAATTCATTAATATCAGTCTATCATCACAAAGTAGTTAGATATGGGTTTGTAAATTTCTGAGCCCAAAATTTCTGTGTAAGCTTGAAGTTCTTTACATTTTCAAGCTAATGGAATATTAAAACACCAAGTTTATGTATTTAAACATAAGCAGTGGCCACAATTAGCCTTTGTAATTATTTTATAATTATAAACAATGGAAACTATTTCAAATACTTTGTAATTAATTCCATAATTAATTTTTTCATGATTAATATATATTCAGTCTTTCATATGCTGGACTCTTTTTTTATTATATTAACGGCTCACACTGCTGCTGCCCAAGGACCACCTGTTTTAGGAATGAAGACTTTATCAGCCTAAGCAGGAATCTCTCAGTAATTTGAAGTTTTATTCCAATTATTGGTTTCTAATAAAGATTTTTCCTTGCTAGAAGAATTTCTCTGTTAAACTGGAGATGACTAAAGAAAGGCCCAACAGTTTTCTCAGTGTTGTAGGCAAGATGACAATTTCAGAGCATTTCTCTGAGTGCAAGGTGTGAGCAGGTACCTGCTGCCTCTGCAGCAGTTACAGCCTTGCGTGGCTCCTTCGGGAACCACTAGAGGCTGCTCAATAAACAATAGACAGAGCCCCACCTTGGCCTCTTGAGGAGGGCGGATGGGATCATGTGTACGACTACAGGAAAACATTCACAGAGCGCTTGCCTAAAAGACAGCATGTTCTTCCTGGATGGGATAGTGGGGAGACACAAAAATAGAAATATTTAAAAAATCATTCATCATTTTCTGATTTCTGGGTCATTTTATTTGGTGCTTGAAATTGTTAGCTCCTGAAGACATGATCTTGCTGACAGATGCTATTTCTATTACACAGAGGCCATTCTGTTTGATGAAACTGAGGGGTGGAAAAAAGAAAATTTGCACACAGGAACAAGTTAGAACTCCAGCAAAAATATAAAAGAATTTAATCCTTCTCTGCTCTAAGGAATAACTGCTGAAGAAAAAAAGGTGTGTGTGTATATATACTTCTGTAATTTACATTTTAAATATGTATGTATGTACCAATAAATACATATTCATGTTGTTGAGAAAAGATTTTGTAACAAACCCGTTCTCTTGTTTCCATCAACTGCTTGAGTTTCTTGTTTAGTTCTCATGAGAAAAGAAACTTTCTGCTGACTTGAGCTGCTGTCTTTTCAATAGCTCGACCAACACAATGCTTCCTTGTGATCTTTGGTAAGGTCATACAGGGAATTTCTGTAAGTATTGTACCAAACCCTGAACCCCTAAACTTCAAACATCATCCAGGATCTGCCCAGATAAGAACAAAAACTATACAGATGACATGATAATCAGAAATCAC
Source organism: Haemorhous mexicanus (assembly GCF_027477595.1). Lineage (NCBI taxonomy): Eukaryota > Metazoa > Chordata > Aves > Passeriformes > Fringillidae > Haemorhous > Haemorhous mexicanus. The sequence continues at coordinate 13,681,001 of NC_082352.1, read as the reverse complement.
CACATCACGGAAATTAATTGCATGTACTGGAATTCTAGAGACAGATTCAAAGCAACAAGAGGTAAGAAAGTATCACAGGCAAATGTGGACTCTAAAATGACCTCCCAAAATGGAGCTCACGAGTACAGGCACTTTCATCAGTAAATTTAATGTTGAGGAGCTGAAGGATCGGTAGTCAGAAGGTTACTTGTAGCTCAGTGCTGATTCATCTGGGGTGTTAAATGTTGCATTAGTTAAGCAAGAACAATTGAGAAAGAAGCTGTTTCTCAGAGATTAAAAGGGTGATGGGGAAGAGCCGATGGCCTGAGGCTGCTTTTGTTCTTAAAAGGTGGGGATGGGGAGGAAAAATGCAGCATGGTATTTATTCATGAGCAAAGCTGATTAACAAATGGGGACAGGGTGTTTATAAAATTACTATTCCAGCCATCAGATTGGAGTCTTTTCTTGAAAACCAGAACCACTTCGTAGCTGACTAAAGTTATACTCAAAAAAGGACTGTTTAAAAGGGTGAGTCTGTGCATACTGCTATAGATGCATGCCCAGAACTAACTGAAAGGAACACTCAAAATACATATGGTTGTGCAACTGATACATTGAAAAGATCTGCCCTTCACACCATCAGGGTTTTGTGATATTCTGGGAAACAAACACTGACATTCTTGTTCAAGATCAATTTCTGTCTCAGGCACTGATGATATAAAAAATCTAAGGACAGTTCTGTTTTCCTCAGCTTTTTCCTTCTTCTGTGCTCTAGCTATCACTCTCAAAATATTTGAAAATGTAAAATTCCAACGACCCAGAGGCTGAAGTAGTTGTTGTGAGTATTTCAAAATACTGCTAAGTAGCTATGGGTGCATGACTCGTTAACTGATGAAGAATTTGGTGCTTACTGTCACTTGATTGTTTTGTCTCCTACTGTATCTGCATCTGAAGTACATTATTTTTTTATCTTTAGATCAATATGGTCTGTACTAAACTGACTAAAATGAATGCCACAGCACTTCAGCCAAGGAATTTCCTTAAGGAAATCTGTGATTGCATTATTGTCACAGTAAAGTGTTTGTTTGAAGGACCCTGTAAAGGCATGATATCATGGTGATTCCTCTTCACAGCAGTACTTGTGAAAGCAGCTTATAGTTAAAATAGCCTTTTTGGCCCTAGCCAACTGTCAAAAAGAAAAAAGTTGTGAAACTGTGACTTAGTTCAGCTAAAGAATAGTTAGGGAGTCAAGGCTTCTAAAAATTCCCCCTAAAATTTACTTGCCAAAACAAGTTCTAAACCCCTGGTTAAAAACACAAAATCAGCTTTTTACATTGTGTAAGTTATGAAAGGGAGGCTTTGGCCAGTCTTATGGTTTGCTAAAAGAAGACTCTTTTTTTCTGCCTTCTGACTGGCCCCTCTGTTTACATAGGCTCTGGCAGTAACAGAACTCAGTCAGTCTGGTTGGTGATCGAAAGGGGTTTTACTGGTGAATTAACAAGTGGTTTTGGCTCAGCCAGAGTCTGACCACAACTACAGCAGGTACAAAGAGATGGGATACATGAAGCTGGGAAAAAAAGTGTGGGGAAACAACAAGGGCTTCCCACTTCTGGCAATGCCAAGCTGTTAAACCAGCTTAGCTGCAGTATTTAACTTCAAAAGTTGTGTTCAGGAGCTTTACTTGAAAAAGCATGTGTCAAATTTCAGATTTTTCTGAACAGAGTTTAAGGTCAGAATTCAACTCAAATTTGCAGGTGGTCATGTGAGCCTGTTTGTTAACTATTCAAACCAACAAAGTTTTAGACTTAGGTATTATCTCAGTAGGAAAGTTTTAGAAATTTCCCTTGGTTCTACAATGCAATGAAACAAACACAAAGAGACTTAAATACCCTCAGCCAGTTTTGCAGTCATCTTGCCCACTAAGAGGAAAAGTGGCAGAGCAGTGCATCAGTTCACCATGAATTTAGCAGTTTCATAAGTGTTGGTCCAGCATTCTCTCAGGAATGCTGCTGAGACTTTTGAACGTTGTCACACATGGCTGTTGTCACACATGGCTGTTGATCTACACCGGGTCTGGAAACATTTTCCTTACTCTGAGGCTGAATAGGTCTTTGCCAGGCCAGCTATTCACACACAATTCTGTGTTAGCTAGCTACAAGTCACACAAAATATGAAAAATTGTTAGCTTTAGGCCACATGAGAGCTGAATTGTATTTTCCTTCTGGATCATAGCTTGACTACTTGATCTGCGTAATAGAAAATGTTCAAGCCCTAATGTTCATCCTCAATAGAGGATACTCTATTACTCAGCTGTGAGGGTTAAAGATGTAAGCTACACTGAACAAATAAATGGACATTTACCATTTAACATGGAGGATATAGATACTGATACTACTGCTGAATGTTCTTATGGACTGTAAATCTTCCTCTATTTTTGTCTTTTTTGAGCTGTAGTTCATGTAAAATACTCAGATTTTTTTTCTTTTCTAACAAATTGAAATATTCTTTTGTTCCATTTGCCTCACTGAGACAAACTGTACAGTGGTGCAGGAGGATGTTTGTCCTCTTGCCTTGGGTTTATTTTGCAGTCACTGCCCAAGAACATTTTCAATGGTGACCTAGTTCTGGGTGGGCTATAAAGAAAAAGACGTGTTTTGAAAGGGAAAGGGAAAAAATATGCAAGGGCTCTTTGAGGCTTTTGTCTATCACCTCTATATTATGAAAGTCTTGTATCAGATTCCCACATGTCATTATTATATGTATATAAACATACATATTTTATACTTAAAATTGGATGAGTTTATTATCCTGTGGTTTTCTTTGTAGTGCAAAAGAAGTGTGAGACTTATTACTGTTTGAACATGCCTACTGTAAGTTTCAGATACATCTACTTGTTTTGATATTCCTCTCCAGGGTAAAAAATTCAAATTGGACCAGAGAACACACAAATCTGGAGGGAAAGGGAAAAGTCTAATCATTGGGTAAAATTTGACGTCTTCCCAGGACATTAAGGAGAATGATGAGAATTAAGTTGAAGGAAGCAAAGAGAAAGAGGAGGCAGAAGATGTTGCACAACTCTGAGCAGAGATTTCTTTTATAATACTTTGTAAAACAAACAAAAGCTAGAATCTCTTCACACAAAGTTCATCATATAAGGTTTACAAGTCTGAATAGTGTTAGGTCAGTTCAGTGGTCCAATCATCAAAGTAGTCAAGGTACAGCTTAATGTTACTTCTACTATTTCTTGAACAACATACAAATTAGGATTACTTTTTTAATGAGTACAGAGGAGAAAATTCAGTATAAGATGTTGATTCAGTTGCTAACACCATTAGATTTGAAGGTAAGGCAGTAACTGCAGAGCACTGCTCTGGGACACTGTCTCACTCCCCTCGCCTAGAGCATCTCGTGGAAGAGGTTCATAGTTACACAGCTGAACAGAAATGCAGCTCTCTGGAGCATATTTGACTGCATACCTAAGTAGTGTGTGGCCTTGCAGAGACTAAATGAGAGTTATGTTCCATTAATATAATTCTAGCCTTTAGCACTGGGCAAAGGACACAGTTTTGGAAAGTTCAGAATTAAAATGAAGACAAATATATCAGATGTCCTTAAAACCTGCAATCACTGCATGGCTTTCTGTGGTGAAATAAAATGCATCTAAATATTGCAAAGGAGTAGGTTACATTGAATATGACACTAGCAATGCATTCTTTATTCAGAATGGATCCAGAGTCCAGGAAGTAAAATATGGCTAATTTATATAAAAAGTAATGACAATAAAGCTTTTGCTTTAACTTTCAACAGGAATTCACCCATGCTCTACTCATGACTAGTAAATGAATTTTTACAAGGCCCAGGGGAGTCTTTTATTTGCTGGTTTCTATTGACTCTGGTTAACAGGAAGCATTGATGAACTTCAATGCAACAAGTTAGCTCTGTGCTGAATGCTGCCTTCACTGCAGATACCTGTTGTGTCCCAGTGGCACTTCTTGAGAAACTGAGCAAACCCTAAGAAATACCAAATCTTTTGCAGGAGTGCAGTTTACATGACATTTGGAATTTTTGCATGCCCAAGGAAAAATCAGTCATGATCCAGCTTTGGACTAAAGCCTGATGCTGGGGTTGGCTTGATATACCCAGAACTGGTTTGTGTGTTTTTTATCAATGGGAGTATATCCTCATCCCTTTCCAAAAGCCTTGCTGAGAGGATGTCTTCAGAATTCTGAATATAATTTCATGCTGTTGTCAAGTGGGAGCAGATATCCTGAGTCCTAAATCCTCAGAGAGTCTTCTGTCAGTCATGCCTTTTGTTATCTCAAGGATATCAAACTGAGGCACATGGACTACAGCTGTGTTCAAATGTTGGTGTGTGTTACACAGAGGAAGAGTAATGAAGAGAAAAAGAGAAGGGCTTCTGCCACCCTCCTGTGCAGCACTTGTTATTCATAACCAACCCATAAAAAATTGTGTTGAGTCAAGCAGTTCAGAAGTAATCCTTGCTGTTCTAACATGAACTTCATTTTATTAGCTGTTTAAGGTGTAGCCTTACACAGAGTACATGGCAACAGCATTATCCAGATTGAAAGCAATTATTAAGGGCTACAATGAGCAAGAGTTGCATAGCTATAGTAACTTCAGAGTGAAGCTGCTTAAACATGAGGGCACTGCTGGGAGGGGTGGAGGAAAGGTATCATAAAGAATCACTCATGTGAAAGGAGCGTGTTTCTCCTGTGCAGTCATTCCTTAAAAAGGTCTTATCTACTGCTGGTAGGAAAATGATAGAGTCACACTCAAATCAAATGTGAAATTAAGTATAAATGACCTTATAGCAGATGTAAATTTCACACTACTAAGGCAGTTTTTCTTTGAAGTGTTTCTTCCTTTCACTGGGGAGCAGGAGGAGGCAGCAATTTGTGAATAATGTGTCAAAAACATATTCAATTTATATGTGCAATGCAATGTGGGAAAGCTGTGATCTCTACAGACATCTGATTATTCTGCATTGCTATGTACTCATCTAATGTTCTGTATTTTCAGATACTTGAGAGAAAGGATAGAAAAATATGAATTAAAAGAAGATTAAAGAAGTCAGAAATGCTAAGTGAGAACAGAGCAAGTATATGCCTTTGCCCCAAACTTGAAAACTCTGAGGGAACGGAAAGGTGAGGAATGAAAATGAATATGTAACAAAGGAGCCATTTATATGTGCACATAGATATACATCCACATTTGTCTGTAATGTGGGATCATGTGTTTTGATGAGCTTGCTATCCAAATGTTAATGTTGCCTTGTTTGAAAGATGTATTTTAATTCAAGAAATAGATTAGGAAACTGAACTTTTATATTTTGTTTCTTTGAAATTTGATGTTGAAGCAATTGCAGCAGTTCAAGCAGTCTATATCTTTATTTTCTAAAGGGCTAAAGAAACAAATAGATCCCTGAGCTCTGATTTTCCTTCATGTATAAACAATGCTCTTGAAATTACTGTCTTTTGTCTTAGTCAAGGATCAAATAAACTCCTCAGTGTTTCATGCCTATACTAATTTTTCTTTATACATCACAACATCTTGATGCATACATTTGCTTGTTTCATATTAAAAATAAAGGTAGGACCTGTGGTTTTATGATATTAAGAGCATTCCAGTGCCCATCCTTTCCCTCAGTATTCCTAAACCATTGTGCAAACCATCATGCCCAATGCACGATGAAATGTGCAAATGCTTTTTGTCTTCTAGCCTTGATTGTGTTGTGGAAAGGCACATGAAGACTGAAGAGAGCACATTTTATATTAAATAGCAGCATTTGACAATGAATACTTGTTGCCCAAGAGCCAGGAACTGTGGGCCTGACTTGCAGAACTGTTGGCTTAAAAATCCCTTTTCCTGAAATGGACTTAACAGTTTTTGTCAGTTGTTATACACTATTTTTTTCAGCTGAGACTGTATAATCCTGCCTGCTTAATCCCCATATTACCAGTCTCTTATGATTTTTCTAAGGAAGGGGTGTTTTCTCTTCTGCATAGGAGAAAAAACCAAAGGTCTCTAATGCAGCATATTGTCCAGAAACAATGAAGACATTACTGTATGACTCTGAATAAGGGTATATAGTGGATTTGTAAATCCCTTTGAGGCTGGTCTTGAGTAAGGCAGCTAATCCCAGTAAGAGGGTGTTGCTTCACATGAAATCCTTGCAGAGCTGTGGAATCCATTCTTCCACACCAGCTGTCCAGGCTGTTTGCCTGCTGGGGCTTTGGTTGCTACTATAGATAAACTGTGCAAATAAATGAAACTGGCTGTTACTTTACACCCACTAGTTTTGTTTCATTATGTGCATGCTCACGACCTCCTTCTCTGCCCCCCAATAATGTATTGGGACTGTTATGGAGACTGCTACTCCTTTGTAGCAATGAAGCTCCATCCTCAAATGCATTGTCTGTTCCCTGTAGTGCTTTTAGGCCTGTACAACAAGTTCTAAGTCCTCAAGTGAAAATCCTTTCCCATTGCTTTTGAGTCTACATCATTCTAATGTGCACTGCAAATTTCATTCTCAAAAAAAAAAAAAAAGCAATAAAGTAACTGATTCCAAATTTTGTTGTTTTCTACTGTTGCCTGTGTCTTCCTCTGTATAGAAATCTTTAAGGAAACTTGCATTAAAGTGGTTTTCTGTCCTTTCTTAGAAATGCTTTCATGCCCATGAACCAGAGGATTCTGATTAAGTTCCCACAGAATACAATTACTCACACCTACTCCACCTCACTGCTGTGCCAGTAACCATATCTTATTAATCATCCCTACTACCCACCCAAGCCTTAGAAGCTGCTATCATTTATAACATGTCATGAAAACTGTAAGAAATCTTTAGTGGTAGCCTGAAGTCCCATTTGCAGTAAGCAGTGACAATAAAACAAGAGATAGTTTTATACTTGGCATCAGAGGAAAGGATAAAGAGGGAAATCTATGAAACTGTGGGAGTGATTCACCAGTAAGAATGTTCCTGATATGAATGTTCTGCCTGCTTTAGGCATTTTTAGACAGCATAAGTTTCAGCAATGAGTTCTATGCTTAGATTTGTTTTATAGCACTAAATGTTTGTGCGTTTAAAAGTTGTTTCTTTAAGTAAACTATGTTAAAAACCCCAAACAAACAGCAAACAACTTCCTGAGATTGATGTAATTACTGTGCAAAAACAGGACTGACAAAACCTTCTAAATAATAATTTAAATTACAGATGAAGCAGAAAAAGGAGGATGCAAGTGAACTAGCAATTACACCATGGTGCTGCTGGAGAGCACTGAGAGGGTTGTTTACATATATTACAAATAATGAACCCTTACCCTGTGTGCTGGAGCTACCAGTCAGCCTACAGCATCTGCACCAGCCCAGAGGGATTTCAGAGGAACACACCAATTCATTTTCTTCTGTCACAAAGCAGCCACCAATGGAAGCTCTGGATTCAAACAGATGAAAGGGTAAGAAACATATTATCACCATCCCAAACATGGAATTCTTCTGAAAAATACATCTTATGGTAAACACTTCCCCAAGACCTTGTGTGAACTATTTAAAAAGAGCACAAAGACAGGTGGCTTTGCCAGCCAGGCAAGATCTTAAGATGTAGATGTTTATGTTTTTTTAACCTCCAATTATCTCTCTGGAGTAGAGGAGACTGCTTTTAAGGCTGCACAGAGCAGGAAGTGCTAAGTATATTCATAAAGGTGTGGCTTAGCTCCCTAGCAATTCCTTGGCAACAGGGACTGCTAGCCTTAAGTAAAACAAACAGGCTTTGTGGAAATCAAAAGTTGAGAATGCAAGCTATTCACATCTCTTTGATTAAAGCAGCCAATCCTTGATTGAAGGTGGTGGGCTCCACCTTGTTCCCCTAAACCAAACAGATTCACAAGGTTTGGATAGATAAATCTTGTGCTTTTGATAACAGTGCAGAATATATAATGTGTTTTTAAGTCAGTTTTGCAAGATGTGTTGGGAGAAAAGGAGAAATTTGCACATTAATTCATAAAAAACTTGATGTTTTATACATTCTCTGATAGGGATTCCTGCATAGATAGAATGTGATCCAGAGTTTTGAAGAGACAGGAAGACCTGATTTCACAATCTTACATCTTATGTCTGTATAAAGTAGGTGTAAAATGCTGCCCATGGTGACTCACGTGTGACAGTGACAGCTGGCCTGACTGCCCTCAGTGAGGCTGCAGGTGTTCAGCGGTACCTGGCCCTAGGAAAGCTTGATGTGCCCTAAAGCCATGGATTCGTGACCTATCAGGCAGAAGTACCCCCTTGTGTGCCCGTTCCCACGAGTCCTGCTTTTTCCAGGATAACTGAACTGAATCAGGGAATGACTCCACTTTAGAGAATAGAGGATGGACTCCTCAGACTCCCTCCTCACATAAGCAGAGCACTTGAGTCTGGAAAGGAGTAGTTAAACGATTGTTATGTCCTAGACATCTACTTCACCCAGCTGCATTCACCCAAGTCACTGCAGGGCCACTCCCAGAATGTGCCAGGTAACTTCCTCTCCTGTGCCCCAGGGCTCTCTTTTTTTCCTCACCACCAGGTATTTCAGTGTAGAAAAGGCAAAATCTTAATGTATGTTAACTGTGTGACACCATGGCTGAAATAATTATTTGAGGAAAACAAGGAATGACTGAACACAAGGTGACATTTCCTGTCAAACAAGGGTGTGCCACATTAGCAGAGGGTTGTGAAAAGGAGGTGAGGTAGTACTGGCACTTATGAAACAGCTCTGTCAGGGTATATTATCACAACTCCAACTTGCTGGGAAGGGAATTGCACCTGCTTGCATGTGCTTAGTTATTATCTGTGCTTATAAAGCAATTCTATAGCTGTTAAGTGATAAAATGCACCAAATTGCATCATATGGCTTCTTAAATTTAAAATTTCTACAGTATGCCTAAAGGAATAATCTAGGTATACCTATCTTCTTTCTGTCTGAGTACATTTACTGACTGTGTAATATGTTTCTCTGAGAATATTTCTTCTCAGGAAACCATATCACTCTCCTGCATCAGCCAGATGTATCTGTAAGGACATTACTTCTGTCTTACTTCCACAGTGTGTAGGATCCAGCATCAGGCCAAAGCAAGAGGCACTTGTTTAATCATGCTCAGAGGTTAAAGTGAGAGAGCATTTGTTGAATAGAACAAGGAAATTTATTTGAGTGAGGATCTGATGACTCTACTGAGATGGCTGTAACTATATAATACAATTCAATGTGAAATTGAGTCTTCCATGCAAGCAATTGCATTTAAAGGTCCTGTAGAGAAAAAAAAAATCAGATTATTTTGCAAAATCTGTAGTTGTCTTATAAAGCTGTAAATGGTAGAGTAGAAAGTAAACTCATCTAATCTTCGTAGAAATTGACATTAGTTCTGTCAGAGGCTGGTAGTCATGAGTCAGACAAGACTTTTAAAAGACCTTGTACTTTAAAGACAGTGAAAACAGAAGTACCAAAAAAAATATCAGAGGTCTGCTTCTTTGGGGAAGTTATGCCATCCTTGGGTTGGATAGACTAGGACACAAGGTGTGTTTGAAATCCTCTTGTCAGATCTTAAGTATATAACAATTGCTGGTAGAAGTGAAGTGAAGCAAAATAACCATAATCAAGGTGAAAGATCAGGAAATCTTTGAATGATAGGTCCTATCATGTCTATTTTTGTTGCACATAATTGTATTCATCAATTTATTATACAAAATGCTTCAATGAAATATTCTCAAAGCCCAAGTACTTCAACAGGTGGTTAAGTTTTGCTTATGTTTTGCATTTATATTTTACTTCTGTTTATAGTGTGGTGAGAAAAAGAAGTGTATTAGCATATCTGTATGTGGAAAGAGTTTAATTAAATTCTAATGAAGAAACAGGTTAAATATCAGAGCAGTTAAATATTATAGGAACACACCTTCCTTTTTTATCAAGGTTTTTATGTCAGCTGAGAGCTTGTGGTACAATCTGAATGAACAGACAGAGATTAGTAATTTCTGCCAAGATAATCTCATGAGAGAGACCAGTATCAGCCAGTTTTCAGGAAATCTTGAGGAGATGTAACCTGCATAAATTCATCATTAATTCTGTAATCCTTACAGTTGTTTCTCATTGAATAGCTTGGAGTTCCAGTATACAGTCCTTTGTATTTGATGCTCAGTTCTTTCACCACTTCTGCATTGCAGCATTGATTATCAGCTCTCAGTAGAGTGAGAGCAGTGTGGAGCATGCAGATCTTTTGATGCAGATAACAGCCTTTATAGATCTTATGTTTTCCGTTTGGTTTTCGTGTTTACATGCAGAGGTGACTGGAAATGGATGACTGCAATGTGATGTTCCAGATGGCTGTGGCCACTTCTCACTCTGAAACATCAGTGATTTTGTGGTTCAGTGAACTTAGGAGAACTTTGTGGCTGTACAGTGTGAATGCATTTGTGTGTGGGAATATGACAAGCTGAATACCATTGATTCATTGAAGGAGAGTTATAGAACTTTTCTGTAAGGGTAAAGCACTACTGAATTTCCTGTCTTGCTACTCCTGTGACTGAAAGTCTCTGAGTTGGTCTATTAAAATATAAAGTACAAAATGGCCCAAATTAAATGCTTTATGTAGACATTAGGTCATTCTCATTTACTATTATGAGGAGTTAAACCCTTGATCTTTTCCCAAGAGGATATAACTTTATCCTGTTGAACCATAAATATGTAATTTTAAATTTTATTATTTATAAATTCAGAAGATTATTCTGTTTAATTGCATGCAAATGCTAGTGAATAACAGAGAGCATTTTGGCTCTTAGCTATTGCATTGGATAGTGTTATCAGTTTATGTTTTTACTCCTTTCACTAGGGTAATAGTGATGGTAGCAAGAATGTTGGTAATGGAATTTCTTTCCTTTATAGCTTATGTAACAAATATCTCACTAGATTAACTTTATCATTAAAAAACAAATTTTTTACAGTTGGATATTCTGCAACACCGACAGACTTGTAAACTACTATATCCTTAACGGGCAAAGAGAGAGTGGGTTAGGATATAGAAGTGTTCTGATCTAAGACTGAACATCAGTCTTGCTTAAAAACCTGCCACAAAAAAGATATTTTCCTCTGAATTTTCTTTCTCGTATAATACTATACCTGAGACTAGTAAAAAAAGAAGCAATTGCAATGAAAATGTATTTAGGCAGGTTGTAAAGGCCATAAAGCTACACATAAAGTCAATTTTGAATCCCAGGTAAGGTAGACTGAAAGGGTCAGGAAGTACTTGCATATTCATCTCATTAGGTAATAGGAATTGTACCACATGACTTGTCTAACTTAGCACTGCTTAAAGATCCTGTCTCAACTAGTTGCAGTGAATTATTTAAAAATTTAGCAGTGAGATCAGATTGGCAACCAGGAGAAAGTTTCTCATCAGTAAAGCAGTGCAGCACTGGAATGAGTCATCCCTGGAAGTTTCCAAGTCACAGCTGGACAAAATACTGGCTGGTTCAATGCAGTAAGCCAGTGTTGGACAAGAGGGCTCACAGAGGTCCCTGTCAGAAATCATTTCAGTGATTCTAATCCAGAAAACTGTTCAGTAAGTTCTTTGACAGACGACATTATTTCCAATTTTAAAAAGAAAGGAAATTTTGTTTATTTGTCATAAACTGTTAACTCTAATTTAAAGCTATAATAGTATTTATGAAAGACACTACTATGCATGCATGTTTAATCTCTCCACAAGTTTGGTGGAAAAGTAAATGCTTAGATTTTCAAAAGCCTGGTAAGTGTAATCTGGAGAAACTTGGCTAAAGAACTCACACCAGTACTCCAATGAGCCACATATAAAACCTTTGTAGGATTAAACCACTGCTTTGATTGTCATCCCATGAAGAAGAGAAGCTATGTAAAATAACAGGGGAAGTAATTTCATTTTTATTTCTTTTGTCTAGTCACCAATTTTATGTTTTAACTTACCTTTAAGTCAAAAGAACTAAATTCCATCTGATACAGGATTCTAAGTGTATGCTTCCAGGGTGGTTTGGTGGTGCTGGTATCTGCAGGGTAACAATCTATCAGAACCACAGTCCTGAAGCTCTTCTGCAGATTGCTGAGCTTTTGTGGATATCTCAATGGAAATTATTTCGAGGCTTCTACAGTGCATTGTAATCATGGCACAACTACCTGGCAGACCAAAAGATCAGATCTCTCCAAACATCTGGACAGCAATCAAAGAACACTGCTAAGCATTTTTTCCCATGCCTCTTCCCACTCATTTTCTGTTAAAGACAGGATGCCAGGAAATTCTTTATCTATGGGTTTATGTTTCAGGAGTTACAGTAAGCTCCTCCTTCAGCAAATATTGCTGCAGTATCTTATAATCCAATCCAGGAGCCAAGGATTGAATGGGTATGAAATCTAAATGTCTTCTCACATTTGCTTACACATCACTTACAGATCTCTTACTTCCAATGCCAGTTCAGTTTGGAGAAGCTGAGGCATGCAGAGAATTTACTACTATCCCTGTTGTGCAGAGAAACACCAAGGCTCCATTCTTATTCAATTTTATATCTCTGTTTCTCAAAATCATAGGAAAAAAAATAGCTAGAAGAGACCTCTGGACATCTTTTGGTGCACATCCTTGCCCTGCCACCATGACCAATTTTGAAATTAGACCCAACTTCAAAGTTAATTCACTTTTTTCAGGTTATTTGAAACCATTTTACAGGGATAAATATCATCACCATTTTCCTCCTCTTAACTGATGAGTAAAATATTCATGAGGACAAATAATTTCTCAATATCATACTAGTTTGGAACAAATTATTGACTTCCACGTTCCCTGAAAGGTTATTGAGGTATTTCTCTAGATCTAAATGCAGCCAGGAAATTACTCCAGATCTCATGTCTCAAAGATTCATACTCCTTTTATTAGACTTTAACAAAAGGACCTCAGTCATCAGGACATTCATTTCCCAGGAATTTTTAATAATGTAGTCAAAGAGATGGTCCCTTCCCTTCCCTTCCCTTCCCTTCCCTTCCCTTCCCTTCCCTTCCCTTCCCTTCCCTTCCCTTCCCTTCCCTTCCCTTCCCTTCCCTTCCCTTCCCTTCCCTTCCCTTCCCTTCCCTTCCCTTCCCTTCCCTTCCCTTCCCTTCCCTTCCCTTCCCTTCCCTTCCCTTCCCTTCCCTTCCCTTCCCTTCCCTTCCCTTCCCTTCCCTTCCCTTCCCTTCCCTTCCCTTCCCTTCCCTTCCCTTCCCTTCCCTTCCCTTCCCTTCCCTTCCCTTCCCTTCCCTTCCCTTCCCTTCCCTTCCCTTCCCTTCCCTTCCCTTCCCTTCCCTTCCCTTCCTTTCCCTTCCCAAAATTCCACTACAAATTTATCCATTCAAGCACAATGCTTTTAATGAGTCTCTTCAGTGCTCTCATGTGATCTAACTGTAAAACTGATCTATTTTACAGTTTTAATTGCTTGATTAATAAGAAACAAAATAATCACAGTACTGAGCTTGTATAACGAGTGTCCATCTTTAAAACTTTTCTTCTCCACCCAGTTACAGTTATGAGCCATTATCCTTGCATAGAGCCTACAAAGACCTCTCTAAATATGCCTGCCAGGATTAAAGCTAAAGGTGAGCAATAACTCTTTATTTCAGCAAGATCTTGGTTACAAATTAACTTTTCTATGCTCAGTGTACAAGGGCTTGTCCCATATATTTTTCAGGAACTGGATCCTGTTGCTGTTCTGTTGAGACATACGATGTCATTCCTTTACATTATTTAGCTCAATAAATTGCTAGTATAATTCAGAGCAGAGAATGGGAGAGTTGTGGATAGAAGATGAATGCAAAACCAGTTGCATAATCTGATACTTTGAAATGTGTGATAGTGCAGGAAGGCCAGCATTTATTTAAGGGTTTTTTTAAACATTTTAGAATATGTTTTAAGTTCATTTAGCTAGAATAGTTCAGATAAATTAGTAATTTTGTAGAATTATATGAGTCAAGATAGTCTAAAAGTAGAAAGTAGATGGGCTTTCTTGAAGAGAGGCTACATTTTCTGAGATGAGCTAATATAATTGTAAAAAGTATAGAAGCTTTTGGGCTCACCAGCCTTTGATACCATGTGTAGATTTCAAATAAATTTTCAAGAGTCTTTGGCATTGATTTGAGGAGGACTTCTTTAATCTGGCATGTTGCTCTGAGTGAATTACAATCATTTTTCTTTCACATTAGATCCTAAGACAAGTACCGATGTATTGGCTTTCTCTGAGTCAGTTCACTGGAGCCTGTGAGGAAATGTGTCAACCAGGCCAAGAATTTATCATGTGTATGATCTTCTATAGAAATCTGCTAATTAAATTCCCATTATGTAAGAAGTACTCACATATTAGGGCTACAAAATGACATCCTCACAAAGGCAGCTAAATTGCAACAGCCTGGTATTTTTTTCTGTGAACATAGCTACAGTTAAATTCTGTATTTAATCTGTGTTTACACTTATCTGTACAAACTGCCTCTCTCCAAGCAGCCCCATATATATGTGTGAGTTTGGGAGGAGGGGAACAGGTTGGGGAAAGAAGAACAGTTCTCACACTTGCAGCCATTTTTGTGGTCCTTATTACAGACTTCAGGGATAAAAATCATCCCATACTCACTAACAGTCTGTTACACTGTTTCATTACCATTATCCAAAGGATATAACAAAAGGAAAATGAATGGGGTTTTATTCTACCAAGTACTTCTGGAAATGCATTGACAGAGGAAAATATAGCTGTGGCATAAATTCAGCAATGCTAGAAAATACAATGCTGAAAATATTTTGAATATATAAATATATACATGTTACAGATTAAACTCTTCCCAAGAATTTGCCTTTCTGTAACAACGTATTTTCAGGATTGTTTCTCAGGCAGCTGCGTGAGCTGTGGAGACAACAGCTGAGAGATGTTTAACTGTTTTGTGATGTTCAGTGAGATGCACTTGTGCAAGGTTTCCTGCATGGCCTCTGTCAGATAAATACTTGTAACACATGAATTCTAAGATACTTCCCATCGGACAGCATCCTTGCACTGTAGTTTGTTTTCACTGAAATAAATGGAATTAGTCTTGCTGGTGGTGTTAGCAAGGGGAACCAGTGCTTGTCAAAAGGAGGTCCATAATAACTGCTATAGTTAATCAATTATAAAATTGGAATGTTGAAAGAAGATAGGGAATGTGATTTAATAATTTAAGCCATCAGATATTCACAGTTAAATGCCCAGCTCTGCATTTTCCCAGGATAGACATCAGCAGCTAAATAGCAACACCAATTTTCATTCAGTAAAAACTCTGTTTCAACACAACACTAATATTGAAGTATAAACTGAAGACTTAATTAAACAAAAGAAAAATTATGGCTAGTCTAACTTGCAGCACTTGGCCTTTAAAAATCATTAGTAATTCATCAGTGGTGGCAGTAAGAAAAATAACTTTCAAAAGAGTTTAGAAGCCTTTTGATCTTTTTTTCTGCTTTAAAATCAATTTGAGTTTGAATATATCTCTGAAAATTTTCTCAGTCCCGATGTTACAAATATTGCTGCTACCATTGAGCAGGAGTGTTTTCATAGCAGCTAAACTAGGTGGTGGTTTCCCGTTGTAGTCTCACCAGGGAAAGAGGAGAGAGGAGTGGAGAAAATCTGCCCATCTTGGACTGCACTTAATGCCCTGGAGATAGCTCCTTATTGAGCACTTGTAGGAGAGAAAATGCAGGTCTTTACACTGTTTTTGCAAAACTTCCTAGATACATCCTTTCTCAAAACAAAAAGAATTGTTTTACTAAGACCCATTTTTACAAACTATATGAAAGACAGGGCCTAAATTGCAAAGTACTCTCTGCCTGCGATATCCCTTAAAAATCCCTGTGGAATGCTACACTTTCATTACACATTAGCGTTGGCGTCGGTAGCTGGATGCACACAGAGCAACGTGCACAAAGGGCAATTACTTAGAAGCAGGTAGACTTTTCTTTCGTGGAATTCAATGCTAAGTCATAAATTGTGTTTTAGCCACGTATGTTGTTCAGATTTGCCCCGAGCAGGGCGCGGGTCGGAGCGCGCAGAGCCCCCAGTGCCCCGCACGCCGGGCGCGCAGAGCCCGCACCCAGCCTGGGCGGGACCCGCAGAACTGAAAGCAGGTAGAGGCACTTCCTGCAGGCAGAATTAAACAGAGAAAGGGAGTTTGCCTCTGATCTCCTTCAAAAACCAATCAGGCCGGATCAGCCAGGCGTTGATTCTCCCTCCGTCCCTCCTACACCTTTTCCAGAGGCCCAATGGCCTTGTCCCTTTGGGAGATTGACTAGAGTCACATGAGCTGCACCAAGGGCAGGTAACTCAGGAGAGGGGAAGGGGAAGAGGGAAGGAAAAAAAAAAAAGAGAGAGAGAGAGAGGAAAAAAAAAAAAACCCCAAGCCCAGACTGAGCTTCTGCCATGATGTCAGAGGGAAAGAAAGCCACAGCTTGCTAATTTCACCTCCCAATCGGCCCCGGGAAGGAGATCACCGGGAACAGGTAGAGATGGGAGCTTTCTTTCTCCATGTTTTTTTTTTTTTTTTTTCCTCTCAAACACCCAACCTCCTAAACAGCTCTTTCTCTCCTCTTTACATTGTGACTTCTCCTTCGCTCCTTTTCCCTTTGATTACTTGGAGGTAGGGGGTGAGCCTTGTGGGATTTTTTGGGGTTTATTTTTTTTTCTTGTTTGTTAGTGTGTCTTTCTTTTGCTTTTTTTTTTTTCCCCTCTTTTTTTTTTTGACCTCTGCTTTTGATTGTAGTTGTTTCCCCCTGTGGTCATGACGGCTTCGCACAGTGACTCTTTGGTGGTGTTGTTTGGGGCAACAGCTGGTGCATATGGGGCTAAACTGGGTTCGGATGAGAGGGAACTAATTCTCTTGGTGTGGCAAGTTGTGGATCTACAGAACAAGAAGGTATGGCTTCGATATCCGGGGCGAGGGCGCGTTCCCCGGCGCGGGGCGAGCGGGCTCTGCCGGGCGCTCGCCGCCTGCCCGGAGCCGTTTGTTCATTTCACAAATGCACCGAGGGAGGGGAGGGCGCGGGGCCCGTGCCCGGGGGTCATTCCCTGCCCGGGGCGCTCGCTCGGGAAGCTCCTTTTTGTTCCGTCTTGGGGGCAGGAGTAGCTTTTAAAGAAAGCTTGGCCGCTTCCACACCCCACTGCCCCGTCCGCCTTAAATCATGTGTAGCTTCGAGGATGTCTACGGACTTTTGAAGCTTTAAAACAAAAAGCTGCCCCGGGTGGCTCCGAGCGTGCTCGCTTCCCTGGGAGCCGGCTCACGGTCACCGTTGGACCCTCTGGGCCTGCTTTTGTTTGTTTAACCAATGTTTGGATAACCTTTAAGAGAATATTGACTTCTTTTAATTCTTAGGCCAACCTAAAAGTCATCTCTAGTATTTTTTTCTCCCCAAAGGCCCTATCATAAATAACCCCCTAGAGATGAAGGGCTTTGATAAAACAAACAGGACTATCAATTTCATTAGTGGATTCACGAAACCGCCTTGATATTAAGTGATCTTCCCTTTGTACGTAACAACTCCCGCAAAAGTCGGTGCTAACTGCAAAAGGCCTCCCATGAAAATAGGCTTGGATACTCCGAAGCAGAGAGCGTGGCTCTCCGGGATGGGAGGGAGAGAAACCGCGGCCAAAGGTTTCGATTTGTGAAATAGACAAATGCGTTTTCTCCTGGCATTTATCGGGAGGTGATACTGCGCCTTTCTGATTTTTCTGCGGTCTCAGCACAATGCTAGGAAGAGCAATTTCTATTGTTCCTCACTTTTGTCCATAATTTCTTGAATGTTTTTAGGTAGGGACACTACACAAATCCCTGGTGAAAGCAGACAACTTGGACTTAAGTGACCAGTGTCGCGAAGTCAGTGGCTTAACTCCAGAGGGACTGGGCAAAGCTGAACCACTGGACCGGGTTCTTCAACAGGTGAGGTGCTGCTTTTGGGAGCAGGGGCTCTTCAGGGTAAAGCCTATGAATGAGATTTAAAGGATTTGATAAAGGAAGCAGCTTTTAGTTTTGTCTTTGACTTTGAAATCACTAGCAAGTTTTCATGCTTGTTTTAAGCTAACCCAAAAGAGACCATTTGAAATGGGAGCTCCATAATTCTGAAACAGTTGTGTACAATACCAGATTATTTGAGTTGATGCTATGAGTCCTTGGAAGATCTGACTTCTGGTTTTTTTGAGGGGTCTACTTTTATTCCAAGTTTCTCTTAAGCTTTGAAAGAGTAGGTCAGTAAGAGTACTGCTTAATAAAGCAGTGCTAATCAAACTTTCAAACTTCTCATGGTACATTCTAATCTACAGGTTCACTGCTCTAATGTGTATTGAAAAACTTTTTCTCACTTGCTATTCTTAAAATCAGCCAAAATCTTCAAAATCTTTAATGTAACATCAGATACGCTTGTTGTGGATCAGTCTTTTCCAGATGAGATTAATGAGTGGATTGTAAAGTGATTTGGTTTGATTATTTTCTGTTGTCTGTAGTTTTGCTCTTTGGCTCATTTAATATCACATTGAGACAGTAAATCTAAATTTGTATGATACTTACAGCTTAAGAGGTCTTAAGCTACTTGAAAAAAATTAGTGCAAATAGTGTACACATAATGCAGTTCCCAAAAGTTTGCTTGCTTTGACTGTCCTTTCTATGCATGAAATGTGCTTGAATGGAAAAATACAATAGTGCATTTTTGTGTAACATATAAACCTGCCTTTCCCCACCTTGTCTGAATCATTCGTAGGTGTGTTTCAGCAAGAAACTTGCTTAGGCAGTAGAACAGGTTCATGTTGCTGTAATTTCTGGTGACACAGATAACTTGGCAGACTTGGTCCTAACCCTCTTTGATACTGCAAGGTTAACACTACACTCTGGAGTGTCTTTGAACACGTAACTTCTATGTGGCTTAAAATCTGTCAGCATTGGCTGCAGTGGCATTTGTTCTACTTGTATTTGTTTTGTTAGAGTCCAGGATCAAGAGGTGATTTTCTTTTTTTTTCTTTTTTTTTTCTTTTTTTTTTTTGGTTGGTTTTTTTTTTAAAGCTCCATAATAACCCCTGAGAAAATGTGCAGCTGCAGGTTTGATCTTGTCCAAGATCTTGCACTAAAGACATCTGGAACAGCTTAGCCTAGTACACTCTGTTTACCTTTATAACAGACACACTTTAATTATACCCAATACTTTATGAGAGATTGTATCTTATTGCCATAAATTGCACTGTAGGTGGGTCTGCTTTAGCAAATAAAAGGAAATACTACCTTTGTGTGTAGGTGGGTAGAGACTCTTGAAAAACAGCAACTTTTTTCCTTTTTCTTTGCATATCTATGCAACTAAATAATTATTTTGCTGTTAATTGTTGGATGCCAGTTATGATGTGGCCAGTTCCATCGTAAGTCTTCTGGAACACACCTTACCTAAACTCTTCTCCCTTCCCCTCTGTGTCCTGACTCCTGTAGGAATTAGGAAAGAATGAATTCAACTTCCCACTTGCAGTGGTGGCAAAAAGCAAAACTCCATATTCTTTATTAGTAAATCATTTTCTGCATTTTTGAAGACAAGTCCATGGGATATTTTAATTGCATCATGAATTTTAAGGGTGAGTCAGGTGACAACACATACAGTTGTTTTTTTTCTTTCTCAGTTAAGCATTTTGATTAGCAAAAGCAACAGGTAGTCGAAGTGGTTATTTGAAAAGGAGGAGGAAAAGGAAGTAGACTTGTACCTTGATTTGAGATAATGTTATAGAGTACGTGAAATTAGCTTTCCACGCCCTGCCTGGATTGTGGTAGAAAATTGATGATGCAGCTGAAAATTGCTCACCTTAGCACATATCTCAATCATGTAAATGAAAGTTTTGGTGCCTGCTTCTGGTTTTTTGCCTTGGGTTCCGAGTCTCTACATGTAGAGGGAAGTGAGAACCACTGAGTGCAAATCCATTGTAACTTTTATCCATGCTTCAGAGGTCTCTTTCAACTTCAAACATTCTGTGGTTCTGAATCAGTGATTTGTAGCTGGTA
This sequence comes from Haemorhous mexicanus, assembly GCF_027477595.1. NCBI lineage: Eukaryota > Metazoa > Chordata > Aves > Passeriformes > Fringillidae > Haemorhous > Haemorhous mexicanus. Next base: position 13,660,957 of record NC_082352.1, on the reverse strand, counting down.
AACAGTAGATCACCTTCTGTGGGTCTGGAGTTATTCCCCTGACCACAGAAAGTCTCCTTCTATTGCTGCATACTTCACTTTCCAGCAATGATGGGGTCTACCAAAGGCCTGTAATCTGTGGTCAAGTCTTTACTGTGCTTTTAACCAGGCACTTCATCAAATAATGCATCTTTTTAATTTTACTTCATATTCTTAAAATGTTACATCTTGCACGCTTACTACTTGAGTTTGTCTTGAAACATTCTGAAATTGGCATTCCTTATCAATAAATGTTGGTTGTTGTAATTGTACAAGGTAAGGTTCTGAAGCACACTGCCCCCAAATAACCAAGCTGTTTGCTGCAGCATATGCTCTGTATGTTTTGTTGCAAGGTTTTTAATACTGTACTTGTCCAGGGTAACAAGCATTTGGTTCCAGAGGTACTACTGCAGTGATGGGATCCATCTGTATTTTCTCATAGGTGATGTGCAGTGTTGTGATAGCTTTCTTTGTGGGGGTGGAGTATATACAAATATCAGGGAAATAGTTACCTGAAATCAAAAGATGTGTGCCCTTTGGGAGCACCTTGCTTGATGCATTTAGTTCAAAATGGCATTAATAACATACCTCTGATGTGAGACCAGTAATGGTGAACTCACAGCTGCTGAGATGTTGCAAAATGCTACTGAGTAGAAAAGTGAGCATTTTTATTTAACAAAGTAAGTGGGAGATCTCTTGTTCAAGTGTGTATTTGGAACTCTCTTGAGCCTGTGATCTAAGCCTCTAAACATGCATCAGCTGCACTACTTACCAAAGGGAATGGTTTTCTTCCTGCATGACTGGTACGTTCTTGCCAGGTTTCATTGTTCAGATCCTCAAATCACAGGACTGGCTTATTTAGCATATTATTTATATTTTTCTAGTTAACTGCTGTAGCTTTATAGTTTCCCACTTTGCAAGCTTTTAAGGGAGATCAGTTATTCTCAGGCTGCTCTTTGAAACCTTGTAGGAATGGAACTTTGCTTTTAAAGAGCAAAATCAAAATGAACTTTGCCTTTCTCTCAGCCCCATTACTCTGTCATCAAAAAGCTGACATCCTCATGTGCTTCTCTGATTGTAGCCACGGGGGCTCTAAGTTAAAGATCCCATATGAAGTTGAAAGCGTTGTGGATTTCTTAATTCCTCCCATACAGAAAACCTGGCTGAATCAGCATGACTTGCCCTCAGACATGTTACTTTCCTTTTGCAAGGCAATATTTGCATGTCTTCCTGAAAAAGGATAAGTCTAAGAAGAGCTAATAATTTTGGGGAACTGTCTGCAGTATTTAGCTGTAATTACCATCTTTCTTTGAACAACATACATAAAAAGGGAGACATTCTCATGTGAGACCTGGCTTTGCTTTTGGACCTACTAAAACCATTCTATTTTAATCTATGGATTGACATTAAAATATTAAAAATTTGTTAAAGAGACTCTCCTAGTCTTGCTGATTGAATATATTGATTCAAATACACCAGTGAATATTTTGATTCGTATTCTTATATAGGGAAAGACAAAGCTGGGCCTTTCCTGCCCCCTGTACACTCCCCTAAATAATGCTCAAATTGAAAATACTGAGTGGTTGCCACTTTATCAGGTGATAGCAAATTGCCAGTTCCCTCAAGCATGTTTGGATGCCTATTGATCATCCAGCTGAGCTGCAGGTGCAATTTATTTTCAGCAAATTCAGCAAGAAACAAGCTGGTTAAATGAGCTTTTGGAAACAAATGGGATGGGGGGAGAGGTGGAAGAACTTCTGAATTCCTCTAACCTGATAAACCGGTTACAACCCTTTTTTTTAAGAGAAACTTGTTCTGCAGCTTCTTCTTCACAAAGTGCTAGCAGAAAGTTTTCTTGGCTCCCTTGCCAGCTGTCACATCTTCATTTTGGTTAAATGATTTTTAAAATTTATTTTTAATACACCTCTCAGTCTTCAAACTGCAGAAAAATCTGAAAATGCAGGGTGACTTTTTTTGAATCTTTTGGTTGGTCTTCCAACTTCAGGCTATTTGGCGACTGCATCACCTCAATAAAACTTCTAACAGGGTTTGGAGAATTTGCTGGGTCTGAGTTCTGATGGTTTGGAGCAGGTGTTTGGTGAATCTTTGGCAAGTGTTACTAGACTGTTCTTTCCACAACAAACACTTAGAGTGTTGTTTCACAAGATTTGGCTTCAGCAATGAAGTCAGCTTCTCCCCTGGCCCTACACCAGACTCTGCCATCTTTTTGTTGTGTCAGTAAAACCCTTTGTGAATCTGTGCTGTAAACAGGATCACTGAAATGAGCAGATGGGGTGGGAACTTAAAACTGCTTTGCTGTCCAAGCTCACATCCTGTGAAACTACACCCTTTGGTTGTGTGTTCATGATCCAACATGTTTGATGGCGATACCAGCTTAAGCTGTTTCTGCTCCTGAACACTTCAGTGGCACCTTTCACTTAGGCAGGTGCTGCTACATGGCCCTCCCTCCTGCATTCTGCCTGTGCAAAAGTCTTTGGGGCTGCAGATTGAGCTGGAGCAGGGCACTGTTCTGAGTTGAAAGCAGTTCTGGTTAGGAGTGGTTCTGTCTGATGCACATGTGGCAGATTAGGAAGTTTTCCCAAGGGCAGCCATAGCACTAAGGTGTGGGTGAAAGGAGGGTAACATTTTAAGACAGGTAGGGCACAGAGGAATTTATGTGAAACTGTGGCCTTGGTTTGGCATCAGCAATGAGTGATGAGGATTTCCTGACAGACATAAGGGCCTTCAGGTTCTCAGGGTAGGTAAGTGATAGAGTCCTGCTCTTACAGGAGGGCTGTGTCCTGTGTGCAGGTACCCTTATGTAAAGTTTTCACATTTATTAACATCCAATACCTCCCTATTTTCATTGATAAACGTAGATGAGGATTGGTTAAATTATGTTGCATACTTCTTATTGGAATATCACCAGTATTTACTGTGGGGAATTAAGGATGTGCTAATGCTTCCTGTAGCTGTAGGATGTTGCAGTGTAGATTTTGATTGTTTTTTAGCTATGGTTAACTATTTTTCAGAACTATAGTTGCAATTCTATTGTTGATGGCCTAGATAAAATATTTTTTTCTTTACAAATTCACAGTGCTACCCAGCTGTGTATCCCATCATATTATTATTGAAACACTCAAATCTGTTCCCTCAAAAAGCTCAGAAAATACTTGATAGAATAAACAGTTCTTCTGTTTGTGTATTAAATATGTGTATATATGTGTATACAGAAATATGCATATGTAGATCATGTGAATCCATTTGTTATTGGTAGCACTTCTGTGTGGAAAAGCAGTGACCTTAGCTTCTCCAAAGACTGCAATACTTTGATGAATTCCTCAAGTATTCCCTGTAGGAAATAGGAAAGTTCCTTTGCTTTTTCCTGTGTTTAGGTGTGTTTCACATTTGTCTAAAGCTGCATATTCTTTTCCTTATAGGCATGAAAATGTGTGGTAGCCTTGGCAAGCTGGGCTATCTTCTTTTAAAACTAGAAGTGACAATATTAATGAGAAGTGAATAATTTGGCCCAGTGATTTGAGGATATGAGTAGGCTTTTTTGTGAAAGCAGATGTTGCTACATTTTCTGGTGAAGTGGAACAGCAACAATTAATTACCACGTCTGGGATTAGCATATATGGACAAATAAACTTTGCTATGAGCTTGCAGAACAGCTTGAGGTGCCTGTCTTCACAGGGAGTGATGTTGTGCCATGTTTGCAAACTGCGTCACTAATACATTTGGATGTTTCCACAACTATAATAAGTCTGAATATTTGAGTTTCTCTTGAAATTGTTTTCACAGCTTCTTTTAATGTCATTGAAAGACAGCAAAATAGAGGGTAGAAGCATTTTAATACAAAGAGTGCTGGATTGCATGAACCTCAGAGACTTTGAACTTCTTTCCTCTAACTTCTCTAAATAGCTACTGAAAAAAATCACTGGAAATGTGTTAATGAATTATTGTCAGAGTTTTCAAAAGTGGCTGAGGAATAAATGAAGCATAAAGGACTTTAACATGTAGATGGGGCATTTAGCGACATGGTTTAGTGGTCAACTTGATGCTGTTAGGTTAATGGTAGGACTCAATGATCTTGAAGATCTTTTCCAACCTAAATGATTCTATGATTTATATTCTATTATTTTGGCAGTAATTATGTGTGCAGTGCTTCTACTTGTTCTTGCTATTAACACAGAAGCAGCTTAGAAAACTTTGTCTGCATTGTCTGCAAACCTGTGCTGTTTGTCTCTTCCTCTGGTAGCATTTTGAAAGGGTTGCACACTTCCTCAATCTGTATGTTGGTTTACTTGATTTTTTCCCCCCCCCCCCCCTTTTAATAAACAAACACTCCTCAGTTATGTATGAAGTTCTTGGGTAGCTGAGTGGTGCCAAATGAGGGCAATGTCTGTCAATATCTTGCAGCACTTCTTTGCTGAGCAATTGGGTTCAGACTGATGCACAGTCACTAGAATTGATACTGCTAGCAAAGCAGTGCTGTGGCCAGAACTAAAAATGCTGATTAAAGATTAATTTTTTAGCAACATAATGTCAAACCTCTCTCATTTTTTCATTTCTGTCATTAAAAGTGGAAATTTTATATCTCTTAATTAGGAACAAAACCAGCAATTCTCCCTCACACTCATGTCTTTGCCATCTCCTCTCTGCTCTGGAAAAGTTTTTTTTTTTCTTTCCTGCAGAGATATCATGTTGTTTTCTGTTAGCTACAACCTTCTTCCAATAAAAAGGAGGAAACAGTGATGCTCTGAAAGACACCTTGACATGTGTTCTAGGAGTATCTTGAGTCAGAAGTCATGTTTGTTCAACAAACCATGTTTCAGTGCTCTGCTCTGATAAATCTGTGATGTTCTTGAAACTGTTCACAACTTGCTCCAGTGTACTTCTATAATGGCCTCTGTTCCTGCTTTGTTCACAAACAGCTGCTTTTCTAATTTGTCCCTCATTCATTAAATCCACATGCTGTGAAGGTAGATGTGAGTTATGGGATAAATACTAAGCAAAAGGTATTGGGAATTGAAATTCAAATGATCACCCCTTTTGATGAGAGACAGAACTAAAACCAGCTCTCTCACTTCCCCCAAACTTCTATATCAAATATTTTGGTTTCTCTTTCCTCTGCTGCCTTTCTTTGTAGACCTGCAGTGGGCAGAATGTGGCAAAAAAGGATTGAGAAATGGATATTTTATTAACACTAAAATATTGGTTAGAAACTTAAGGTCCTTCTTGCAAAAACTTGACTCCTGTGAGGACTCCTGTGATGATTTTGAGCACCTGTTGGCTTAAAATGGGAGGTTCTGTTGCTAAAGGTCTAGGAGAGTCCCTGAATTTGGTTATCTTTCTTATTGAATTCAAATCAAAACTTAATCCATGAGGTTTCCATTCTCTGGCTCTTATTCTAGAGAAATGTAAGCATGTGCTTTAACATTACAATGAGCTCTGTTGACATTGGCAGTGTGTGGAATTAATTCTGCTGTAACTTCTGTAAAGGTGTTTACTTGCCTGGTAAGTAAGTCTGTTGCAGTGAATTGCACTAAGAGGAAAGAAGAACTACAGTAATGTTACTTGAGAATTAAAGTGAAAAAACCCCTGTGGAAGTTTTGCTCTGTAACCAGACCTTATTGTCTGAAAGCTGATTTAAGTTAACTTTGCAGCTTAAGAAATACGCAAGACATTGTATAACACACCAGTCCTCTAGAATAAAATACCATTGGATTGGAGGGGGATCATGAGAGATACAGAGTTAGAAATACATAATTGTCACAAGAATATGGCAGTGACAGAGTTTTGCAGTTTGCTTGATTGGTAGCTTGAGTGTCTCAGTGTTATTTCTTACAACAGAATTAGACTTACACAGGACTTCAGATTATTGTAAAGCATGTGAGATGGCACCTTGTAAATATGAAGTGCAGAAGAAAACTGCTGTTCTTGTGGTTATACTTAAAGAAACAAAAGAAAATAGAAATCAACACCCTTTCTCTATAAGTCTCAGATGCTAAGATTTGATCACAAGAAGCTGTGACTTGCTTCACATTCAGACAAACTCATGTCAAGTCTTTCCAGTCACAAGGAACTTGCTTTGGAAGCAGTAAGTTACCTGAAAGGGAGGATGTAGTTCTGTAAGAGGAAGCAAAATCCAAATAGTGTAACCATTAATGTCCTTGTTCTGTGTTGGGCAGGTCTGAATCCCTTGGAAGGCCAAGCGTAAATTTTGATCTTACTCAGTTGTGAACTACTAAAATCATATCTCTAATAATTTCTCACTCTCATTTTTCCTTATGAGTCATTACCAATTTTTGATGCTTGCCCTAATCTGTGACTTGAAAGTTTGAGAGATTGAAGGAAAACTGATTTAGGGATCTAATTCCACTTGTCCTTTATGTATTTGTGAAAGCATGTTTGTACAAGAAAGGGAACACTCCCCCATTTACAAAGCAAAGCAGAGTCAATTTAAGAAAGTTTGACTTCCTTTTGCTGATATTTGTAAGGATTTGATCAAGAATCACTTGGATTCTTATATAAGCAAAGATACTTCATAGATTTCAAGGCTGTTATTCAGGAAAGTCCATGCTTATGATATTCTTACAGTACAAGTTTAATGGAGAGGCAGGGGTATGAGAAAATCATGCAGGACACTGGGTTGTGGATGATAAGTGTCTCTTCATTCTTTTGGTGTTGCCTCATCTTTTTACTGAGTATTACTACAAAAAAACCAAAAAAACTTGAGAACCTACTAAAAAAAAAGTTTTAATTTTGCAGGCATTGGCTATTCTCCTACAACTAGTTAAGCTTGCACTACAAACAATGAGGTAGTGTTGAGTAAATAGAGGAGTACCAAGCATTACAGTCAATAGAGCCAGTGCTAAAGATCACATTGCTAATGAAAGTTTGTCCTTGAAACAGAGGTGAGTGGGAGTGGGGGAGGTATAGAACACTGAGAGAGAGCTTGTGCTTATATCAAGACTTTGGGAAATGTTGCAGTCATGGCATTAATTAAAACTTAGAGTTTGGAAAGTATGTTCAACCTTGTCTTTCAGGCTGTAATGACTTGCTCTGTGAGTTGAGCTGATAGCAAGCAGCCTGTGAGGACTGTGAGGCACCATTGTAAACCTGCTTGAAATGTAGGTAAAAGGTTGACAGAGTAGGGATTTTTTTGTATTAGTAGTATTCAGAATTTTCTTTTTGCTTAAAATCAGACTTATGAATAATCTGTGCTAACAAATGATTACGTATTTTGCAAGATATGAATATTTTTGTGTTATTTTGTTGGTTATTATAGCTATGGCCTCTTTCACACAGATTAATTTAAAGTGAAAACATAGTTTATCTCAGTAAGTGTTTCTTTATTTAGCAGTTTCCTGACACATAATGTGGTAGTAATGTAAGTCCACAAACTCTGAAATTCTTACGTTGCTGGACCGGGGTGCTTTATCTTACACAAGGCTAACTTCAAGTAGCTTATTTGTGGAGTACTCTGCATATTTCAACACTCTCTTATTAAAACAGGTTGTGCTTTTGAAGATAAAAGCCTGTGACCTGATTGCTGTGACATTCAGATGGCCTGAGCCATGGTCTTGCCTTTTATGCTTAATGCATTACCTGAATTAGATGCTGTAGATACCATAGCTGGAAAGCATGCAAATAATCTGGTGTTTCAAACTTCCATCTAAGAAATAATTAATCAAAAATGGTCATAAAATGCTCAAGTGGCATGGCTTGGACAGATCTTTGTCATGGCAGAAGGTTAGATGTTTGCATTCTTTCCTAGGAAGAATTAAAGCATTTAGTTAGTTATTGTTTACTTTGCTGCACAAAGACCCAGGTCCAATTAAAATGAACCACAGAAAGAAATAATGTGGAAGTTTCATCTTTAAAAGAGTTTACCACAGCCCTGAGTAACCATGGACTGTTTTCTATGCTCCACAGAGTGTCACTGGACAGAAAAACCATGACAATTGTTGCTCTGTTTCTGTATTTCATGTTCCACCTGTTGCTGAACAACGCTGAACAAACTTAATTTTATGCAGGAAATTAGCTGTAGGCTACTCTCACTGGCTAAGTTGCCAGTCCCTCTATTAATTCTGAAGGAGTATAATGAATTTTAAAGGAATTTTCTCAGTTTTATTGAGTAGAAGGATGCAATAAACTTGAAGAATACCTTCCATTTCCCTCCTTGAAGTTTTGCAGTAATTATAATGAGTTGTCTGTAGGCCTTTCTCTCTTGGAGACTTGTAGTGACCTGTGCGGGACAACAAGGAGGAGGACAAGGTGGTATTATTTCCTGTAACTTCAGCTTCCCAACAAAGTTAAAAATAGAAGTGACTATCATAAATACACTTAAAAACATAATTCTGTGTTTTTCAACTCCTACTTCTTTTGAAGATTTGTGATTGGAATTTCATGGCAGAACCCCAAGCCTAGGATAGCTGAGACCCTGTTGTCACCTTTTGCTCACAGCATGAGTGGAAAATAATTAATTTCCTCCTGTGAGAGAGGCAACAACAGGAGTTTGTCTAAATAAGCAGCTGGTGTGAAAAAAACTGCTTTGGAACAGCCAGAGAAGCAGCAGGGTGTGCAGCACCTGGTCTGGACCTCTGTTCAGGAAAGAAGACAAAGTGGCAGCAGATTATCAGGCAGTAAGAAGCAGCATAATGTACTTGAGGAGAAGGGAGTCTCCAGTGCTTGAAGCTCAGTGCCACATCCTCCCTCTCCTTGAGACTTAGTAGGGTAAATTTGCTCTTACACTTGCAAATTCCAAAGATGGATCTGTACTCTAACTGGTTTTGGCTATGTAATGTCTCTCTCGAGTACATTTATGGTGGCCTTTGTGACTATTAGTCCTTCTGTTATTTAAAGTAGTTTCTAGGCCATCAAGAGGAATAAGGTGATATGTAACTTGATTTGTCATACTGAGCAAAATTAGATTCTCTGGCAAGCTGGAAATGAACCCAATGCTTTTGTCCAGGCTAGTCTGCAGTCACTAAATAATCTCAGGCATTAGTGTTCAGTAGAGCAAATAATTGCCTTCCTCCTAATAGGAGAAATCAACTGGCAATATTATTTTTGAACATTTCTAGTGAATGGACCTGGGCTGCTTCGGTCATCTCCTGCATGTTTGCCCTACAATGAATTCAAACCAAGGGGAAATTTCTTTTTCATGTTTATGTCTGAATGGTATCTAAATATGGTATTTTTACCCCTGTTTAGCTAGAAGGGGAAAAGAAGTTATTTGTAGCTTGTGGCTACACTGAGGCTTATACTTTTTTTCTTTCCATACAGCAACTTCAGTACAAGGTCACCATGTATCCATTATCAGCCATGTGGAATATCAGTTAACAGATGAACAAAGGCAAGGGCTTACCATAGGATTCTCTGTTTAAAAAGTTACCCAGCACAATAAAGGGTTATCATACTTGTAAATAGTGCTGAAATGCAGTCTGTGCACCTCCCAGTAGTATTGGCATGCTTTAAATTCCTCCATTGCATGGATAAGGCTGACATTATCACCAGGGTTGGAAGAGTGAAGGAGCAGAAGACTGCCCATGGAGAGTATTGTAAATAAATGTGAAACCCTCATGGGTGTAGGAACTGAGGCACAAAGACCAATTGAAAATATTTCCCTAGGCTGCCATGTCATGGTATGTTGTGTGTGTGCAAGCCTTGTATACCAAAGCCATGGCTTGTTACTCCTGACTTTTCTCATGCTGTATTAGACCCTTTAAGTCTTCAGACAAACTTCAGGATTCAGTGGTGCTCCAGTCTTGCTGATGTTTTAGTGGCAGGCAGGTTCTGTTAATGAGATTTGGCTTCATCTCAACTCTTGATCTCCTTCACTTCCCCCCATCTTGGAAAACATGTCCCTTCCCAAACAGCCCCAGCCCCTCAGGTACACACTGTAGTGCCATTGGTGTCCTGATCTTTGGTGGAGCTGCAGAGTGGGCAAAAGAGAGTCCAAAGTGGGGGGTGTCACACAACAGCTGAGGCTGGAAGGCACCTGTAGATGTTGTCCAGCCTAAGCAAGGAAGGCAAGGACACTTGAGCAGGCTGCCAAAGACCTTGGCCACTTGTGACTTTGATATCTTCAATGATGAAGAATCTGCAACTTCTCTCAGCAGCCTCTTTCATTGTTCATCCACTGGAGATCTTCTCTCTGGAACCACACCTGCAACTGTATAATTGAGTTTGAGTGTTCTCTGGAATAAATTGTAGAGGACTTAGCATAAAATCAGGCTTTGAGGCAATAACTGCAGTATCTTTTGCCTGTTGAAACAGAACTGGGAATAGAAAATCTTCAGTGAAACCTTTTTGAAGATTATCCTTTGTTTTCCAAGACTGATCATAGTTATATGCTCAATGCTACAAGCAAAGAATGACTCACACCAAAAGCCTGAAAGAGAGTCTAAAGCTCTAATGTTGTGAATTGCAGTAATGTCTAATAAGTGATGATGATTTTTTTAAAATACAAGTTAGACTGGAAAACATCCATGGTTATAAACAGTATGGCTTTAGTCATAGGTTTGAACAAAGGAGGTGTAAGCAGTACACATTTATGTGCCTCAGACAAAACTTTTTTTTCTTCTCAGGGTACTTTACAGATCTTTGGAGTCTTATTTTCACTTTCTCTAGAACAGTTTCATTTTAGTAATATGAGGGGTTTTTAAGCTCAAGGGAATATATCAGAATGTAAGTCCTAAGTGAACCAAAATAACTTTTCTTCGAAGTTATTCCTGAAAGTTTTCTTCTTAATAATGACAAAAAACTATCATTCCTGGAAAAGTTTTCTTTTTCAGGGTTTTTGTTTGTTTTGGTGGTTTTTGTTTTATTTACTTGGGGTTTCTTTTTGCAAAACACTAATCTAGAATGCTAAACCTGTTCAAAGTCTTTCAACAGGCTTTAAACCAAATCAATTATCACCTCTCTGTCTCATGTCTCCAATTTTGACTGGACCAGATATGATCTGTTCACCCTCCCAAGTCTTAAGATGGCATGGATGAAAAAATGAGCAATTTTGATATGCTGATCTGGCAGAAAGTAGACCATGTATTCATCTGCAATCACCAAATTGTAAACTCTGGGCAATTTAGTAACATCCTGTTGATACTACTGATTTGAAACCAGGTCCCTACACCGTGAGGATCATTCTTTGTGCAAAGAATATTGATAAATATAACTCAACACTTGAAAATAGATTCAAGTCTGGCTTAAGTGTGGACTACAAGCTAAGCTGTTTTCTGGATTTTTATGTTATACTTTAACATGGCATTCCAGACCTGCTTAAACTGTAAGGATGCCCTTAATTCTGAAGCTCTGTGAATGATTTTATCTTGTCTTAGCTGTGATAGGTCAGTAGTGCCAAAAGAAGCAAAACAGAGAAATTCTGTACATGACTAAAGGAAAGGATCTTGCTTTAAAGACTCACTAGGAGCTGTTGGAAATCTGATGCATAAGGGGCAGCTGAATTTTCTGTTCCTTCTCAGAGGTGATGTGAAGAAAGAATTCCCCAGTGTCATGGTGTTTTAGAAATGGTTCTATTTGACAGCATGGGTGCATTCTGTGCCTGAATTATCTCAGTATTTAATTACCATGCCAGGCACAGATGCAGTGGCCTTTCTCAAGGATGACAGCTATTTTTAGTAAGGGAAATGAGACTATCCAAATAGACAGCTGTTTATTTTAGTTTTTTGTGCATCATAACTGTAAAAAAAAGCTTAATGAAGAATCTTCTTGTTTCTCCAAGATCTACATCTTAGCTCAGCTATATTTAAGGCAACACGAAGTGGGCTGTTATTTTAGTCCCTTGGGATTCATCTGTAAAAAACACAGCAGCTTGTGCTGGCTTTCATCCAGCTTTGCTGCTGGCAAAACATGTCTCTTCAATCTCTTTGTACTCTCAGCTACATGACCAAAATCCTGTTTAGCCAGTTTTTCAAACTAGTGTTCAAAGTCTGTCCTTCCCTCTCACCACTTTTTCTCTAAGAACTGTTTAAGGTTTCGTGGAGGCAAGTATACAGAGCAGCTTGTTTGATTCTTCCTCTTCCCTCTGTTCAGTTTTTAACCTTGGTGTGGAATTATTGAACATATTCCTATAAATAAGGAATGACTCATCAGAGCTTTACTGGAGAGACTGATCTGGTGGAATAAGCAAGAAAGGTGGAGGATGCTGCTAATAGACTGGTTCTTGCAGTCAAAATGAGGGCTGGTTGCAAGATGCAAACAGGTAATTAGCAGTGTGTAACTGCTGTGGAAGGAGCAGAGGAGCAGGGCAGACAGGGTGTGTGAGCTTGGTGGGGGCAGCATTAAGGTGGGGCAGCTTTGCCTGCTGAAGTGGGGGCGTGCTTGGATGGCAGCATGAAGGTGAATGACAGCAGGTAAATAGCTGAGATGGATTTTATTAGTGGAGTGAAGGAGATGGGGATGGAATTTATGAAATGACAGAGTTGTGGACAGGTTGTTCAACATGTGAGACAGAAAAACGTAATGTAAATCTGGTGCTGGTCTTAACTTGTCCTTTGCTTGCTCCATTTGGGTGGATGCCGATTTGAGGCTGTCTTTTGAAATGCTGCCTGAAATCTGTGGTGCAAGAAAGGAGGCTGAAGATGGCTTTTCCTGGGCAATGCTGAATTGCTTAACTGGTGTGGCTTGTTGTGCTGAACAATGTGGCTTTACAAACACATCTGCCCTAGCTGCTTGAACAGGTTTGACGCGTGTGTTACGTGGGTCTATTGCCTGAAAGACTTGAGGGTCCAGTGTAATCTATAGCAGCAAGAGCTGCTCCACAGCTATGCCTTTCATACTCAGCCTCTGCAGAATTAGGAGTCATCTCCTGTGGGTGAAAGAAGCTACTTCAGGCTGATCTCAAATATCTGTCCTTCCTCTGGGGCTATTTTGCCCTGTGCTCTATCCTGAGTGAATCTTCCCATTCACTCTGCTACCCCATAGTTGAGCTGGTTTGAATTACAAAGGTTGCTTATGTCTCCTGACTATTCTTCCCACAGTCTTCCTGCCCTCTTCCAGAGCAGTACACCCCAAAGTTTGTTTTTAAAATAGAAGTTTCTAAATAAGCTCCCAGCAAGGCCTGCCAGCCTTGTGGCAGTTTATCTAAGGCTCTTTAAGCTGCTGGCATTTGGTAAGAAAAGTATTGTTTTGACACCTTGATTGTTCCATTGGAAAGGAGTTTGCAATGTTGAATGTTATCACTGACATTTAATAAATATGCAGGGCAAATACTTACACTTGGTAAAAATAAAAATAAATGCTGATCCTTGGGAGTTCTTTAAACCTTAGTACAGTTGGAATTCTGGGCTTATCGGTGTCCTTAGGCAATATTTTACTACTCTGGCCTCTTCTCAGTACAGGCTTCTGAAAATATCTGTGTTTTCTTTTCAGCTGTAGGTTGTGTGGGAAACACCACCTGGAAAAAATGTGAATATTTTAGTGCAACAGTCTTGATTTTTACTAACTTGACTTACACCATTTGACCTGAGAATTTCCTCCCTTGTGCAAACATTTTTCTCCTTTTGTTTTCTAACTTGATGATGTCTTTTTGATCTACAGTTCTTACTTTTTATATGTACAGCAGGAGGCTGCTTACATTTGCTGCTTTGTTCAGATTGTGTGGGTTAGATTTCTTGTATCTGATCAAAATAGGTCCCTAGCTGCACTCTCTGTATTGGTTCTTGAGCATCTCCAGTAACACAGGGTACAAAGTTGAAGGTTTGGGGAGTGTTTTATAGCAGTTCATCAGTAAGACTCGGCTTCCTTTCAGCAAGAATCCCTGTGCACCCCCTCTGGAGGCTGATTCCTATCACCATTTCCAATCCCTTTTTACAAATATTTGCTCTTTACTGTGTGGATTAGTTAAACAAAAAAAAAAAAAAAAAAAACCAAAAAACAAAAAAAAAAAACCCTAATAAGTTGCTGCATTTAGTAAGAAAGCAATTCTCACGTGTGTTATTGTGGTGAGAATATTTGTTGTTGGTCTGTCACTGTGGCTGTCCACAGAACTACTTTTCTGAAGTGGTTCCTCTGGAGTCCCCTGGAATTTTCTTCTTTTTCTGATGTTTACACATCAACTGAGGTATTTTGAGCACTCCCAGATCTCAATTTTCTGACTTTAAATCATCTTTGAACAATAACTGGCTTTAAAGCCTCAGGTTCTTCAAGACTTCAGCTTGTGGTAGGACTGACTACAACCTGTACTAGCAATTGGGAGGAAACAGGCTTTGGGAATCTGCAAGTTTGGATTGGTTGATTTTTTAAAGTTATTTTATCTGTGTGTAGTGTGTTTGTTCTTTTTGTGTGTTTTGGTAGTGTGCAGAGAATTGCATTAGAAAGGTTTTTGTTTTGGGGGGATATTCACCCTTCTTATAGTTTCAAATATATTCTCTGCTATTAAATAACTTCACTTTCCAGATATGTTCATATCTATTTCTGTAAATATATCTGCAAATAAAGCAACTTAACACAAGGTGCTGAGCTGAGAGCCCCTCCTCACCCAGCTCTGCCCCTCAGTTCCCTGTTTTGTTGATCCCAGTACTACAGGATTCTGAACTGAAAATGGTAGTGGAGCTCTGGTCAGCTGCCCAAGCCTAGAAAAGGGCCTGGATTGGTTTGAGCAGTTATTTTGAAATAAAGCCTGAGTTATCCTGTATCTGCTCCTTCTAAATCCTGTTCAATACACGTGTTTTCCCTTGTGCAGCCTTACCTTTGGGCTGCAGGTGCTGCAGCACTTGTTCACACTGTGAGCTCTGTGTAGCTGTGGGATCAGGTCATTAGGACATCATAGTTCCTGAGCAGACTGTAATGATGTGGTGTCACATGTGCTGTGATAAAACAAACCAACTCTCTTCTCCCCATACACAGGTTAAAAGACAGCGCAAAGATATTGTCTGGGTCTCAAGTCAACTTGTAATTTGCTTTTGGGGGTGGTTGTTTTGGAGTTATAGCTGTTGCTGAGAGCAGTGGGTGGCTACTGCATCATGATTGTAATTATTGCTTTGTTTGTGAGGTGATGCTTTCCTGGGAGGGAGTAGCATCAAGAGGGAAGCTTAGAATAATTACATTTGTCCCCTTGAAAATTAGTTAACAAGCTACTGCTTACTGATACATGCAGGTACTATGATATGCTAGCTGACTTATTAGGAGCTAGGAATTTAACACTGGTATAGAGTAATAAAAGGCTGGAAATTGTTATCTAAGGATGAAAAATAACGTTGAATATGACAGCTGGAGCCCTTTCCTCTTGAGAATTAATCTGCTGAGGGTTAACCATCCTAGAGCTGGGAATAATTTTTTTTATCTAGTATTCATAACACTTCATCTGTACCAAGAACTTTATTAGCTTGGATGTGACTTGATTATAAGTTTACTTTTGAAGGTATTAGATCACTATTTCTTGAGCTTTTCTTAATATATTACTTTTGAAGCATTATTAAACCCTGATGAGTAGGTTCTTTGTTATTGAAGTAAAAAAAATTAATTATTAAGAATAGAATCAAAGTCAGAGGTGCTATAGGTGAAGAAAGGGTAGTGCAAAATCAGTACTGTGATTTATCTTCAAAGTTCTTTCAAATATTTAATAACTTAAATTATAGTTGGTCCACATTCTGTACATTACCAGTATAGTATGATCACTTTTCATATGAACTCATAATTCTGCCATATCTTCCTAATTAGTCTTTTTTTTACTATATCCTGGTGTTCTTGTTAGCTATTCCACAAATGCATACAGTTTATTTGTCTTCTTTAATCAGCCCATGTCTGTTCTCCATCACATTTTTTCAAAAACTTTTACAAAATGTTAAATTACTTCATCTCCTTTTCAAAAAAGTGCTGAAGTAATGGCAGGTGCATGAAATTATCAGTCAGTACAATGAAATTTTTCTCTTCATTTTCCAGTTTAGTCAGCTGGTATCCAGTGATTTGAAAGTACTTGGAAGGAGCTCTTACACACTCTGCAGTGATGGCCAGTTACTCATCCGACAAGTTCTCCACCCGGAAACATCCAAGAAGGTACAAGATCAGAACTGGTGCAGAGAGAGAGGCAGCACTGGGAGGGGAGTGATACAATTCCACCTGGGAGCTGGAGTGTCCCAAGACTATTGAAGATGATCCCCTCCCTGCCTGAGCCCTGAGTAGTTCTTTTAGGCACTTGCTCTTGAAAGTCAGCCTCACTACTTGGACTCCCAGATGAGCTTAAGGAAGAGGAAAATTAGGAAAAACAGGATAGAGACAGAAGCAATACAAGTACTTTGAATTCTGTGTGTGGAGTGGAAACAGAGGTACAGATCAAACCTCAGCAGAAGTGATGGAGAACTATTGCTTTGCTTAGGCTTGTGTTAAACCAGTGTCCTGTGGAGGGTAAGCACACAGGCAGTGGTTCCCCATCCGCATTTATTCAGTGGGAAGCAGAGCTTGCTACTCCTACATGAAGCAGCAGTTTCTGCTCCAAGTTCCTGGAGGGTTTAGAGCACCCTGTCATGCACAGGGAGGAGAACCTTGCCTTTGTGAAAGGTGGTGGCTCTTGAGTTTGCTCTCTTAGCAGGGTCTGCAGGAGCCTCACAAGAATGACAGCTGCTGACATGGAAGAAGCTGGCCACTTGTTGGGTTTTTTTCTGAAAGTTGCTGAAAGAGATTTTGTATTCTGTGGCAAAATTTATTTAAAATTTGTCATCACAGTTTGGTACAAATCTGCTTTTCAGTGTAGCCGCAAAAGATAAAATAGTGTCAAAAATGGGAATTAAACAGCAAAACATAGATATTTTTAAATATTTTTTTCCCAGACATCTTCTCCAGCTGTTTTGCATGGGTCTGACTCCCAGAGGCCATTTGACTTTGTTCATGTAGACATCCAGTTCCATAGAGTTATGGAATTTGAACTGTGTTACAAAGGAACCAAACTGCTCCATCACCAACAAGCCGGTGACGTGGAACTACCTGATTTCTGAGAGTGCATCATTCAGTTAGAAAGTATTAATTGAAATTTAAAGGAATAGCATGTTCAAAACAAATATCTTTGCCTTTCTTGTAGAACTTCTTGTTGTCAGACTGCTTCTATTCCTTTTATGATCTACGCAAAGAATTCCACACTTGCTACCCTAGTTCAGCCGCCGTGAAAGATCAGACTATCAAGACCATGGCAGAATGTATCCTTTTGCTGCAGCTTATATCCCACAATCAGTTAAGTTCCTTGAGTTTTATCTCTGTGATTGTAACAGAGTTTAGAAGAATAAAATTTGATGTGGATTTTATTAAATCACAGGTAAAGTGAAAGGAGTGTCTACTTAAGTGTGTGTCCAGGGAGTGGCTCTGCTTGTAATTTTTTTTTCCCTAAATTGAAACTGATTGATTTCTAAACCATATTTAGTAAATCTGCCAAAGAAAAGCATCACTTGCATTGGTACTTGATCTTAAAGGAAAAGCTGAGCTGTCAGTGGGCTTTTTCAGCACCAGCTGGCTTGCAGGTTTCCACTGTTTGCAGATAATAGTTATCTTGCATGATCCTGACTACACTGAGTTTAAAATAAAGCAAAAACAAACAATGCTCTACATCTCAGTAGACAAACAATACGAAACAAACCCAAACAATACTCTACATCTCAGTTCAAATTAGAGGGATTGTTGGGGCCCATCTGAATGGGATTGGAGTTCAGTTATGTTTAAAGTGATAGGAACTTACTCAGCTTTTTCTTTTTTGAACTATTAACACTGCAATTATGTAAGCTCTCAATAGTTTTCAAACTGTTGTCTGTTGCAGTGAATATAAACTAGTTTATGAGCAGTGTAACATGTCTAATAGCCACATGTCCCTGCTAAGACCAGTACATTTGATTATTAGTTCTGTGCTAATATCAGGAAAGCCTTATGACTTGTTTACAAAGGATTGTGCAAGTCTGTTATTTTCTATAATCACCTGTTTAGATCTAGGCTTAGGGACAGATGAAGCAGAGGAGGACTTCGGCGTGTGGCAAGTGAAGACCATGGTGGCTATAATTTTCAGCATGCTTTCAGAAGGTTGTAGTAAGTTAACTATTTATACTGAATGCTGAAATCCTTCTTTTCTGAAAGAATTGGCAGTGGTGCTGTCATTCTTAAGTAATCTCTGACTCTGGTTATATTTAAACTTCCTGTTTTGTCACAGATCACGTATTTACTGAGCCTGAAACTGTGAAACACAAGTATGAAACAGGTCCTTGGTAAGTGCCCTTGTCACTTTGTTGTTTACAAACAAAGATGAGTCTTGTGTACAGCAAGGAAAGTTTGTGAATATTTCCCCACGGTCATGTGAAAGCAGGCTGGCTCCTGAGAACAGCCCAGTGTACTCAGCAGTCACTGCAGTGCAGCCAGACTGTGGCTGGCATGATGAATGCTGTACTTTAGCCACTGCAAGTTAAATGCTCTTTGTTCTCTTGCTTCTGTTTTTGCATGGCAGCGAGGCTGGCTTATCTTTCCCAGGGTTAAGAAATATTTGTGAACTTTCCCTAAGTCAACAGGGCTGATGGCCAGTGCACCTTACATGAGCTGAGCTGTGTGGTGCTTCCCAAAGTGGTTTTACATGCTGAATTGGGTGTTGGGTTCAGGGACAAAGGAACAGGATGGCTCATTCTTTGCAAATGCATTTCAGCAAACGGACTGAAATATCTTAGGCATAAGTGATTTGTGTTGCTTGGATTGCTAGATCTTTCAAATAAAATTAATTCAGTTCCTCATTACTTTACATTGAGGCAGTTTTCCTATTTTTTTATTTAAGGAACTGCAATGTGGTGACAACATAGTGTATGTACAGTGTTGTAGATATAAAAGAATGATTCAAGTTATCTTCCCTCTCTTTATTGAAAGGAACAATGGAGATAGGAGAGTCTCAATAGAAAATATGCTCCCAATTTACAATTCAATTAGTCGCAATCTGAAGTTTGGTAAAATATTGGGGAACCTTGATGAAAGCTTACTTTGTCTTTTTTCTTCCTGTGCAGTAGTAAATCTGAAACTGTGGACAGTGAGACAGTAATACGTGCCAGAGGTTTGCCATGGCAGTCTTCAGACCAGGATATCGCTCGATTTTTCAAAGGACTCAACATTGCCAAGTAAGATAAGGAAATTTGCCTTGCTTTATCACTTTGCCTTTAATAGCAAGTTCCTTTAGTATTTGTTTTACATACATCCCCCACTCTCCCCACTGGAGTCCTTCAGTCTTTCCCCACTTGACCCCTACCCACGCTGTGGCCATGACAGCTGAACAGGTTTACCAACCTTAGGGGTGCAAGAAAAAGTTTTGAAAAGTGTGAAGAAGAAAAGAGATTTATCAATTGAAAGCCAATATGCATTCGTTTATTGCTAGTATCAAAAGGGAGGAACTCCTATTGCATTAATCAAAGCAGAGGCCAAGACATGAAAAAAGCTTTAATTTTGTGCCAACTTATTATTCTTCTATACCTCCTAAACAGGCCACATTCAGAAACTTCTAAGTACTGTTTGGAATAAATTTTCATATGATTCATGTGTATACCTATGCATAGATTTATGTGTATACATATATATGAAGAGAGTGAGGTTATTTAGCATACCTGTCACTTAATATATATTTCAGATTTCCAACACTGAGAATTTTTTTTTTTTATTTTAGTGTGATGAGGAATTTCAAACGTGTATCTCTGAGATAATAGGAAGGATAAATTTGGAACTATATGGGAGTTGAAAAAGTGGTGAACAACATGAGATCCATGATCTCAAGGAAGCAGATTTTAAAGTATAATTGTGTTACAACAAAAGTTAAATTGTGGATAGTAGCAATTTCTTTTCCAGTCTGTAATCTTCATGTTTAAATCTGATTCCTTTACTATTCTTACACAATTATTTATTAAATGTATTAAAAGTTCAGACTAAGCTTATATTTGTTGGCTTTATCTCCCAGAGGTGGTGTGGCTCTTTGCCTGAATTCCCAAGGAAGAAGAAATGGGGAGGCTTTGGTTCGGTTTGTCAATTCTGAACAGAGAGACCTTGCCCTGGAGAGGCACAAGCATCACATGGGTAGCAGATACATTGAGGTAAAAAGTTGTGACTTGAAACAAATCATTGGAGAGAAACCTGAATGTTTTAGGCTATGTTGTCATTTAAAAGCAAACTGCACTCCTGTTTTGCTCAAAGTACAAAAACACAATTCTCTTGCTTGTGAAAGTGTGTGTGTGGTTTAAAGCTGAACATTGTGGTTTTCATGTGGATTTTTTTTGTTCTTTCTTTCAAGGTTTACAAGGCAACTGGGGAAGAATTCTTAAAAATTGCAGGAGGTAAGGGATGCTGGAGCTCAATGTTATTACTTCAGTTCATAGGAATGTTGTTCAAGTTCTTTTTTTTTCCCTTAACTGAGGATGCAAATGGATAATGAAGTAGCTTTTCCTATTTTGCCTTCCAAGAATATTTGACCCTGTCAAGTTCTGTTTTCATGTGGTTGAAACTGAGCTGTGAGCATTTGAGCTGTGATGTTCACAGACTTCCCTCCTCCTTGAGAGGAAGACCAGCCTTTGCAGTGGTAGCATCCGTGTATCTTGCATTAATTGACACTAATCTCATCTTTGCTCCAATTTCATTAAAATATGAAGCACTTGCAGATGAAGAGGTTTTCCCCTCAAAACAGATTGCTGAGAATTAGTAGTGGTTTGGATCTTGTCTGGGTTTGTTGCTGGCTGCTTACCTGCTGTACTATTCCTTAGTGCTTCCCTGCTGCTGCATCCCCTGGAACTGTGTGCCCAGCACTGACCACATGTTCTTGGCTGAGCATGTGCTGTTATCTCTCTGCCAGGCACCTCCAATGAAGTGGCCCAGTTCTTATCCAAGGAGAATCAAGTTATCATCAGGATGAGAGGCCTTCCATTCACTGCTACCCAGGAAGATGTCTTGGGGTTCCTGGGGCCAGAGTGCCCAGTCACAGGAGGGAAAGAGGGACTTCTCTTTGTCAAGTACCCAGATGGCAGGCCCACAGGAGACGCATTTGTGTTATTTTCCTGTGAAGAATATGCACAGAATGCACTTAAAAAGCACAAAGAAATACTTGGAAAACGTTACATTGAACTCTTCAGGAGCACAGCAGCAGAGGTCCA